>NW_028277171.1:10648731-10973097 GCF_051122295.1 Plectrocnemia conspersa | reverse complement strand
ATTTATTACTGATGTCGCATAATTAATAAAAATTAAATGTATTTTGCATGTTATTTATTTATTTATTTATATAGATAAGATAATATTTTTAGGTCTCAAACACCCAAGTACATATTAAATAATATCAGCTTATAGTATCTGTGATATTTTCTTATCAAATCATCTCATCTTTACCGTTTTATCACGAGAATTTTTTCAAATTTAGCGTAAAGCTTTAATGTTCGCTGGTGCAGACACCGCAGCATAATTCTTTGTCTCATTTCTCTGTGTGCACCTTTTATGGGCGTTCTCGCGTCGTAAGAATGCACTTTGAATGCAGTTTTACGTTTCACCTTCAGATGCTATTGCAGGTGAGAGCAAAAGCCGCAAAGCATTGAAGTTAAATGAGATTAAGGTTCAAACTATTTCGCCCCATTGTTTGTAGCCAAGTTTTCAGCACTTGCGAGAGACGTTGCATTAAAGGCAACAAACTCGTGCGGGCCCATTAAACGGTTAAACGCCTTGCCGTAATTTAAATTAGCAGTATAAAATAATTTTGAGGTAGCTGTTGTTATAAAACATTTATTATGGTAGTGAAAGAAAAATGAGCAAATTTATGTAAACGTATATAAATATAATAATGCAATTCTAACATTTAGATTTAAATATAGTTTTTAAAGTCTCAAACCAATTTAGAGAATATTTTCTCACAAAAATAATTTATCAATAGGAAATTATAAGACTTCAATTTGCAATAAATAATATTCTTTAAATTCTTCTAAATTTTAAAATCACATTTACAATCATCTCTTTTTGGCTCTTAATTAAAATCATCACATAAATAACTGACGATTAAAGCGTAAGTAATCTACTTAGATAAGTCGGTACAAAATTAATAAACTTGTTTATAGTTGGGAGATAGTAATAGAATTTTTAATATTCTGTAATTATAAATATACAAATCAGCATTTTTTGGCACCACGGTGCATATCTGTAGTTTTACCAACGGTAGTTTAGCAACATTAAGGTACTCTGCAAAGTGAGGCAAAGTTACGTCACATAAAGTTCGTCACATCAGTTTGGACAACGATACTTTTTCATTCTCCCAGTGTTAAACATGTTGCTAAATATTTATGTCACATATTTCACACCATCTGATTACTTATAATCGCTTATAAACGAACTTCATCAATACGTTTTAATTATTGTTGAACTATTTTTTTTTTAATTTTAAATCTTTATTTATATTTTATACATATAAATATAATACGTATAAGGTATTTATGCATTGCAAAGACGTTCTAATTGAAAAGTGCACTGAAACGGGGAAATCCGGAAAAGGGGAAAGCTATCAAAAACTCTTCGCTATCCGAAAGAAACCTGAAAGTTTGCAACGAAACAATGCCTTTATCTGACGGTGCGCTCCTTTTATTATGGGAAAACTCTTCTTAGAAAAGTGGAGCTTTCGTCTATAAGCAGTGAATTACTTTAAAGAGTTTTCTTTATAAAGTGCACCATGCCCCCCTTTCACCTTTACTATAAAGCTCATCACGGTTAATGCCGTCGCTTAACTATTGTCCTCATTAACAACTCATTATAAAAGTTATAAATTAAAGTGGAAATAAAACGCAAGCTCTACAATATGCAATGGTATTAACTCAATAATAGTCGGTGTATAAAATTTATGATACGTATGATGTTATACATAAACATCTTATTATATATATATATATATATATATATATATATATATATATATATATATATATATATATATATATATGTTTCAGAGTAACTATATTTTTACTAACATGAATTAAATCTATACTAGTGAAAATCGTATTCAAATAAATTCTGACTGGTAGATGTATATTTCTACTAGCAAACAAATAACTAATAAAATGAAATGCTACTCTAAATTATTTATGAGATTTCATTTTACAGTTGCTAAATGTCTATTTGCTCTTTAAATTCAAACCTAACTTGACAAAACTTTTATACTAATACATAGAAACTATATATTTAGAGCTTTGATTATGTCAAATTGAGTTTGGGTAATTCGTTTAATTTTGTTTGAACAGAGTTTGGGTTTTAACAGATAATATACGTTTGCAAATGTCACAGTGAATGTGTATTTTTTTGTGATTCAAACTAGTATAAATATAATTTTACTAAGTTTGCTAGAAAAAATGTATCAAACACATGATTTTTTATTTCACTGGACAATATCAGTGAAACTGTATTTCTTTACTGCGCGGATAATTAGGTACATGTACGCTAGAACAGGTAATTTTTTTACAAAATTTTCTAGTGACGCTTAGGATTTACAAGTAGCGTTCACAACTGAGAATTGAAGACTACCACTTACTTCGCTGTTTTTACATGCGTGTCTAGCTTATAATTTCACTAGCACTTCTCAGATAAATTATATCACCGTAATATATACAAACCGATGTTTTTGTATTCGACTTTAAAAAACAAATTATTTGGTTTCATATTTAGTCCAAAGAAAATTAAACAGTAAAATTTATGGTTATTACCTTATCTGATGCAATCGATTTTATGCTGATATTTATATATTTACAATTCAATTAATAATTTGCGTAATTTAAATTTACCATCGTTATAAAATAAAAAGGGTTATTATTTATATCATCGTGTAAAATTACGTTTCGTAAGCAATTAAAGGTTTATTATTATTAAAATCTATTTATAAATAATATATTTATATTTTGTAAACAAAGATTTTAGTACCATCTTGTTTATTTTTAATTAGCAGTGTTTTGAATTATAAATTCAAATAAAGCTATTCTTAGTATCCTGAATTTATATGACATAAACAACATTTTATAATTCAATGAAAGCTTTAAAATTCACCCTAGCACGGACTGTTTTAAATATAAACATTACCAAGATTTTTATTTTACTTTAGCTGTATCTCTTATCGATAAGTTGAAAAACAAAATCATTTAGTACATAAATGATTTTTTTATTTTTTTGTAGAAGTGGGAGTATTTTAAATTAAAGTTTTTTTGAACACACAGTTTTGGATTAAGGTAAAAATAAAGTTTCAGTTTCAATATGCTGTCAAAACCAAACATAAATTAAATTAAATTTGCAGAGCTTCAAAATAGAAGATAGTGGCTTTATAGAAGGAATTTCAATTGAAAAATAAGCTTTGGTTTACTACCGTCAACCATAAACTAAGAGAGCGAGCAAAACAAATAAAAAAAATCTTTTTAGATAAAAATAAAAATCGCTGCATCGATCAGTCTTTCATATGTATATATGAAGTATTGTTTTTATTAGTCCCTATTTATAGAGTATTGACCCCCGTTTACATGACGCAAATACGCAAAATCCTCACACATATTTAAGAGTTAGCGGCACAAATGCCACCCCATACCAGTCAGCGTTGCTGGGAAACATCAAATCTGTCCGAATGAAATATGATCGAGACGCTCAAGTGTAAAATGATGTACACGGAACAAATCGAGAGCGAAAGCGCCACTTTGGCCTTGGGGCGACTTTTTTGGAGAGGGTTAGTAAAATTGTGTGACAGGAGGACTTTAGGGTGTGATTAATCCGCCGGTTGTACGGCTCATTTGATGCAGTTACAATTGGCGCAGTATGGCAACGTGGCCATGGTCCATTTTCGTTTAAATTTTAACTAAAGTAAACTCTTGGTTGGATGCCAAACGCATCGTGTGAGATTAACTCCAGCGCTCAGTGGTTAGAGGTAGATATGTCGCTCGATAGATCCTAGTCAAGCTTGTGGTGTTATTTAACACATGGATTTCATGCTTGGTTTTGACTAGAGATATCTGATAGAGCATTTAAAATCATTTGAGGTAAATGAATTATCATCGATAAACTAATTTAAATTTCATTTTATTAATGAAGTCTTATTTTATTGTAATGGTGATATTTTTAACTTAAGCACAATTATATGTAGGTAAAAACTTGTAGTATGAGATCTAGAGGTGCTATAACTAGCAAATGATATTGACATAGCGCCTTTCTTTGAGGAGCGTTGAGATAAGATTTGCTAAATTATTTAAAAAAATTGTATATTGCCAAGCATTTTTTTTAACTACTGAAGGCTACTATTGAAAATCCGGCTATTTTCGAGGAATTCCAGTTTTAGGTTTCGAAGCGTCTTCTTCTGTTGTCCATTAGATCCAGGACGTTTGCACTAGCCAACTCATCTATCGCTGTCACCATCCGTTTTTTTAATATTTGCACATTAATCAGCTACGACGCTAATTTGAAAATCAAGATAAGAATTTAAAATTAAATTTTCTTTGCAGCTAATTATTGCAAATAACTTGCCGTTAATCGCCTATTATATGAGTGCTATACGAATTTTATAGAAAGAATAGTCCCTTTTTCGTTTAAATTTAAACTGACGTAAACACCGCTCCTGGTCTTATGCCAAATGTGTCGTGCGAGATTAACTATGGACCCGAAGAGACAGAGATGCGGTTAATCCCGAAACCGTGGTCACATTTTATATACGGTGATTCAATTATGTTTGGCCGACGACTTGAAATTTTATTTTTAACGATGACATTTCCGACGTCACAGACAAAGGCGCCGGTTCAATTAATCCTCTGTTCTGACATAGGATTTTTTAAAGTATCATATATCTATGACGTTAGGTAAAGGACGCTTTAGAGTATGTAAAGAATCAAGGCTTGTTTGATAAGCTTCCAAATAGATTATACACACCCATTATATTATATAAACAAAAAGCACTCAAAGTACTCGCAAAATTTATGTGTAGACATTTAGTAAATCGAACTTTTTTTACGTCCGTATTATTTACAAAACAAGTGGCGAATAATATTCGACACAATGTTTTCGATACGTTTTGAGATATTAATATTCCTAAAATCTCAAACGAATATCAAAGAATTCCATGTAAATCTTAATGAACGACTTCAGATGAATTCCAATTATAGACTAATCTATTGAGGTTTTGCGGCGTAAAATTAATAATTAAACTCAAACACGTATTAACACGTGTTCGAAATGAAGCTAATTAACTTTCGTGTGAAATATATGTTATACTGTTCGCACAAAGTTTTTGTACCTTTAAAACAGAGTGATTAAAATTGAATCGAAGTTGTTAAGCATATGATATGTTATGAAAAGGGCAGGTTTTCACAAAGTTAGCTTTGTTGTTATAACACATTCCTCATTTAAAGTGAACGGACATAATCCTTTTATATAAAACAAAATATCTATACAGTATAGTCATTGAATATGGTATATTAATTTAAAAAATGCTAGCGAGTTATTTTATAATTAAAATAATAATAAGAATATAACGATTAGGTACGCGTTTTTAAAGTAATATACTTACACACCGATTTACGTACATATGTATATAATAGTGATAAAAATACAATCTTGGTATATACTTAAAATTTTATAGATAACCAATAATAACAGATTATGAATAAAAGTAACACCGTATCAAAAATTCCTGAATAAAATACGTAAAATAAAAATATCTTGTTTTGCATTGAGATTGCAAAAATCCATAAAATACTTGGCTGAGTATGTTCGAGCAATTTTATGAAATATTAAATACGATTGTAATCATTAATTGATCTAATACTAATGAAAATCACAATCGATATTAACTAATTAAATTTTATGTTTAATTTATTTATTACAGCTATTAAAAATAATATATAAGATCTTTGCTGTGATTATATTATAGAACCTTTCATACACCTGACATAACTTTAAAATTTATGTTCAACAAATTAATCAAGCAAAATTAATTTTTAGGCTTTAAGAACAATCGATAAATCGAATAAAGGAAAGACGAACAATATATTTAGATATCGTAAATCTATTTTATGATCATGCTTGTCATAATAAAAGTAATAAATATAGTATATTTAATTAGATAAGCCAAACAAAAATATAAGAGTTATTAAAGTATTTTTTTAAGGCAGATGTCGTTGATAATGAAGTATAAAAGCTAAAATAGTATACTTATAACTATGAAAAAGAAAAAGACTAAATAATGTGACGAATTTAATAAAATTAAAAAGTAAATAAGATAATTTTAATGCAAAAATAATTAGGGAAAATATTTCAAGATTATTGAATGAATTTTTGATGACATCAAAATAAGACGAGCTTTTTTCTGTATGATAAATCTGCACTTACTTTGAATCTTGACTAAAATAATAAAATCAGAGTGGTATTTTTTTTGTGGGCGTATTTAGATATTAATAACAAATTAATATAAAAACGTAGGTACTTTTTAATAAATATGGATACTAAAAAATGATCGTATATATTTTTCTGTATATTAGTACATTTGTTAAAGCTTTACTTGTAATTAATATACATTATGATTAAAACGTAAATAACTAGTACATACCTATTTTTTTATAATAATAATGTTATATTATAGATGTAGCATATATTGCGATAGTGTAAATTTATTAGACTATTGAATAATCTATTATATTTACAGCATGAAAAAATAAGTTAGACAAATTTATGTTTAAATAGAAAAACAGGCAGATAAAATATACATGTATATAGATAATAAAATACAGATATTTGACTATAAATTGTTAATTTGTAAGCTGTGTGCTTAGAATAAAATAAAATAGTATAAATTAATATTTTAAGACTATTGTGTGGTTAGAAGTAACATTTTAGTCATCTCGTTATTGTTGTGCATTCCGCTTCTTTGTCAACTTCTACTTTAGAGCAGAGTAAAATAAAAATAAATAATATACACATCACTATAAAGCTATGCACCACAAGCTGATTTTATTAACGGTAAAGACTTTTCATAAATATATTTCAGGTTTTCATAGCACCAATAGAAACATAAATATATAAATAATGACATTACATAGATAAATATGTACATAAAACTAAAAAAACGGTCTGAACATAATTATTTTCTGATATTAAAATTAAAAATTAAGTAATCAAAACAAATCAAAGGCTTAAAATATTTTTATAACAGTGAAAAAAAATTTACTTAAAAAAAAATATCTTAATAATATGATGTCATAAAATTCGGTAGATAATATAGAGTAGATAAAATATCAAAGATTATTAGAAAATAATACCAGATATACCTCCTGATTGACTATATCTCCTAATTACTAATCGTGTTAGTCAGATTGGACAAAGAAATATTAATCAAAAATATTATTAATGAAAGGAAGAAATATAAATAAAGTGAATACAGTTTCATTCGCTAAAACTCTCGATAAAACAAATATATTTACTAGAGTGCCATCCCAAAAGATCTATTCTCCTCCTGAAATCTTTGTGTTATTACTATTCAATTATTATTATATATGTATATACCTACTTATATAAGGTTTGTTGTACATATGAAGAGTTTTTATTAAAAAAATATTAAATATACTCTGATTACAGATAAGAAATATTTTATCTGTGATGGTGACCTGGAACTTCATTTAAAATTAATATTAATTACTTCGAAAGTGCTTTGCACATTCTACTTATGTTTAAATTTACTATACTCTTACACCTGACATTATAAATTCTATATCTTAAAATGGGTAAAAAGCAATAATGTACATTGTGTTGTCTTTTGAAAGCTATTAACGGTCAGACGACTGAGCTTTTTTGCTTATCTTGGAGTATAAAGATGTGGACTTTGGTCCAGCAAAGGGGCGGATGCGGGTTCTGAAATTATGGTCGTTTAATACAAAGATTGTAGCGCAAATTAGGTCACCTCATTATCCGCCATAACTCTCGGTAAACAATAGAATTTAATCCACACACTAAGTAACCAAGTGAGAGGGAGAGAGAAAAGGCAAAGACGTGAAGGTTTCGGTACCTAAAGGGTTCGGCTTTTTGTCGGCCATGGCGGAAATGTTTGGCGGAAAAACTTAATTTCTAAGCCCCGGGACCTTTGTATCAGCGTAGGCTTTCAGTGTTAAATTTGTTGTGGGAATTGTGTGTTCACGGTAGGAGCACTCAGTCCGGAAAACTTTCGCTTCTCTTTCTCTCTCCCCTAACGGACCTTTTCACACTCACTTTCGGAGCTTTATTGCCGTCGCGCAGGTTTATTGTCAAAAAATAAAAAAAAACCTCCGAAAACGAAAACTTCAACTTTTTGCTCGCTTCGGCGACAAGATTCTCTTCTCTCTCATTTTCCTTATCGCGGCAATGAAAAAGTTGCTGTTTTATTTTCAATATCGAAGCGATAAAGGAATGTTTTTGTTAGGTTTTTTCGACAGCAAAGAAATCCAATCACAATATAAAATTTCTTATGAAAGGTTCTTTGTTAAATAAATATTAAAGTATATTTTTAAGACACAACTTTTTAATAAATATAAATACACTCTGATTCCTAATTATACGTATATTTTAAAACATATTTTATAAACCGTTTCTAAAAAGGTAAATATCCAATTGTTATAAATATAACACTTACATATTAAATATAAAGCATTACAAATTATAATGTGCCAGGATAAGATGCGTATTATTAACGTAATGATTTTCGAAGAAAATTTTCCAAACACTGTTTAACTAAATACAGTTTAAATAAATACAATAAGAGTATAGCTATTTATAGGCAATTTTCTATTTCTAATATAGACTAGCGAATAAAAAACATTAATTTAGTTGTAATAACATTTTTACAGGGAATTTTTGTAAAATAATATAAGCTATAAATTAAAATTTATCATCAGTTTAGTGCGGATTCTGTGGCAATCATTATATCATTTCATACCGCAAGTTGGCTGTACAACTGCTTACATTTTAATGTTAATATGACTATTACAAAAGTCTGAAAATTATATTGAAAATTCAAAAAAATAACAGCACGCACAGATAAATTAAAAATAAATAATGTGCATATTTTATTTAGCACATAATAAAATACAAATAGTAAATAAAACATATTAAAAAAATAAGAACTGTATGACTACATCAGAAAATATTCTAAAAATATTTATTAACAATTTTAATTAGTATTGTCGAAAAATAGTAGTATGATAAAAGAAATAAAGGTGGCGTCTGAGTAAAATGAAAATTTCTCAAATAATCATGTCATTCACAAATTTTGGAAATCGTCGAGAAGCCCTGCTGCATTAACAGAAAAAGTGTGTGGGCATTTAAACATCAAAGGCTTACTCAAAATCAAATGTTAATTCATAAGTAAAACGTGAATATAGTTGTCAAATATTTCTTAATTTACTTTAACAAAATATGTTTGAAACCATCGCTACGAACTGCATTTGCTATATTTTTAAATAAATTAAACAGTAAAGCTGACAACAAGACTCAGGTATTTATTTAGGAAAAATATATTTTTTTGTTATAATATTTATTTTGGGGAAATAATTTAAAATTAATATACTGCGTGTGTAAAAAGCATTTCTTTATTACAAGATTAACTATATTTTGGTTTTAATATTTCTATTTTTCACATTAATTATAAAAAAATATTATTATTAATAATATTATTTTCATTTACATCAAGACATGCTATTTTTTAAAAGAGTATAAGGTAATGTGTTATTTTTTTAAGTATACAGTTTTACCGTTGTTATCTAAATCATAAAATACATAATAATATACATATAAAGCAAATAGATTAATAAACGTAAATAGAAGTTGTTTTCATATCAATTATAAATTGCACCACAATAAAATAATTATCAAATATTTTAAATATTTTTTTCAGTAAAAAAACTAGACACATTTTGCTAGTTTTTAAGCGCGGAATCGAATCAAAAGCGAATTTTCTTAACTCAATTAGCACAGGGCCGGATTCGCCGCGTACGTGCGTCATTGATAAATATCAATTTAGTTTCCAGGCCGGCCAAGTTGTTCGACTCACGTTCAAATCCAATTTTGAGTTTTGAAACTTCGAGCCACGCGTGACACTCGCGAATTCGGCAAAACTTGATACATTTCTATTACAGAGGGGTTGAATTTCCCGACTTCCCATCTTTATATTTTTGTGGTTTTCCCCCACCTATTCACTGGAGAGAGAAAGAGCAACTTTGCGCAATCAAACGCTGCATTCTGCGCGATTCGGGAATAATAATCGAAATCTCTCGAGAAAGCTGCACGCGTTTTTCAGGCGACCGGACGGAGAAAAGGTCAACCGGGAAAAGTTTCGCCAATCAATCGCTTTTCATAAGAGTCAGCGGAGGAGGGAGGCTCACATTAATCTCCTAACCTAATTTAACGTCGCCTCGGAAAAGTTTGAGTGGATTGAGAGAGCTGAAAATAAAACCATATTATTTGATTGGGTATCTGAACATATCTACATCAAGTATGTATCAATTTACCGCTATTTTTTAATAAAAAACTTGATTTGATGTATTATATAAATACGATGTTTATGAACAAAAATAATTTAAATGTTATATGTTATAATATCTTACATGTTTAATATAGCAGGTAATATAAAAAGTCTTACACGAAAATTTGCCAACTCAATTGCCACTAAAAGCAATACTGCAAAATGCTCACAAATAACTCAACCAATTCGTTTGCGAACCTGTCATAAAATAAAGTGTACGTGGATAAACTGATGAAAATCTTGGCTATAAAAACAACAGCGGATATAAGATATCAGATAAATGTAGAAATAATTATTATTACTGCATTGTAATTAATTTAAGTACAACTTGTTTGTCCTGTTATTATTTAGAAAAATAATATTTTAAATACATTTAAATTATGTCTTTATATGATTTTTTAAATTAAGATAAATATTAGTTTAATTAAAATTAAACACAATAAAAATTATACAATTCAATATCAATATCTGTATATATATTATATTCTTATATGTATTTTTAACTATATTATATATCAAGCTAAAGAGACATTCAATACATTTTCCTTTTACAAGTTTAACTTTTATCTTTTGTCCTGTTCTTAATATATAATACAAATTGAATTATTTATATAAATAATTAAATTAAATTAAAATTAAATCAAAAGGAAATTTCGAAAGCTTGCAAAACTAAACCATGATATAATGAATATTCTTTCAGCATTTACGAAATTCGCACATGTCTCCTTGACGTTTTACCATAGAGCTTTCGCACGGTCCGTTTGCTTTGACGCACGTCGCCAAGCTTTTCGGCTACAAGGTGTTCCGGAAATATTGTGCCCATTGCCAATATCGTCTACAATACCTACATAATGCCTACGATAAATTTAATCCGCATGCTTAACTCGAATTGCTTCCATTTACTTTCATTAAACTAAAAGCTCCCCCTGGAGCTTAGAAGTCAACCGCCACGCGTGACATGCGAGTCGAACGGTGAAACGTTGCTTATTCTCTTATTCTTCCTTTTCCCTTCTTTTTGCTCTTCATTCAGCCTCCATCTCGTAATATATCCAGCCAGATTCTCAATAAAAAGACTGGATAAAATATTAGAAGAGCGGCGTGAATCTCGCAATTTGGGTTCGTTTTAATTTGAATATTTTATGCGGGCGAAAGAACGAGCTTCTTGCTTCGGTAGAAACGTATGTTAACGTTGGGGTTATATAATTTATTTATTTAATAATACATGCCTATGTTTCTATAAAAGCTTTTTAATTTAAAATTATTACAGTTGATTTATTATATTAATTTTACATTTGTAAAATATCATCGATATATACTACCTAAATTCCTTCGTGGGTAATTTAATTAATTTATAATTTTTTATATACCTAATTTAAAATTTGACTAATGATTATGTATGACTAATATGTATATGTTTTACTAATATTGACATTTTTTATTTGAATTGATAATATTGGTCGTAATTCCTATACCTGAATAAATACGAAAATATAACGCAATGATAGCAAAGAAAATTCGTCTGAAATGTACAGCTTATGCGACGCGCATTTGCATAATGAAATTATCAAAAAATTAAAGTCTAAGATAAGATACGCTTTTCTGGTATTCGAACTGAATACTAAAACATCGGACAAATGGTGGATAAAATGATTTCTGAAAAAAGCATCATTCAATTAAGGTCGGTGAAATTTAATTTTATCTTGAAGTTCGTGTTGAGACTTGTCAATGTTTTATAAATGCATTTTGTAAAATAAATATATTAAAGTTGTATTTAAGCCACTAGTATTGTAGCTTTAAAAAAATATACAAAAAATATAGTGAATATGTAGAAAATATCTTTAATATTTTCTAATATCTGCCTAATTAATAATGGACGAAAATAATAATAATATACATACATACGTTAAAAATAATGTGCTCTATTTTATAAAATCAACTTGCTTTAATTTTTTTATTATATAATTAAAATTAAAACTTGAAATAAAACATTATTTTCACTACTAGCGTGTAAACATTATATTTTTAAACGGATCTGTGTATTAATTATATTAAAATGTGTTTTATATTATTAAAAAATAATTAAAAACTGATAAAAATTAGACTATACAATAAAATATATTGAAATAATGATATCTATAAATAATGTTCCGAATGGTAGGTGCTTCCTGTTATTATCCAATATTAATTATAAAAAAATATTAAATTTTCTTATTAAATATCGCTTGCATTTGAGTCTACTTTTGTACGATGCAAACTTTGCACTTTACGTCGTTCGTAATTTAATCTTAATATTTTGAAGCTAAACTTCAAATAAGTTTAAAGAGCTTATCAAATCTTGTTGTTACATTAGATAGGATGCGCCTTAATTCTCTTCCGGTTACTATTTGCTTCCAAAATTTGTTTTTGTTATTTCTAAAGGTACTGTTGCACTTCCTTATAATTTATATCAATCAGAATTCTCAGAAGTACTAATATTATAAGTTATAATATTTTGTATTTTAATAAGTTTCTCTCTTGAGTTTTTTATGTTCACCAAATATTACAAGTACTTTTTGAAAATCAAATAGTATTCGTACATGTCGTTATACATTAAGAGGTATCTCACAAGAGTATATATTAATTAACTTATATACATAGTTATGCTATATTTTTGTACTGATCATCAAAAATTAATGTTATTATATTCAATGAATTGATTTCAGGTAAAAAAGATGTTTGATACTTATTTTAACGGAATCTTTAAGTAATGCTATCCTTAAACTAATTCGATTAGAGTATGGTTGTTCTCAGTGTTTTACCCACACAGGTTAAGAAAAAGTGCTCTATTCTATCTATATTTCGCATAGTCACCTTTTAGATATAAATATAATAATGGATAATTGACTTTTATCTGCTTATATAAATGTGTGTTAAATTAAATGCCGAGCGTTTTAAAGTAAGATAATGAAAATTATTGAAAAAAATAGCTACACCATATTACCCCTCTCTTACATATTCCCTGCTCCTTTTTCCTAACCAAATTATGCATATAGTATTACTTTTAAGGACAATTGCAAAAAAATTTCAGTGTACGCTTTAATATTCAGTGAAATTGTAGTTGTGTTTTTTTTCCAAAGAATTGCTTTTTTATCTACATAATATTTTTACTATATTAAAATAGCCTTAATAAATCTTAAACTTAGGCAACACCAGGTATGGACCATTATAAAATCAAAAATATAATAAAATATTCTCAATAATAATAAATATTATATTTACATATAAACCTTTACACATACATATAGGTCAATGCAAGCAGCGAAACGCAACTACAATGAAATAACCAATACAAAGGTTCTATATGTATAAAATGTATGTATTTATAATATACATTATATGCTATAGACTAAATTCTTTGTGAGCTTACAGTTTCTTAGAATAATCAAATAGTTAATTATTCGAGAAGATCGTTTCGATTGTGCTTATGGTGTATAAAATTTAATCAAGTAGATTGAGGACTTTTGAAGCGCACTCTTTTAATCTTTTAATCCTTGTGATCAGAATCAAGGCGTCTGTTATATAATTGAATAAATAAACATTTCAAGAAAGTTCTTAATTCGGATAACCATGAAAGCGTTGTTATAGTTAAATTTCTTAAGGCATGTTTAAATCTCAATTAATTTGTCGGAGCTTAATTAAACAACTTGGAGTTAGTTAATCATGATATTGATAATAAATCATCCATATTGATTCTATGATACTTATAATAATGAATACTATATAGCTTATTACGCACATAAATATATTTATTGTACATCGAGAAAATTATATTGTTGTGATTTAAATATTTATCTAAGTATGTATGTATTTTAAAAAAAGTGACGTTGACCTAAAATTCGCACTACGTTATGTAAAAAATATATTACTAGTGCGTACTATTTATTAAAAAGTTTTCAGTAAGACCGACAAATTTTAAAAATTACGATACATATTAATTCTTAGGCTATAATGTATTCTGGATAAATACAACAGACATTATGATGAATAATAATATCCGTATTTACGGAAAGACGAAAATATGTATTTAAGAAAAAACAGACAGAAAATGACGTTGAAAATGCGATTCATGAATTGGAGTATCGTAATATAATAGTTCATAGGGCCAAATCGTTGGTTTTTATTTAATAATGTGTGTAAACCACCTAAAGTTTATTAATTGGACCACACTGCAAATAGTGTACATCGGTGACAGTTGGTTTAACAAAGCAAATCCCAAAACAAAGATACTTGCCACACCTTACTTTTAATGAAGAGATTAAATGTAAAGGTAACAACTAATTAAGACAAAAAAAGTTTTAGTCAAATTTACGCACCAAGTGTGCGAATCTTAATTTTATGTCTTAAAACGTAGAATTGTTTTTCATTCCAGCCTGTAGAGAGTATCTGCCATAAAAAGTAATGGCTTAGCGTGCATGTATATACACAGATGCAATATGTTGCAAAAAATGACACATACACAGGTTATGTCACACTAATACAATTTGGTCATAAATTTTTCTCAAGAAAATTTGCATAAGAATTATTTAAATTTAAAGGTCGTTTGAAGACCTGCCAAGCAACGCAGTTGCCGATTCACGCCGTAACACCCCAGACCAGTACTTGCTTATAGCATCAAAAGTGGGTGTTCCCAATTTATCCTTCTGGAGGAGTCATTAGTATAAAAGGCTGATTGTTGAAACTTTAATAAAACTTTCACTCTCGACATTAAATAATTAATAACTTAATTCATGATGACTCAAAGCAACACTTTTCTTTTTACTTCGAACCTTGGTCCTGCTGCTTAACGTCCTGAATCCAGGGTTTAAATCACTTTGAAGACGACTGGATTTTTAAGACGTATGCATAAATTCGCGTACACAATAACTAAGGTAATCAAATTGTACGTGAACGTAATTCAAATTGCTGCATAATAAAATGTAACAAAATACTTTGTCTTAAATCAAAATTTACATCCACAACACAAAGCTAAGAACAAATATAAAGGGTCAGACTAATCTGTTTCTATCTAGCATAAAACATTTTTTGCGTTTATGTGCTACTATTAATAAATGCTTTTCGCCATATACATCAGACATAATATTAGATTCTCACAAACTTATATTCAAAACAGCTAAGTACTTGTGTGATGTCGAAATTGAAGTTTCACGTGCAACGATTTTATCAGAAAATTTAAACTTGTCTTGTAAGGTATTATAATATGTACTAGATGGCAACGACAGATAAACGAAAACTTCCGTCATATACACGTTACGTACATCTCGAGCACGTGCTAGAGAGCAGGGAGGGGGGAGGGGTACAAAAGGTAAAACGGCAAACTTTAACAACATCGAAAGTTGTCATACGGGAATACAGATTGCGTATCGGAATTGTTCTCAATTTTGAATTTTGGATCATACGCCGAGATTATTGCTGAATTCAAAACTTATCTGAAATTAACCGCCTCCTTGGCGTGTGCGGATAGTATTCCTTCGTTAATAACGACATCACAGGTGGCTGGGGATGAATAGAAATAGTTATATTTTGCTATGTAACCTGTGAGGCAGCGTTTGCCAATCTATGTCATATTTTTAAATTTAGAGCAAAATCTATAAGAACTTTTATTTTATATTAACAAAACTAATGAAAATAATATTTTAAAAGATTAACGCGACAACAAATAATAATGAAAAGATCTGTGAATTTAACTTTTAAATGATTTGGAATATAATGTAGTAAGTTCTATTGAGAAACGGTGGTTTAGGTATGTAAAACTCATAGCTGTAGTCCCATAATCGCCATGTTGACTTGCGTGTGACCCGAATCGCGAGTTTACTGGTCTGTTTCTGAGTTAAGTCGAAGCCAAACGGGATTTGAGGTTTTTAATTGGGCCGGCTCGAGGAATTATCGCGCCCGGGATCGATGTTGACGGAGTCCTCCCGCCGGGACAAACGGGCCTGATTGCTTTGACACCTTTATTGGATCGGGACGAACCGAGCTGTCCAAACACCTATCTATAATTGACTTACACTGCTAACACACTTGCTTGGCAAAGCGCAAATAGAGAAACTGATTAATTGGCTGTGACTCCCAGCAGATGCTTTATGACTTAGATATTGTATGTTAGAATACTCTTTTTTATATAATAATTCAAATAAATACTAGCAATACATTTAGGCTGTTAATTACGATAATGTATAAATATTTGTTACTTCTATTTAGTGGCACTCTGCCACGACACGTGTAAACTGGTGTAGTGTTACTAGTTAGAGTTCATAGACACAAACATATCTGTATTACGCTATCTTATCCACTTTTATAATTATACCACCAAATTATAGAAAGAAACAAAAAAAATAAGGATAAAAAATAGGATTTTATATATATTTCTTAAAACTGCCCACAGTAGCTGCGAGTTGTGCAAAAACTTTTGCGTTATAACAATGCGCTGTGGCTTAGTCTAAAAAAATAGTTAGTTTCATCATGTATCGCACAATAGTAAGCTGCTTTGTAAGCGTAACAAATAAAAGGATTAACGGACGGATGCCGAGGGAAAATACTTAACCAGGATTTCAGTGGAACGTCATGCTTTTAGCCCTTTTGTGGAATTGTTCTCTGCGAGAAAATGCAACATTGTGCTCGTATAATGTCGCTACAAGTATTTGAACATTTTTGTTAAAGAATTCATAAATTTTTTTTTTTCAATTATGATAATGAGGCAAAGTAGATATTTATGTTGTGTAATAATTGTCTTTAGTAACACTGGCAGTAACTAAGTTTAGCTATTGAATATATGTATATAAAATCTTTTTTATATTAGCAACAGTCGACTTTCTGGTCTTCATTTAAAACAATGTTCGGCCAGATTTAATTTACCATAATTTTTTTGACTGCAAATTTGTGTTTTTTTTTTCTTGGTGTGCGAAGCGTCTATTTGATTTTCCTGTATAGACTTTATCGCAATCTGCACAAGAGATTCGACACACTCCTTGGGATTCATTTTTTATTATATCTTTTTTATTGGGAAGCATCGAACCAATTTC
Source organism: Plectrocnemia conspersa (assembly GCF_051122295.1). Lineage (NCBI taxonomy): Eukaryota > Metazoa > Arthropoda > Insecta > Trichoptera > Polycentropodidae > Plectrocnemia > Plectrocnemia conspersa. The sequence continues at coordinate 10,955,715 of NW_028277171.1, read as the reverse complement.
GTTTTTAGATTGGAAAATAGGTCGGATAAGGTGCTTTACCAAAACTCTTCCGATCTTTTCTCTAACCGCTCGGATGTATGGCAGAAGTGCGTGTCCTATGTATAGTGTTTCGAGTTTTCTATTTTCTTTTCTGTTGTCCTAAAATTTTCTTTTCTGAAACCATTCGACTAAAGCACGACTTTTAGGGTATAGAGTTCGGCGTCAATATGTTCTTGGTCAAAAACTCTAGCTCTATTAAATTTTTAATTTGACATTGATTTAATCTGTGTCGAAAGGTGGTGAGAATCCATATATAGATAGTGTGCGTATTTTTTCGAAATACTGTATGTATTATTTTTTATTATTAATGTGTCAGGGAAGGGCAGATGATAATTTTATTAAAATTCTATTTTCGCTCCTTCTGTGCTATTTCTGACAAAAACAGCAAACCCATAGACGCTTCTTTAACTTGTTTATAAAAATACCCTCTGTAAATAAAATAAGTATAGTTAAAATATTGTTTCTTTTAAGACAACTCCACAATTTGCTTCGGTGGGTTATGTTTCTTAACAATGTAGTTAAGAATGTTTGCAATAGGTATAATTGTAAACAGAGAGGCAACATCAACACTTACCAGAATATCTTGATCGTACAATTTTATCTTACAAATTTTATCTATAAACTCAAACGAGTTTTTTTACGTAAGAAGTCATTTTTTTTGTCAGTGGTTGAAACCCTTTGCTAGATATTTTTATATTTTTCTTTATAACTGGATTAAAACAGCCACGTCAAATTTCAGATGAAGATGTTGTCGGGCCAATTGCATCGTTTCTTGAACACACCTACAAAATATGTTTACGCTTTAAAAGTTGAATTGCCAGATGGTCCTTTTGGTGATCGTTAGCAAAGAGGTAGGATAACGCATTCGAGTGCTTACGGGTGATGATTATCTCAGGAGGTGGTCCGTGAAATGATTACAATCATTAATGCAATTGTTTAGTACCGAGATCTCTCTTTCACTGTTGGGCCTTACTTTCGCGACAAGTTGGTATTTATATTTATTTATTCGAAATGATCATTATAATGGCCTATAAATTAATTGTGCTGCTGGTGAGAACCCATACAGAATCAGAAGATTTATGAAAAAGAGTAATAAGCAAAGTTGGAATTTATCGTTAAGATCTCGTTCCTCAATAATATTTGATTTTAGGAAAGTAATTGTAGATAATGGCGTGTACTTCATTTAAGAACACGACACATACTTAGTGACACGTGATTTTATGTTGTGGAGAAAATACTGCATCGATGGTATTAGCTTTTAACAAATAAAAAACTTCTAGAACTTTTATAATATATACGGGACGATGTGTATTTTGGTACGTGGTACAACTTTATACTACCACCTCCGATTGTAGACAGAATTATAACTTCTACTCCTTTTGTCCTAAATTTAGTGTTTATTAGATGAACATTAATATCTACTATCGCACCTGTCGCAAAAACTTACAGTAACATATAAGCTTAAGTTCTCAAAAGCAACTAGCTAAGACATACTGAGAAGTGCTCCATGGCGGAATAACTGCGACTTCTAATTGCTTCTGACCCTTTGCGCGATTTATGTTTCAGAATCGCGAGTTATTAAAGTTAGCAACTTTGCACACTTGTCACACGGCTGCAGCAGTGTTGCACGTCCTTACCTACTTCGCAGCGTACCTGAGCTCGGTTTTCTTGATTAAAGACTTTAATTTCTAGAAGGAAAACACGCAAACGTATCGCGTTCACAACGACCGAAAGCGAATTGCTTGCGCATGACAGCCGAGAATAATTAAATTCTCAAATGTGAAGCCATACAGGCGTTGATTGTTTTTCGTTTTGTCGGCCAGCGGGTGCTATTTAATTTCCGTTTTAATTTCACACCATGAAAACGCTGCTTGCCATTTGCGAGAGAGCTATTGACTATTTTTGTTTTAACAATTTGGTTGCCGTCAGTTTTGCGGCTTCAGAAATAATCTAATGCACTTTAATATATATATTGTATTATAATATACTCTCACTGATATAATAATTGCATTGAAAGTTTCATTGAAACATATATTAGGATTGAATATTTAAATAGGAGTCACTACTTACACGCTTTATATAAATTTGACAATATTGCACCCAGCCTCTATCGATACATCATTTATAACGTTATGTATAAATGTCAAGCTGATTTTATTCTTAATTATATTTCTTAAATATACATACATATATGAATGTAGGTACTTAAAGATACATATATCATAACAGTTTTAAACCGTATGTGGTTAGTCTCACTTTGCAACTATGTATCTATTTTACTTAAGAAAGCTATAAAGATGGACTCAGCAATAAAACATCCTTAAAATTTCACCATATGTATATCGTAGTGGATGACCAGTAAAACATGAATTTTACGAGACCCGTCTACGAAATTTATAGTCAACATGAATACATGCAAATCGGTATTAGGCTTTAAACCTATTAAGGGGAGAATATGTAAACTGGAATTGAAAGGTATATTATACAATACCACCTTTATTTATGGACATGTTTTAACGTAAATACCGACTAAATAAATAATAGATAATTTAAATAACAAAAACAGTAAAAAATATATTTATAATTAGCAACTTGTATTAATTTATAGAAACGGAAAATAAGAAACTTATTGTCGAATAATTGTCACAAAAATTAAGTAGTAAAAAACTTTTTCTTAAAAAACAAAAATAAACACTGTAATACAAAAATAAGGACAAAATAGGCACATCGAAAATAAATATTTTGTAATAAATGGAATTAAAAAAAGACTTTGCGGAACTAGTTGTGCTAATTCGTGTTGAATGAAAAAATTTGTCATCCAGCAAAAGGACTGAATAGATTAAGAAAGTATTATTAATAATAATTAATCTGAACATTAGGGTTACTAATTATTAATATCACGTGTGGGTGTTGTTACTAACTGCAATTAATGGGCCAATATTATATATGTAGGCACATGTTAAATTCTAAATCGCGTTAATAATAAGGTAAACATAATATTATGTTCTATTTAAACACAATTTTAATCAATGTGTAGAAATATTATTATTAAATTAATATATAACAGTAATAAAGTGTTCACAATGGGAGCATAAATAAATAATTACGTGCAGAATGTAATTAAACGCAAACAAGCCAAATGCATTTTTACGATGAAAACAAATTCCAGACCGTCCCATCCAACATTTCCCGAAATAAATTATTTAATTATGAGCAATTACACTAACGATGACATAAAACGGTGGCTTACGTTAAAAACTAATTTAGCAAATGCACCAGAGCGCCATAGCGAAAGCTCTCGACTATAACCGTTTTTGAAATTAAAAAAATGTAAGTATACAAAAAATAATTAAAAAAATATAATCATAACCAGAAACGGACCTCAGCCGCTGTGCAAGTGCGGCAATCTTTAAAGTGCTCGATTGCGACGAAATTGCTTCTCTTTCGCAACAAATTGTTAAACACGAAACGCTAGATGTATTAGTTTTTGTTGCGCGGTTAAAGTCGACGTTTCCTTCTTGGTGCATAAAAGTCAATATGCAATAAATAAAACGCTGCGCACTCCTACAGCGATTTTATATTGAATGGATTCTGCACTGCCGCGAGATACTTGAGAATGCTTTTCACATGCGAATTCAGCCAAGTATGTAACACTGTAAAATCGCCCGCGAAATACATGAATATATACCTAGTATGTGGTATACAACTATATATATAATATATTATATCAGCCTATTATATTATGAACTTTTAATAAAGTAAGATGAAAGTATATATATATGATTATTTATAATATATTTTTATATTTCGTCACCGGGTATTTAAAATATTTAAATTCAAGGATTCATCTTAATCAGATCCTACGATTATATATTTTGTCAGTGAGGTACCTGTCATGGTTATTACTTTTCACTTTAATGAAAAAAATGTTACTATGGCAGGTGCATCCCTGTTGCGGTGAATCCTGGAATTTAAATAATTTATATTTTATGTATTGTTATTTTTATTGCCACCATTGATGATGTCAATGTAGTTACAACTGGATAAAAAAATGCGTTAGTCAATTGGTATTAAAAAATTGATACCATGTACTAGGGTAAATTAAAAAATAGCGTTTCTTACAAAAATTAGGTTTAATTGAAAAATAGTTTACATTTAAAAATAATTTACTTGCGATTGGTTTAAGTCCGTGCTTATAGAAACTGCACACTATATTTTATACCGTTCTCGCTGGTAACAAATAAATACATAGAACTGACTTCTGATTCGACGTTTAGACAGAGAGATTAAGATTTTTTGTAGAGATAGACTTTGGTAGATTGATTGCCATTTACCATTGATAAATGTAGTGTTTTAACTTCAACGAGCATGTAACAACCATATGGATTAAGCTAAAAATGTTAATTGAAAAATTGAACTACAATTTAATATGTGAAATGTAATAAAAATTAAGACTTTAGCCATAATTTTGGATGCATATAATAACTGTTTTCATTAGCATTCTATACTAAATTTAATAAAATTAAATAAAAAATTATTTGTATTTACAACAATATGCTTTATATAGCTATTTAATTGTTTTTTAATTACCGTGAAATGTATGTATATTTTAAAAATGCTTATGGTTCTATTATTTATTTCTCTTTATTTCTAAATGAATAAGAGTAATAACACTAATCCTAAAAAATGATAAGAGCAATAATCCAACGTAATATTTTGACTAATTCATCAACCTTATGTTGCATATTATGATAAAATATAATATACATTTAATAAAACATTTATTATTAGGAAAAAGCAAAGAATGCCGTTCATTCTTTTAGGTTACCAATAAAATAATAAATATTTATAATCCTTAATATAAATATTTTTTTTTTAACACACAACATCTTGCAGTTAATAATGCAATTTATCAATTATTAGAAAAATATCTTATCTGTAATGTTTTTACTAAACCTAATTTTATTTTATTTATTTTTGAGAAATACTTTGGGCTTAATTAGGTCAAACTATTGTACAAATAGCTCTCAATTTTCGAAGACTAAAGAAATTAAAAACTTTAGGTAGCAAGTAACAGTACGATCAAATAAATATGGTTTATGTTACGTAAAATAAACTATGAAAAATCTGTTTATGTGATTTTTGTATATTTCATGCGGCATCCTCTTGTCCCACTATTTTTTATTTTTGTCGTTTAGTAGAAGTTTTTAGATTAATAATAATATTTTATGTGAATGTTTTTAAGTTTTTGTGTTTTGTTTTGATTTACCTAACACCATCAGTTAGTGATTAACTAAAAAAAGACACCATGACATTACTCTTCAGGGCTCTTTTCCTCAGTACCTACATACAAAAGTTACTTTCGATTCATAAGCACTTTTTAATATAACTGTGTATATATAAATATGAATAATTATGTTAGTATTATACAATATAATAAATCAGATCGTTTGTATACAAGATTAATGGAAATGGTATGTGCCAATTGGATTTTTACGCAGTATCGAGTGTTTTTTTTAGAGTAAAACATAACTTCTAGCTCTTAGGTATGAGCATATTAAGTGTAGCAGATAGTAGGGGGTTCTTATAATTGTATAGTTTATGAATCATTTTTTCTATATCTAATATTAAAAGACTCGTTCTCTCATATTCATATAAAAATCAAATCCAACAAACTATTAAATTTATGTGTTGTCGAGTGATTTTCGCGTAAGCCAAACTGTCCGTTAGTAATTTCACTTCGTTGTGATTTTTTAATCCTGAAAGGATTATTATTTTATTATTTCCTTTAACAACCATCAAAACTAATAAAGTGATAGCATATTGGATTTGTAGAATTATTATCAAGATTTTTAGGTGAATTTTAGTGCTTTTACAAATGATAAAAAAATACTCAAACAATTTTTTGTATTAAATTCCAGGAAGGTTATCGAATCGCAATTCAATCAATTTTACCTTTTAATTGTAAATATTTTCAATGACTTTACTTCGATAATTAAACCGTTATATACCGCGGATGTTTCTATAATATTTTAAATATTGATTTTGTAACTTTTTATCTGTTTTAAAATAATATTTTATTAAAATAAGCTCATATAATGTAATGAGAAAAAGTGTCAGCTAACATCTCACCTTTACCTCACACGTTTGTGTAGAATACTATTTATCTTCCTAATTTAAAGAAACAATTTTTTAGTAAAATTTTGCTCATTTTATTATTGTCAATTTATAGGAACGTTAAACAATTTTTTAATACTTGAATTAAAGTTTATTAGTTACAGTTACAACTCATTAGCTACCACCTTTGCTGTTTTCTTGTAAAGTATTGATTGTATGTATTACATTAAAAATGTTTAACAATCTGCTGTTGTTTTTTACATTTATTAAAAATTTAAAAAATATTATTTTCCGAATAACTTATCCAAAATTTGCACTTTTACCAATAAATAGAGCGATTAAGTTGACTACTTACTATATTGTCCCCAAAAGTATAGTAATTCTTAGTGTATCTTCTAAGCAACAAATGCATTTTGATTTCAGTGAATGAACCTTAGTTAATATAAAATAATAAAAGATAAAAATAAGTATTTACATGATCTAATTAATACATAAAATATGACAGCGCCTAATATTATATTAGCACAATATATGTAAATAAATACAGACTAAAATATGATTACTTTTAACGTAAATAATAATTTTAATAAGATATTTTCAAAATTTCGTTATTTGAGTGTTGCCCTGCATCGCTTGAAGCACGTGCAACTTCATAGAACCAAGTCTTGCACTGTGAAGGGTCGACGAGTACTTTTTATCCACTAGAAAGCTGACTGAAAACAAGATTATCCAAACTTTTATACGTATGTATTATAGATTAAACTTTTATTTTATATAAATAAATAAAATATACGTGTAAAATAAAGTAAGTGCATTACTAACGTTTTTATACTCTCACCCTCGATATTAAATAGAATCTGGAACGTGATAAATCACTGATCGGAGTGTCAATATTTAATATGTGCGTAGTTCGCTCGTTAAAACGCACCCTTGTTAGACGGGGGTGCAAACATGCCAAAAATTCCCGAAGAACTTGTTTGAACAGACATTTCAATATTCATAGCTCGATTTTTGGGCTCTTATATTAATTTTACTTTAAAACCCTACGACGCTTTCTAAAGATTTTAATTTATGTTTTACTATGATAAATCATAGTTTGAGCGACGTCCAGACAAACTGTAATCGATTCAATATTAACAATTCTACTTTATTGTAAATGGAATATTAATATGTATAATTTATTTGATATGGTTTATAGTACAATATTTTACACATCAGAACAAACTAGAGAATGTAGATAATACATTGCATTTTTTCCACGTAAAACTTTTATTGCGTCTATATGAAGGCCGTTTTATACGAACCTAGCATAATACGATAAAAAATATTTCACTATAATTGCCAAATTAAGGTGTTTTTTAAATTAATAAAAATTTTAATTTAAATTAATAGATGTGCTAGAATAATAAAAATAGTTTTATGTAAAAGAGAAAGTTATTGTACAAAATATAATATTTAAAATTAAAAAAAAATGCTTTTGAGAACGAAATATTAAAAAATAACAACTAGAAATAAAAATAAATTACTAATAAAAAACTGTAATATTAGTAAACTATACAAAAATGTCAATATATAAATAAAACAACCTAAACAATATTTTTTTTTATGTATAAAGTTGACGAGTGTATTAAAAAAAAATATATAATATTTTTAATTGAAAAATAATATCTATATGTTATATAAATCACTTTTTAATGCTGAAAGTCTTAACAAAGTTTATATACTATATTTAATAGTAATTTTCATCTTTTCAATAAATTTTATTTTTTTGCTTCTTTAAAACATATAAAATATTTTTTACAAAAATCCTATAAATTGACAAGGAATATAAAATATTTATCTAATTGTTGAATAAAATAATTTAATTAAAAAGTATTACAGGTATGAATGATTTAACCGTTATTTTTCATTGTAAAAAATACAAAATTAAACATTTATGGAATCGTTTCTTTAGACATCCAAGTAGTTATTTTTTAATATTTATATATTTATTTATTATTTATTTATTTATTAGTTATTAGGGCAATTATTATTATTTTAAAAGTGTCTGTTTAGCAGCCAAAAGTACCTGACAATGTGATATTTTGTATCTTGTGCAACAAGACGTTACACGTAACAACATACGATAACTTTGCATAAACACATGCTGAGTAAAACTTTGCATCCCAGTTGCGCCTTTGTTTCCCCACTGGGTGAATAATTAACGTTAGAATTTGTTACGTAACTGGTTTGAGCGTTTAAACAATGTCTCAATCAGTACTACAAATATGACTTTATAGACCATTTAATTACGTATTAAGAGCTTGAAAATTAGAGTTAAATACGGATATAATCAATTATTTTTTTAAATAATATATTGTTATCTACAGAGCAATTAGCTAAGCACAAAGTATATACCAACTGTGAGTACTTGGATGAAAACAAATTGATACTACCCGACAGATGTTTAAAAAGTCAGATAGCTGTGCTCATTGGGGAGTGTCCAATACTACTGTTTTTGTTTCTGTTCCTTCCACAATATTCGGGAACGTAAGCGTTGATTATTAGCTGGCACATAAAAACAAAACTCTTTTAGAATTTTCTGATTGAGATTATTCCCTACAAGCAACTTGAAATAATGCTTTCCCAAGTATATTCGTCATTGGAACCTAAAGGAATTTTTCCTAGTGTACTGGTTTCTTTTTTAGACCTTTTCTATTAGATTTGTCTAAAAAAAACTTCAGACCTTTGGCATATGCACATTAGCGAGGACAAAATGTTGAACTTCGAATTATTATTTTACTTAATTATATTTCATACAAGAACCAGTAAAATAAATCAAAGTATGCGCCTAAGATATCCTCACAACTTTACTATCGCAATGAATTGCTCTAGTATTTATTAAATCAGTATATTGGTTCAAACTATACATTTTTTTACCTTGCTGATTACCTTTTAATGCTTTAATAATGTACTAATAGTAACAGCAAACGTTTTTAATAAATCATTCGTAGTTGGAGCTAAATGCTATTTATTTACTTAATATGGAGGTTAATGTGCTAGTTGTCGATATTTTTTTATAATTTTATTGCTATTCCCATATCGATTTTCTTGCGCTGAATGATAACATGTCACTCTTGTGACGATTCTATTTGTCAATTTCGCCCTACGAGTGTCCCATGAAAGGGTGTTTGCCCTGAATTCGTAACAATATGCAGTCAATCCCGCTCCAAAGTACAAGAGCATCGAAGATCAAGAGAAGCTCACCGAGTATATCCATTCGAATATCTAGTAGCGACGAGAAATCCCTACTTTGCCGAGGATACCCGGCGAGATGTTGCTGTGACATCAAAAGAAAACTCTTTACCATGGATAGAGGGAGCCGTAAGGAAGGTTTTCGATTTTGCAAGCATGAAAGAAAATCGATTTGCAGGCGCAAACATACGCGAAGGACGAGAAAAAAACAGCAGCTTTGGAATGGAAATAATCTTCGACTTTGAAAACAATTTGGCTTTTTTGTAACACTTTAAATCAAGTAACGGCATTTAGAACAGTTTCGCTTGACTTGAGTTCAAGTCAGCAGGTGCAAGTGTATCGGAGGATGTAATGAGAAATGCCGTCAAGCTGAAATTGCTTTGGCACTTTTCAAAGGTGGAAAAAGTCAACGTATTACCCAGAAAGAAAGAGATGAAATTGTAGCCAATAAAAAGAAAGTTAATAAACACTGGCAACGATATAAACGTATATATTTACTTCTCTTATTCTGTTATGAATAGAGAAAGGCGGTTTTAATAATGTTTGTTGAAATGCGGTTAGTTGTGTAATCCACAGAGAATTGTATATTGAGCTATCGTAAAATTGAAAAATAACGCATCTATATAGGATACATAGGATATTAGTGCAATGGCTTATAATAACGTTTTGGGCATGAATATAATTAAATTGTAAGATAAAATTAAACAGTATGATATTCCCGATTATAATTTTTCAATTAGAAAATGGTTATTAACAATTATTTGTATTTAATCATAAAGTAAAATTTATATGTAGCAATAATTTGTAAAAAAAATATAATAAAGAAAAATATTCATATTATAAAACATTTCCATGAAAGATTTTTCTTTATGTATTTTTAATTTAAATAAAGTAATTTAAAATCATAATCGTGTTTATTTTTAATATTCAGTAAAATAAAATAAGAAACTACTATATCATTATCGTTTGAAGGCAAATGATATTATGAAATAATATTTAAAGTATTTTCACATTAATCTTCACTCTTGCATAATAGCCCATCTACAGCTTAGTACGACTATTTATAAAATACCTTCGAAATCCCAGGCATTTCTCGCTGAGCGACGACATTAGGATTCCCCATAGAGATCGTGCCAGTGTTTTATTTATCGCGTGTTTTGATTAGACAGACGAGTTTATTTTACAAGCACCACCCCGATAGTTCGTGCCTAAAAGTGGCTCAGACAATGAACATGTGCTAACATCTGTCAGTCAGTAAATAATTGCCTCGGGCGAGGACCTAAACCCTTATCGATTTAAACTTACTTAGATTCACTCCTAATTTTCAACATCTATACTAAATTAAATTTTTAACGAATAATTACCTTATTATTTTTTCTATCAAAACTATCATCAGCGCTAGGTTTAACATTTTTTATGTAAAAAAAATAACTGTAGAAATATTTTTTTTAAACTAGTTTTAACAAAAAGTTATATTAAAGTTATGAAAATCGTTTTCTAGTAAATATTTATATGAATTTATTTACACAAATCGTACATTATGGAACTAAATTATATATGATAAATATGTGGAGTACTCATATAGCTTTAAAAAAGTTTGAGTCAAATACCGCATAAAAAGTTTGTAAAATATTAAATAAAATAAACTTTTACCATATGAAAAAATAACAGAAATTTCTAATTTTGAGGCTGAAGATATGAAGAAGAGGCTGTCGAGAAAATAACCGCTAGAAGAGCTGGCCAATTTATTTTTATTATGCACGGTATACCGCAGTGGAGTTATAGTTTTATTACTTAAAATAAGTGCCGGTGGAGAAGTTGGTATTATCTTCAAGGTGTCTTCTGGACGATCTGTTGATGTTTTACATGTGGATGTGGGTCTCTCATGGTTTGCCTCGATTGCTGACCTTCTTGTCTCAAATCGTTTGATCATCTTCCGATGTATAAAAGTGCTAAATATTTAGAATTTATGATTCAAGACGTCTCTGGTAAATCATAGATGCGGAAATTGGTGGACCAATTGCATCGCTTGGTGATTCGCACAACAAAATATGTTTCAAACTTTCGAAGATCGTTATTACAAGAGATAAATGAGTTTTTAAATCAATGGGTTTTTAAATAAAAAGACGTATGGTGTATCGTACAGCAGTTACGCACAAAATGGTAGTTTTACCTGTGCCTACGAGTGGTAAGCTGTACATAAAAATTTATAATTATTACGTAATTTTTATGCGCTAAGCATTATATTATATTGTTAGGCTTTTTGTCTGGTTAGTTGGTTATTTCATTTACAAAACATTTTTATTAACTGGTTGGACCCCTCACATTAGTATATGTTTTGTTTGATTAAAATCTGTAAACGCATTTATTTTCATTGCATATAACCAAGATTATTGAACTAATTAAAAGTTACATTTGTACATTTTTTTTACCAAAGTAGTATGCATCTTAGTAGTCTATAATAGCATATGTCTGTTAAATACGCCAGGTAATATGTATGGTAGAAAGTTATGTATGGTTAAATTAAATATAAATAAAAAGAAATGTAGAATGTCATCTAAAATTATATATTGGGACTTTGCTACACAATAAATATGTTTTAACGGGTAGACTTACTTTTCTATAGTTATTCACATAATATTGTTTGAAAAATGTGTCAAAAACGAAATGCACTTTATTTAAAGTCATGCAGATTTTGCAGGTTTTTAAGCTTTTTAAACTACTTCAAGATTATGAACTTTTATGAATAAAACTGACTTTTTTATATGTGTGATCCCTGTTTATAAGTACATAATAAACAAAGTTATTATTAAAAAATAAACTAATAGTAAAAAAGCGTCGTTAAATATAACATTGTTACATCTAGTGTTAGTTAAAATGTTGATCATCATTAAAAAAGGATTAGGATAATGCTGAGATTCAATAAAAAAATTTAAGCTATGAGAACTCCATGTATACAAACACATTATATATATTGTGTTTGCGTGCCTAAATAATATTTAGAAAATAAATAGTATTTTACTCTTTAAATATATTGATTTTTAAGCTTTCAGTTTGACTGATTTTCGCGTGCATTGCTGCAAGTCTTACCACTTCTTGTGAGCTTTTTGAGCTTTTAAAATAAACTATGCATCTATTTAAAAAATTACATGAATCACTTGGGCTCAAAAAAAGTCTTCTAAAGTAAAACATAAAAATAATTATAGCTTCAAAATGAATAATGAGGTAGCATGATATATTTTTAGTTGATTAATTTGAAGTTTTACTGAACTATATACGTATATAAACTAAACTATATAAATATATTCCTTATGAGCTGAGCCAAAATTTATTTTAAATTAGTTTAAAAACAGTTAAATAACTAATATATTAAATATAAATAAAATCCTACTTAATTTAGAAGTACTTGAAACCATTATTCAGAAGTAGTTAAAAGCATTAACTTTGTGCATTTGCGTCTTTTTACAAGGGTGTTATATATTGTAGTATAATAAACTAAGTGGGTACTTGTGCCTCATTTTACTCTATATGCATATAAATTTGAAACTATAATAATATTTCTAAAGGTTTTAAGCAGCAATAAAAATGTAGATTTTATGCATGTAGTATACGTATATGTATTATTAAAAAGTGCTTTCGTAAAGCACTAATTTTAGCTCATTAAAGTAATAAAAAGTGAGCTGTCTGAAATATCCACTGTATTTGGTATAAGTTACATGACTCTTAATTTTAAAGATCCATATTGATTTATATTTTTAACTCGGTCATTGCAATTTGATCAGAATTTTTCGCCGAGGATGCTGAGTGCTCTTTTAGCAGCGCAAACGGATGAGCACCGCACGGTGACAAATTATAGGGGGAGAGAAGTTCTCGCTTTAATCCTGGGGCATTATGTGTGGTATGTGTGTAGATGTAGTTAGATAGAAGCACTCTGGTAGATAATAACTGCTGGATTTCAATTGCATGTTCGATTCTTTTTATTCAATCGCACTTGGGTGATGAAGTAAAATTTGAATGTTGGAAGCGAAAGTCAATTATTTGAAGTCGGTGCTCTATTTCTTTTTCTTGTGTTAATACAGGGATGTCTAACTATTTGAGCTAACAAGTATAATTTATTTCTAAAAATAAATTATATTTAATATTATCTAATTTATTAAAAAAATATATATAAAATATATTCTCTGTTATGGATTGAGGTAAATTATTAATAAAATAATATATGTATAATATTATATATAAATAAAGGATCAATTACCCAGACTTGTTTAAATATAGTTTTAACCTACACATAAGGAACTTTCAAGTGCGACATTTTTAAAAGGGTGCCCATTAATGCTGACCCCTGAGGGAATCACGTTGGCGAACCCTGTAGTACAGTGAACCGTTCGTAAATTAGCAATGCCGAACTAAACTTTATTGCTGTTCCGTCTTTTTTATGTAAGTTGGGGCGTCGATTTTTTTTTTGTAAATTACGCGTCCGAGTAGCCAAACGACTTTTACTTTTGCCCCTCGTCTCCGTAAGGCAAAAAAGGATTGAGCCGAAAATTTGAGGCAAAGTTTTGCAACATGAAGCGCTTAAACATTATCCCTAGCTGGCAGAGTGGTTAAAAAATCGGAACACTAACCGCGGTCACGTGTCATTGTTTTAATTTTTTCAATAAAGCATGGATGCATCTAAGAAAATAGAACTGTATCCGAAATATTTCTATATATTGCTTCTTGATCTATAATACGTTACTAGGAATATATTACATGATTATTAAGTTACTGTTATGTTATTTTACTGAATTGTAAAAATTCGACACCATATAAAATTACACCCGGAGTTCCTCAGGGAAGTGTGCTCGTGTTGTTTCCCCTGATCTTGTATACGAATGATATATTGATTGTTTTTATGTTTAAGGATATATGTATATTATTTAATCAACTGTATATTATATGGTTTATGGTTTATCTGGTTATATTTATTTATAAAAAAATATTAACATCAGTCGCACAAAATTTTTTTTGAGCCAGAATAAACATGCAGTCTAATGTAAAGTTAATTAATATAAAATTCAAAAGTATCATTGGCAGTGTGCTACTCGCCGAGAGAAATTTCTCATTCGCCGCCAAGTTGGTAATCCGAAATTCATGAGGGTTAGCAGCTAACGGGTGTCGGCGAGTTATTGTTTTAGTGCTGTATAAAGTGCTGCCAAAACTACGCACGACGCCATGCTGCCACATAATTATGCACATTTTAATGGTTATAGTGCACGCGTGACCAGAATACACCATGTGGATAAATTCGGCGAAAACCTTTAAAAACTCCTAAGGAACCATGCCAGATGCGAAGAACGGTTCAAAATTTCCCATAATACCCACCAGATCATATAAGCCACTCCATTGTATAATCATGAAGATCACATAACAGTTTTTATACATCTTTAGGGTGCAACCTGATCCCCGTGCTCTTCATGTTATTTATTGATGACATCAATCATTTTTTTTTTGTATTCAGATAATTTAAAATTGTTTAAAAGCATTAGACTTTTTTTTTATGATGGAGATGGGCTTCAATCAAGTGTTTGCCTTTTTTAGGAGCGATACGATTCCATGAGTTATTTCAGAAACTTTTATGTCACTAGGCCTTCATTTAAACTAGCAAAGATCTCGAGAAATTTCAATGTCGCCGGATGTCGCCGACTCCTTAATACGCTGGCATTGCACATTAATCTGTTTAATCTCTGCTACAAGAAGCTGGTCCAATTCGTATCGTTTAATTTTAATATTTCACGATTTTTTTATGATCATGTGTTATTTGTTTTTGTATTATTTTTTTTATCTTGCATGTCTTTAATTTTTTTGTGTATTGTAATAATACTATGTTTATTGCCCATTATAACGCATTGGAGTAACCTCTTAGATCATGATGATCTTAATTTAATGAAAACAAATATAGCTTTACATATATAAAAATAATATAATATAATATTTAAGAATGTCATTAAATTCTTGTCAAACTGTAAATGTATAGATAATATTCACTAGATTTTTTTATTTATTTTTTGTAATTTTATATTATGTTAGGCTTATTGCACACAACTAACGTTGTACAAAATTAAATGAAATATTTTAGAAAATTCTTCTGACAATGTTGGGACACTATTATTAACAAAAAAAACGCAATATAAATAATATGAATAGATTTAAAGATGTTCTCCTACAAATGTTACCGAGATCATAGGTTCATTTGGGCAGAATTAATTTTTATATATGATATGAACGTTTATTACTAGATTAAGAATATTATAAGGTACCTATATAAAAAGTAGGGAAGTTGCTTGTGTAAATTTAAAATAAAAAAAACACTAAGAAACTAAAATAAAAATACATAAAAAAAATATTTTCAATAGAGGCCTTAAGATTATTCATAACTATTTACTTAGCTTTGGACCTGAAGCTGCAAAAAAAATATAAGCCGATAAAGAAAGATATGTTTATATTTAAATTTTAGTTTGGTCATATTTAAGCCACTGATTTTGGAAATATTTGGATTAATATGCTCTTAGTATTTTTTTATGTTTGGAGTATATGTTCTTTGAGTAATGGTATTAAAAATTTTAAAAAAGGTGAAACTTTGTATAAAAAAATTTGTTAGGATCCTAGACCAAATAAGTAGAATAAAAACTCCTCCATAGCTACGCTAGTGAGTCCCGGTGTAAATTTCCATATTAGATTTAAATTGTTTACCTAATAATATTCTACATGAGAGTGACAAATCGTAACTACATACATTTATTATTGTATATTTTATTGAGAATTTATCCAACTTTTTCATCGCACAAACGTCGTTCTTAATATTGATGATGGTATAAGACCATATTTATTACTGTAGTATTCGACTGTTAAATAAAAATAATATTGTTCTGATTTATCAACACAATATTTTTATATGTTTACAAATTCAGTGGTAAATATTTTTCTAGAACTACTATATATATAATAAAATTAAAATTAGGCTCAAAAAACACGGGCGCTGAAAAATAGAGTGAGCGTTAGTCTTTTGTAGTATATGTTTAATAAATACATTTATTTATTTATTGTATCTACATTATTAAATATTATTCGTAGTGTTTAAATTTAATGCTTACTTTATCTCTTGCATCACATTGATATCATACTTATAAAGTTGCAGATTTTAATTTTAATAAATAAATTATATCCATACGACAGATTTAGTTTAGCGTTCCAATAAATTTATCTGTTACGTTTATAGATCTTTAGTAGGCGTCAGATTATTAACAAGAGCATCAGCGTTGTTTTGCACCTGGCGCTGTGAATTATCAATAACACTACCGTACCATAACCATAAAAGAGATGTTGCTCCCCATAAGCAGTTCACCATTTTAGATGTTTTTTTTTTCCTTTCCGAAACTAATAAACTCGATGTTTAGCGAATAGAAGCGGCGTGCGGAGAACGTTAAGCGGCTATCGAGAGCGTCTAGAGTACGTTTCGAAATCAAGATGTAGATGCGAAGTGGGATCTCTGCCGTTGGAAAATTTCATATGACACCGATAGGGCAAAAGCAAACGCTCCGCATAAAAATGTTTCATAAAGGGATCACAAAGGCTGGCCCGAGCGCGACACGCCCGACATATTGAAAACGGGCGTCCCATTTATTTTTGTCGTCTCAAAGTATCTGATTTCCTACACCCCAACGGGGAAAAATGTACTGTAATGTAGCTCGGAGCCACCCTTAAAATATATTTCATATTATTTTATGTCCTTTATGCCGGAACGTACGTGTGAATAAACGTTTGTTGTAGGGTTAGCTTTATCTCATAAAGTTCAAAACCAAACCATTGAAACCGCCTTGAATGTAGGTTGAAGGGTATATACATAAATTCGCTAAAAGGTAAAAATACATGGATATAAAGATATAAAGTATGATAAAACTAACTGCAATGAGTAAAGTAATGGTTAAACTGGGATATGCAAGTTAAGCCACTAATATATTGTTATATAAGTAATTAGATCATGCTTTATTGAACGATTTGAGAAGGTAAAATAATTGTCTTCTCTGAAGACTTACCATCAGCAACCCAATACCTAAAGTTTTCAGCTAACCATCTTGAAGAATCCGCCCTCGCTCCATCTAGCGTTTATGCATATACTATTTAAGAAACTGAATTTTAACGGTAATAGATGTACGTAAATGGTTCCAATGAACATCATAATATTTTTTTATATATATAGAATATTTTCAAAAATATAATGGCTTTAAAAATATTTGTTGACTTGTGTAAAATATAAGTGATGACAAGAACATTGTAAGTAATAAGTAATAACATATTGTTGTTTCATATTCATATTTTTTTAATTCCTTAAAGATATTATCTATGAGTTAAAGTATTATATTATTAAAGAATTTTTGTTACCAATTATGTATTACCTAGCCCGATATTAAATAAGCATCACGATATTCATCCGTGAGATCAGGAAAATTTAGGCAATCATAATCTGTGATGATCGATTAAAAATAAAATTATTTAATATTCACG
This sequence comes from Plectrocnemia conspersa, assembly GCF_051122295.1. Lineage (NCBI taxonomy): Eukaryota > Metazoa > Arthropoda > Insecta > Trichoptera > Polycentropodidae > Plectrocnemia > Plectrocnemia conspersa. The sequence goes on along the minus strand of NW_028277171.1, from coordinate 10,937,781 downwards.
GATTCCGATCTATCAGACGCGATACAAAATAAAAAACACTAGGGTTCATATAGTATTCGAATCCAGGTGTTTTAAGTCAATAGTCAGTGACTTATAACACATGTCTATCGTGCTGATTATAAAAATAAATCCGATATAATACGATAATTAAAAATAATATTACATTACTTGTTTATTTATTTTCAGAGGCTAAATTTCACTAGGAAAACCATTAGATCATTTTCTTGAATCAGCTTAAAACTTTAATCATCGCTTTAACGCATTTGTAAGTTTTACGTTGTTCGTCGGTCTTACCATTATTTATAATTTTGTATACGTATTATTACAAAAGTCATAATATTATAATGCAATGGTTTATAGGTCTATATCCATTATTCATATTTAGCATTCGGTTTTATGAATCCACCAATAAAACTGTTTTAAGTGTCCATTCTTTTGCGCACACAAAATGGAAAACTCGAAATGATATACCATTATCTGCCTCCATTATATTTATAACATCTATTTTTTTATGTGAAAACATTGTATAATTTATTTATTTTACACGCAATATAAACGTTTTTTGTCCGATAAAAACGATTTTAATTTTATTTTATGGCAAAAGTCAAACTTTTATGTCTAATTCACCTGTTGTAATGCTCGCCAATATAAACACCGAACATAAATCACGATTTATATTGTAACTATTTTTTATTTTTTAGAATACTTTGTTGTGTAGTAAAATATTAAAGTAGTATTGTTTTAAAATAAATATTGTTAAAATTCAGGTAAATAAAAATAATATAAATTAAATCTTTTGCAGATGCTGATTGCTCAATAATGAGAATTCACAAAAATAAATATTATAACTAAATAAATATGCTTATTGTGGTTAAGGGATATTTAATTCCTGCAGTGCAATCACATTTTCTTATTTTTAAATACACTATAAATAAAGAACCTAAGAAGTCAATTTTTGATTTACATTATGCTTTTAAATAATTTCCAATTATTACATACCGTTCTATGGTAAAAATTTTGCAGCAGTTTTATAATAATTAGTATTATTATTATGCTATGCACAAGTATTATGATAGCTTTTTCAAATCAAATTTTCGGCTACAGATTAATTAAAATAATATAATGCGTACGCATATGTATAATGAAAATGTTGTGAACCATAACAATAACCGTTACCATTAAATATATTAAAGCATGGGCTCGCAATTGAATTGTTCTGGCTGGTACATTTGGAATTATAAATATAGTGATGAAAAATAAGATTTTTTATATTTATTTAAGCCTAAGATTTAATTAAATGATAAACAGCACTATAAATGTATAAGTAAATAAATGTGTATTTTAGTATAAAACTATTTTTTGTCTCTGATATTTGTATATGTAGTTTAATATATATTTTTGAGCTGAATTCTTCTTCAAACAGTTACATTTACAGATTTGTTTATTTTTAACATTATATTATTTCAACTTGTGTACGAGCATATATTTATTCCCTGTATCAATCAATTAAAACATATTCTGTCAGTACGTACTTATATATGTATACTTGTATTTATATTTACCTTTTCCTTTACAATAAAGCAAAATGCATCTTTTACCATTTTTATTTATATACAAATATTATTTTTATTTTGTATTTTTTTGTACAACTCTTTTCTCGTCCTCTTTTATGTTTAAATAAAGGCAAATAATATATAGTGGTGATAAATAAATCTATTTTTGCACCTCAACCTCTTTCACATATTTATTATAATCATTGTTAATATTTAATTACATTAATCCGGCTTAGTTTTATTTATTATAAATTAGTTTTTGCTTAACCAGCCCGTAAACATTTACAACTACTTCTCTTCAGCTCTTACTTACATAATACAGAAATTTAAATATATCCGCAGATATATTGACTTTTTAGTTTTGTATTGTATTAACAATATTATTTAAAATATATCAACTAAGATTCCTGTAATAATTAAATTCAATAATGTATTTTCTTAATTTATTATTATTAGCTTTTTAATGAATCAGAAAAAAACAATTTAGATTGTGTATTACTTAATTTATATACATGTATTATAAAATCATTTATTAAAAAACCTTCTTATAATAATTTAAGAAAATATCTATTTAGACTTCATAGAGAAAAAATCATACAAAAAATCATAAAAAATAATAGTAGTAGTACCAGATTTAAAAATCAACTTAAAATTGTATGTTTATTATATTAGGCTTTTAATCTACCTTTTTTAAATCTAGCAAAACCCTACAAATTACTTTATTTTTTTTCTTTAATTAAATGAAAAAGTTTGAATCTCGAATGTCAAATGCTTCACTGAAATTCCATATATTATATGTGACGACTCACTTCTTAGATGATAACATTTATTGGCTATTATTAAAATTGTATTAATTAGTATAAATATCAATACAATTTAATAAATTAGGTTTAAAGTTTATACATAAGAAATAACAAACTATAGAAATGTGATAAAAAAATAATATAGCATTAAAGATATAACAATTTTTTGTGTAAAAAAAGTAGTTTGCATTACTATTTTTTCACAATTGTGAAAATTTTATGCAAATTGGCACATTTGGCACCGCGTTGGAAATCACTGTATTAAATAATATTGGTTATTTGTTGTTATTACTATGCGGGTAAAAATTGAAATCTAGAAGAGAACTTTATTTTTTTTCTATTAAAAGTTACAATATTGCTGAATAATATGACTTTTTTAATATCAAATTTTGCTAACGAATGCGACCACAATAATCGGTAAAAATATGTATAATCAGAAGTTTTTAATTATACTTGGAAAATAAAACGTAAAAAATTGCAAATTCTGAAAAATTTATAAAGAAAACCTTATTGTAATACTTAGCCTTTTATTTATGCTAAAAATATTTGGATTTGATTAATAAAAAATACTTAAGTGTAGTTTTATGTTACAAGTTTTTCGTGATTTATTAAATTAGTATTTTTGATATGAAAGTCAAGTATGTGTAATGTGTTATAGAATTTGCGATATGATATAAAACGCTTTATAAAATCTTCGTCTAGCGATGTTAATCCACGATCCTTGATAAGGGTGTCATTGCATACATTACTCCCACATTTCCTAGGCGAAATTTTCAACCTGGTTGAACATAGCTTTGATGCAGCGTGCATCGCCAATCTCGGCGATAGCACCGTTTTATAGCGGTAATTTCATCACACCTTTAGTTAACGGCTCTATGGTATTTTGCTGCCGAGACACTTTTCCCATTAATTCGATGCACTACGACGGCACGGCAGATATAACTCATTTAATACCATCATACTATGGCGATAATATAATATTCAGAAATTGTACTCGTAAAACAATGTTATGAATGAATGGATCTTAGTTAAAACGCAATATAATACGGCAATGTACTTTTGGTTGTGTTCGATAAAAAGCAGGAGAATTTTGGATGTGATATTAATATGTTCGCCTTGCGCGAACATCACAAAAGCAGAAGTTTGGTTAACGACTAATGGAGATTAATTGCTTGAATCTGTTAGTAACTTTTCCTTATGATACCAATGTAACACTTAGGAGTACTTGCATATCTATGTAAATAAATTAAAATTTAATATTAAAAAGAACACACACACTGACTCTTAAAACTTTTACAAAAAAGAAAAGTAAGCAAAATAAAATAAAATTCTACTCTACTTAAAAATTTACTCTATAGAGTAAATTTTTAGATATATAGGTCTAAGAAGATATGATTTTCCTTATGATTGATATTAAAAATTTTGATTCAGCTCTGTATAAGTGACTACGTGATTGTTAAGTATTTTTTTTTATTATACATCACGAATAATATAGACAATAAGTATCATTTTTTGTTAAACAATCAAACAGTTTATATTTGACGAAATTCTTGTAATTTTTTTCACTGCAGAAAATATTAGTTTGTAAAGATCCAATGCTTTAAGGTTTTTTTTAATTAAATTAATACATATTGATGTACATATCTATATTATTGATTTATTTTATGTCAATGATAAGATAGAAATATAACTTTTAAAACATAATGAAAAGGAGTAAAGCACAAGTTAAATTATTTTTATTGTTATTTTTTTACGCCCGTCATTGTTTTTTGCATGGCTAAAAATTACCCAGTCATCAAAACAGCGCAAATCCCCGGCAATGGGACACCATTAATAACCGCCACTTTGCGACTTTCTTCCTCATCATTACTCCCTTATCCCGGGGCGGCGTTAAGCGCCCTGGCACGTTGCATTAGGGCTGTTATGGTCTCGCAAGTCACACGAAGGCCATTGTGCCTCCTCCGAGTATGCGGTGTATGTATGTGTATGCTCTTCTTCTTCTGCACAGTGATACCGCTAAGCTTACAATATAGTCGAATCCGGCACAAATAAAGCTATTTGCTGAAGTCGAGCTGAAATCATGAAACGGAGCTCTTTGTTCGCCGTCGTTTTACGGCCACATTCTTTTTAATGAAACCGTATATTCAAAAGTTTTCCGGCGAATGCGAAAATTTGCGCAAAAATCGATTCTGGTAAAACTTTAGCGATTGGTCCGAATGTGTTGCTAATCCTTTGATGTATTTGGGGACCAGCCGGCATGCTGAAAATAACTGTTTTCTAAACAAAAGTAGAGTGAAAATAAACACGCGGATACACGGGATAAAGTGTAAAAAGCGGTATTTATTTTATGTAAGCCTTTTATAAAGACCAATAAATCAAAAAAATAATATTTCAAACAGCGTAGCAGAATAGGTATTGATTCCAATAAATGTATGGCTTAATTATGCAGTCATATTAAATAACGGTGTCGTTGAGCGTAAAAAATGCAAAATGAATCACGAATAAATTACATTATTTATCGAACAACGAGCAAGTGCCACTTATCTCACAACCATAACTACATATGTATGTATTGTATGTTATTTCACAGATAAGCTTTAACGGAATATCCTTACAAATACATATCTATTATTCTAGTTGCAAATATATATTTATAGCTTTTTAATTTATATATTAATGAAAGAGAAATATATATTTCTTACACACATTTGAAGATATAATCTAAATTTGACTGTACAATTAGTGGAATGTTACTACTATGAATTTTATTTAAAAATAATATGAATTAAAGTAATCATTACCAACTAGCTGTCGTTACCTCACTATCGTGAGGTACCGAAGCTAGCGAGTGTGCGTATACCGGACCCTCAACTTTTTGGGTTTTAAATATAATTTTTGCTTCGTTCAGATTTTTAAAATATTTTTTAAAATTTAATGGTTTAAATTGGACATTATTATTTATGATTTTCAATGCTAAAAAAATGGTTCAACTATAAAAAACTACTACATTTTCAATTCATTTAAAAGTAGGCTTACAACCTGACTAAATAATTCTAGAAGAAAACATTTTATATTATTTAACGTTAGATTTAAAACTTATTTAATAATAAATCTAAATATTGTATATCATTTATGAATAGGTTTAAAAGTTAGCTTAATTAAAATTGTACAGTGAACTCTCAATATAGCGAAGCTCACGGAACCAATGAATAACTTTAGGTATACTGAAAATTCGTTATATTGAATGTAAGGAAGATGATATATTTGATTTTTAATTACCATATTACTACAACATCAAAATAACCTCTTATAAGGTTGACAGATAGTTTTTTGCCCATTTTTAAGGATACTGTATGAAACAATAAAATTTGTGAAATAAATGTTTTATAAAAAAAGTTTGAGGGTCAGCGAAACACATGTAATGTCGCTTTTGAACACATCTGTCACACACCAAGTCAAGGACGAACTGAATTTGGAGAAATATTGTGTAAAGTTGCAACGTCATTCTTAAATTCGGATCAAAATATTTCGTTATACTGAGATCAGTCTTCGTTATAATGGGAACATTTTGTATTCAAGTTTTTCGGGGACAAATTAAAGATTCGTTATACTGGAAATTTTGTTATTTCGGTATTCGTTACAAAGAGATTTTGTTGTATTATTTTTTGAAATAGGTTTGTAACTTTACTAAATATTAATAAAACAAAAAATATCAAAATGTTTTCAACATAAAAAATAATATTAAAACGTAATATTTTGTATCATTTAAAAGTAGGTTTACAGCTTAATAAATAATAATAATAAATAGCATCGGTTACACATCCGCTCAAAAATATTACTGATAAGAAAAAATATTTTGTTACACCTTACTAACGCAACAACACAATCGATCATATATAGCTAGTGCAATGTGAGTGATTATAAGTCATTGATTGTGTTTTAGCGTATTTTAGGTGTTTGAGTGCCAGTTTTAACGCTGCATAACACAATTTTATCATAAATTAAAATTTTCGTAATAAAAAAGTTTTTGGAGACACCATAAGTAGCTTTATAATTTAAAAAAATATTTCTATGTTTTATGTGTAAATATAAAAGTCAGTTTTTGATTACATTTTCTAATTAGAAAGAAACAATAAACTAAAAATATCAAGCACCTAATCTGTTACTTTAGACCAAAAGTGCGCTTTAAAAATATTAATAATTTTGAAATCTTTGTCTTTTTTGATTAAAAATTATTTTGATTTACATATTTTTTAAAGTAAATGTTTTTCTGCGCAGTATTATATATTTTAATAATTAATCATTACTAATAGTTCTTATAATAGTTTATTTATTCCTTTCCCGTTCACAAATCCTTTTTGTGTAATTCAAAAAGAAGAAATTAAAAATATATTTTGAATAAGCATATATATAATTTAAGTAAAATCAAACCCATATTAAATAATATTTTATATAATATATGTAAAATTATACACTGCTCCCGCATCTCTTACTAGTATTTTTCCTATGTACAATGTTAATATAAATATTTTCTATTTTTTTTAAACATATTTTTAGTTCTTAAAATATGAAATAGAAAAGATTAAGTTTTCGGTATTATTAATCGATATATATAAAATATTACTTTTTTTACATTAAAGTTTTGTACAAATAGGGGAGACCGGGGCAAGATGGGATAGTTAAAACAAAACTCGTCATATAAAGAAAATTAAATTGTTTAATAAAAAAACTTTTACATAGAAAGTACACTTACAGATTAATGTTTTATAATTAAATATTGTTACAAGTGTTATAAAATACCAAAGTGTATGTAAAATATGAAAATCAACATTAAAACAATGTAACACAAAATTCCAATTACGTTTAATTATATGTAATATAAGTTAACAATTTTTTTATTTATATAATAATATGATTACATAACGAGTGATCAAATATATAATTATAATTTATACATATATCATACAAACTATTTTAATTAAAATTTTCCCTTATATCCAAAAACGTTTCAATTTCTCTCTCTCTCTCTCGTAAGTTTAAACTACATTTAACAAAAAAAAAGAATCGCCGTAAATAGTGGCGAAACATAAAAATTCCATAGCGCATAAAACACTTTTGTTTAATACCTTTGGGAGTTTCCCGTTCCCAACCACTAAAAACGACTAATATAATTTAGTGCAGAAACGGGCGGAATTAATGTTGTAAATAACCGCACTTTAACGGCGCACTAATAAATTTATTAATAAAATATAGCTGTATAACTGTAACCGTTGCAATTAACCGTTTGTGTTTTAACTATGCAATATTTTAAATTTCTATTTGAAACAATATTATATTTTGTCGATGAAAGAACGTTTATATGTACAAAATCGACGCGCAATGATATAAATCATGTTTTGTAAGTCTTAAGTCATTGACTTAAGTTATACATAAATCTTTTTGAATTTATATCGTGACTGGAACATTATTAAGTATTAGTCACTGCTAGGGATTCCAATCCCGGGCCAAAATTTTGATCCCGGGATTTCGGTATTGCAATTAGTCGATCCCGGGATCCCGGGACCAGTCCCGGGATAATTTTCATGCTATTTTATAGATAAAAATAATTTAAAATGAATAATACAATATATTTTTACATCTGTTTTTTATAACGTACAATGTATAAAGTACGTATAATTTTAGTATTGGACTTAAAATAGAAAATAATATAATAAAAATAAAAAAGGGAAGGTCTTATATATTTATTTGAGAAGAAAAAAATTAACTTTTGACAATGTATGCACATAGGTATGAACATTCATAGACACAATTAATTGAAAACATTATTTTGAATAAAACTCACGAAGTAACACCAAAGCATCTAGTGTTTTATCATTTAGCCTTGATCTGATTTTGGTTCCTGAGCAGCCTGCTGCTGAAAAAGCACGTTCAGACTCACAGCCTCAAAGATTCACAGATGACACGTGCAACTCGCGCAAGTTTGTACACGAAATATAACGATGTTGTCAATAATAATTCGATTGTGCTTGATAAATCAACTAATCCGAAAAATTCGGGATTATGTTTTATAATCCCGGGACTCATCGGGTATTGAAAATCGTTCGGGATCCCGGGATCCCGGGATTCGGGATGCCGGGATTGGAATCCCTAGTCACTGCACATAAAAATCCCAATATCACAGATAAACACTTAAAGCCAAAAGGTAGAAAACAAAAGATATCTTACTCTCAGTGACCGGACATCCTTGGTTCCTCTTAGAGCAATGTTTCCCACGGTGAGGTGTATGCCCCACCGGTGGGGCATCACGCCTCAGAGGTGGGGCACCACGCTTCAGAGATGGGACACGTTGGCAATTATTAATTATTCCACACTACTGTTTAATTAAAAAAGAGGCCAGTGGGGCATATGACTTTTGAAAAGATTGCGGTGGGGCATGGCATAAAGAAGGTTGGGAAACACTGTCTTAGAGTATGTTGCAATGTCTTTTTAGAACCAGATTATCGTTATTAAGAATGTCTGCCTACTACTAGAAATTTTTAACTATTTAAATAATTAGAGATTAAGATTATACACCTAATTAAATTTACGAAACAACCAATTTTTAAAGAAAACATACAAAAAATATTTTAGAAAATTAGAGAATAATTATTATAATGACACAATAGAATCGACAAGTTTTTTTTAAATTATGTCATTTTTTTCAATATGCATATTAGAATTGTTTATAAATTTTAGAGAAGTTTTAAGAAATGTTGATAATTTTCAATTAAAACAAAGCTTAATATTTTTATAAACTTAGAATAATAATAATATTTATTATTGACTTTAAATATGTGCCATTTTAAGTATGCGGTGATAAACACCACCTCAATTGATTTGTCTGTCGATTTTGACGTAATATTTGCCATTTCATCATTAAAAAACAACAATTGTATACTGCTATGTATTTTCGTAAATCCAGAAAAAATCGACTATTTACTCATAAAATATTTCATTAATTTAATATACTCTCCATTGATTTTCCAACTGGTACAACACCACTTATTCTAATAACTTTTAATCTCAGTCCTTGATTATCCGAAGTCTAATTGTGATCTGCTTAATGTAATCGTTTTCTCACGCGCTCGCATAATGCGTATGGCATTAATGCGACTTTGCTGAAAATTTCCAGAGAGCTTCGGCGCTCACGGACCGATCACGTGTGTCCGGGAATTAATCGGCAAAGCACTTCCGAGTCATTATGGAAAGGAACAAGTGTTTGAGCTGAAACAAAGCGCCCGTAATCCATCCTCGCAGCTCAACAACACGACCGGACTTACCCGCTTCGCCAGGATTACGTCCCGGGCGGAGGCGGGCGCCCGGGGCCAGGTTTCGCCCCCTAAAACAGACGCCCCGTCGAGCGTGCGAAAGGGTTGTCTATCATCTTGGATACGGCTTAAAGAGTCAATCATGTATTATATTTAGATCGCTAATAAATAGTCATAAAATGAGATGATTCATCAGACTAAGATTAAGACATCATCGTAAGTACTTGAAATGGTACAGTAACAACAAAGAATGTAATCTAAAAAATAGTTGTCAAATGTACATTTTTTTTTTATGTATAAACCGATAATTTTCAATTCTCAGACTGGTGTTCATTTTACCATATATTTTATATTATAAATAACAGAACTACTAGTTACATTGACGTGCTTAAATATATTAAACTAATTTTAGTGAGCATGTTATTGTCTATAAGTCTCTATATATATACTGGCGATAGCTTTATTTATTTTATATAATTAAGATTCCGTTGTGAATAATTTTCTTTTTTATTCTTTCAAGGCTTTCAAACATCTTTTTAAACACAATTTTTATGCTGTTTCAGTTTTTAACCTTTAATAAATATTTTAATCTAGCACATTTAGTCGTTATAAATACTACTTTCTAATACCATTCAGAGGTAAAACGTGTACCACTCCCAAGGATTTCGTTACCCGGTTAGTTTATGCCCGCTATCCCGCCAGAATGATGCTGCTGGCCGTCCTACCGTCCACACGTTATCTCCGCTATAATTACATTGGAACCGGTCCAAACTTAGTGGAAGTGGTGTCATTCGAAAAAGGCAACACGATCTATATACTGCCTGCCAGAGTATGTACCAGAGACCTATTTTTACTTTGTAGCGCAAATTTTGAGAGCATTAATTAGCGCAGAGAGCCCTACAAATCTCTCGCAATTAAAACTTCCCCATGTTTAACTATGATACATCGGCGCCGTTTGCTATTATCATAAGCCGGCAAGCAAACTCGTTACGATGATTAAAAATTGTATTTATTTATTAATCGTGTTTTTTCCTTAACGACGACGAGAATAATTAACACGAAACTAAAAATATTACGTGACTAACAAGGCAGGAAAACTAATATAATACAAGGTGCTCTGAATTAATAAAAATAATGTGTTTTTAAATTTTTGTGTAAAATTGTATGTTAATATAATTTATTTAGGAAACAGTGTTGCATTCAGGTAATAATTCTAACAAATTATAAAAATGTTACATTATAGCCCAACAGGATAACAATAAAATAATAACGTTTTTTGACCTCAAGTGTAAAAATCTAGCCATTGCTCGTTTGCACTATTTTTAATATACCTGCTCGTGTTTACAGAGCTGTTTAACAGAAAAAAATATTGCCAAAATGATTATTTATATTTTATTTTTATTACTATTTTACTGTTGTTCTAATCAAGTGTTTAATATATGTTCATTCTTACAGAGCAAGAGATATAAGATGACTGATTTTCTACATAAAATAAGCAAATAACTATTATTGATAATTGTTTTATAAACAAATGTTAATGCAATTATATTTTAAACTGTAAACTATACAAATCCTATTTTTTTACCCGACTTCACCTGATTAACCATGTCGACCTCTGCTTCCCAACATTCTGACTTTTCGACCTGTCGATACAGACATCGATTTAGCTCAGTCACGATGATGTTCACCTGAACGAAGCTATTATCATTCTCATGTATACCTTTATATGTTAGCTAATTAAATATAATCGTTGCAAAATAACACGTAAAAAGAAGCTTGCAAAGTTAAGTATGTATCTTAAAAGTAAATACAAATTTATATTTTTTAAACACTTTAACAAAATACTTACCATACCGCATGATTATTGACCGAAACACCGAAAAACTAATAACAGTACAAAATAAATAATTCAACGAAAATGTGAACAAAAACGTAGATGTCAGTATCAAAGATCGAAATCTAATTGGCGAGTCTTGAAAATTTTTGGCGAGCAATTGCGAGTGATTTTGTGATATTAGTGAATATCACATATTTTGAAATGGTATTTTGAGTAAGCTTAGACAAATAAAAAACAAGACTAATTGAAAGCTATTCGCAATATGGTCTAATTTCACCTCCAAATCATTCTTTTGTGAAAGTTGATTTAAATGCCCAACTTTAGGTGACCATCCGATAACTACAAAGGATAATTCAAAAATGATTATTAAATGCGAGACTAATAGTGTTCTTAGACATGCATGGAATAAAAGGTTTTAAAAAAGTTTTGTGTTAGTTGATGGTCTTAGAAAGTATGTTTGGCTATTTAAAAATGCAGGGTTTTCCGCCAAACCATTATGATACAACTTTTTTAAAACACCCACAGTTTCGTTTTATTTTTTAATTATTCAACTATTTCATAAAGTATATTTTGATCTCATTTATATCTGTTTAAAGTTTAAAATTTTTATGTTACCATTTTTATGTTAACAGTTAATTGTCTATAAGAATTAAAATGTGTGCTTTTTGTATTACAGCAATATGTGCGTGTATTTAAAATACATATTAGTTTTTAGTATAAGCTATACATTAACGCTGTTACACATAATATTTTAATAGTGTGTTTTAGTGTAAAGATAACAATTTTCTTTAATTATTGATTTATTTTGTGCAGTTTAATTTTTTTTTAATAAAATAAATGTGTATAAAATATTGGAAAAAAGATATTTCCTAATAGCAAAGTTAAATATTTTACATTTAATTATAATTAATATTCAATATCGTTAATATGGAATATTACCCTAAAAGTTATACAAAATTTTCAACATTATGTATTTGTTCGTCCAAATTTGGTCAATAAAATTTTTTATTATTATTAAAAAATCTTTGATAAGATAAATAAAAGACAACGACGCCGTAATCCATATTCTAATAAGCTTATTATGTAACTGATACTTTTACAAATATAATCGCCTATCATATAAGATGAATGTACCTTAAGAAGAAAAATAAATGAAAATAATACCTGATAGCACTGCGTAAATAATTAAAATAGCATTCTTAAATAAATATAATATCAAATAACGGTTTACAATTTTAATAATGCAAAGAAGCAAGACATAATAAAGCCAATCTGGCAATTTTCTTTCATTATCTTCATGTACAAACATAATAAATATATTTTTATATAGTATAGCCTGAAATAAAATTTCTTATACGTATAAAGAAATCTGACGTCATTATCTTAAATTCACAGAGATCTGATCTTCAATCGTATATACTGCTGACATATGGCGACGTTATAAAAAAATATCACATTTATATTTAAGGGTTCGTTTTTATCGTTTTTGCAGCATTTCAGAACTATCGTAAAACGGTATCGACTCTGCAATATACGCTCATGATAACATATATTACAAACGGCAAGAAGAAAAATAACATCTTTCTATATTGTATTTTTGTACATACATAATATCATACAATATATTTTGCGGCCATTCTAGTGTAGACACACAATAGTGGTTCTGAAACTTGCATATAAATTACGTGAATGCGCTCATGCGAATGCAGGTAGTGGCGAAAAGCACTTTGCACTTGAAAATGTTTAGGTCTATGTGAAAACTATTATATTGCTAAAATTTATTCGGCTGAAATAATTTAGACGCATGTGAACAAGTTGGGTTTAATATTTAAAGTTAAATATAATCGATATTTTATAATGCTGCATTGCACACAACATAAATTTAACTCTATATCAACTAATGGTTGTTTCACGCTGAGGGTTAATTTTAGCTTAGTGGATTCAATTAAAATGTCAGCTTTATTATAAAATTTCTGTTCAAAATTTCATTTTATATTGTGTTGTTTTACCTAACGTTGATTGATATTCATGAAATGTGTTTTGCTGAATTTATTTATTTAACAAAAAAGGTAAGGCTTGAGCTTATCGTATTTAAATATTTTAAAACCATTACAGCAGAAGAGTTAGATTGTTCAGTTTTCACAACATTTTGTACTGATTTACTACTTATAAATATTTAGATGGTCGCTCTGTTCGCTCTTGTTGCAAAAAACACGACTCGCTCACCTCTCTGAGCCACAAAAAATTATACTAACAGAAAAAGGGTAATAACGACGCAATTAAATAAGCAAACAAGTAAGCGTTCCACTGGATTACTAAAGACTTATCGCAATGTGTCTATGACTCTATCTTAGACTTTAAACGCAGACAGGCAGTTAATTTAAGATTGAATTTCGCATAAAGTTATTTTTATGTATATATTTTTATTCAAGACCAAATAATAAAACTTGAAAAAAACCATTGAAACTTCAGAAATGAAATAAAATATATAACCTAAAAATGTAGGTCTAATATATAATTCATTGGTTAAAAATATACTTTGTTCATATATACAATATTATAGTATTTTATGGCAATTAAATAAAAAAAATATGCCATTTTTCACCTAATTTTAAAATCATATAAAAGCTATTGTTAAGACAAGGCTTAATCGATGTTGTAAAAAATATATTGCTTTTATTATGATATAATTTTTAATAATTCACCTAAAATATTAGTTGCAAATTATAAAATTTATAACTTACAGAAAAACGTTACAAGGAAATTAATATTTATAAACCAATAAAAAAATATTAATCCTCATAGGATTTTATGTAGTCGACACTAAGATTTAACCACAAAAAACACCACGTATTCGTTTATTATTATTATTATTATTATCACATAATCCCGTTCACAAAAACACATATTGCATTAGAGATATTAAACATATTTCACATTATATTTCGATCAACAATACGTCTGGGTCTTTTTCGTTCGCATTTCCATTATACGTAGATATGATTTGTTATATCACTACCTACTACTTGCGGAGGGAAATATCGTAAAATATTTTTTTTCCTGCGAGAGAAGCGAGCTTTTCCTGTGGAAATATTCTATCAGACCAATAAAGTGCACGTTCAAACGTCTGATTTTTATGGCTCGTTATCAAGCGACATAAAAATTTTATCACCTCGAAATTTGCTTTTCTTCAAATAATTTCTAAAACTCATTTTTGCGCCGCAAAATCACTTACTAATAAACGCGTGTTTGTAAATAAAAAAAAATGCAATTAAAATTTAAAAAAACAAAGTTTCACTATTTAAATCAACCTTAATATATATATCAAGCTTTAAGTAAATTTGATTTGTCTATATACTTACACATTCTACTTCACACGTGTGAATACATTATGCATCAGCGATAAATTAAATTTCGCGCTTCCGTAAGTTTTAATCTTAAGACCTTATCGATTACTGGGATATTAAATTTAAAAATTTAACCTGTCAGCTTATCCCATTTTCAATTTTGTGCGCATTTTTATGCGAGCTTTTTTTATCTCCCTCGTAAATTTCAGTTACCGTGAATCGGTAACGTTACATGTTACGCTTGCGTTAAATATGACCAGATTATAAGCTGTATAGAAAAAAGAGTAAAGATATATGTATATTTTTGATATTTTTATTAATTTTATTAAATGTAGAATATTTCATATATTTATTTAAAACAATATATATAAATAAAAACACAGTGATTTAATTTTTAATAATATATAACGATTTTGTATTACTATATTGTTACCATTGAAATTTAATACAGCTTAGTTGTTCGCGTGTCTTGCAACAATTCCTAGAATTTTTGACCTCTGCTGCTTTCCTATAATGCTTTTATAAATATTTAAAGAAGAAATAATATATACAAATATATACTAAAAAAATCGAATTTATTAAATGCATTACCTGAATTTTATTTTATTATAAGTGAAAAGCTGCAAAAAACTTTTTATAATTAAGACTTTAATAACAATTAAAGGTAAATATTTGCTTAGTATTTTTTTAAATGAATTAACAAATTCATTCTGAGGCTAATTTGGATGTACAATATTAAGGTATGTGGTTCAGCAAGCAACTTTAATATACAATTTTAAAAGTGATATTGGATTTACAGTATTATGTCCAAAATTTTTTTATTCTTAAAGACTTGAAAATAAAAATTGGAATGTGCAAGACGAAAATATATAAAAAGATTGTAGAAACATGCCAAAAAATTAGGCAACAAACAATGACGGAGAGATAGACTATAAAGATTGAAGAGAAAAATTAGTGATTTATAGTTTTCCTGATGAATCGCAAATAGGTAATTCACCCACGTGAGATTTAATGATAAAATTTTTGCTGAATATAAGATAGAAAAACATTAAAAAAGCAAAAACTGTTTTGCTAATATGTTTTATTATGAATCACAATGAAAATACTAAAATATTGATTAAATTCAACATATAATTTCGAAAGCTTCTCTGGACTACTTATGTGTTAATCATTAAGTGATACTTTGATACATATTTTTAATTGATTTTCATACTATTTTGTATTTAATATTAATAATAACTATATTTCTTTAGGCAGTTTATAATTATAAGAACAATTTAAATTTTTTATGAGTATTATATTATTGTGTATAATTAAGTTTATTATTTAAAAAAACAGATAATTCATGTAATGCAATTTTTAACTTTAATGTAAGTAAATAAAAATATTTTTAATATATAAGCAGTCTTATTTAAAATTTTACAACAAGCTCGTACATATTTTGTTATAAACTTCAATTAAACAATATTATCCCAAGTATTTAAATCGTAATTTTATACAAAATTAGAAATTACTAAAAAAATATGATTGAAATTTTTTTTTTTAAATATTTTCAAAAAAATTTTTAATTAATATTTATTATTTGAAATTTTGATACAATAGTAATAACGCTATACCAATGCGCAAAATAATTTAAAGTACTGAAAAAATTGTAATATAATTGTATATTTTATTTAAATAGTTTATTACAAAATAAGTATGGTAATAAAATAAATGTAAATAAAAAAAATACAATATAAAATACAAATAAAAAATTGATGTTACCACTATTTATAAAAGTATTTTTTATTGAAAAGCTGTAAATGGAATAAAATAATATTACCACAATATAGATTTAAGAATTCGCTGAATGAATTTGATAATAATAATTAGCGAAGAGCTTATTAGAAGAACTGGCAAATGTTTGATCATAAAAAATTAAAAAAGAGGTCTAAAATTTTTTTTAATAAAACAAATATAATTTATTGTAGTACTTTTAAATCTTTATTTACTTTTAAATTTATTAAATATATTAAAAATATAAAATGAAAAATAAAAAAATAGCTTTGAATCTGCGGATGATGATAGTTTAAAAGGGTACATCTTATTTAATAAAAAATGGTCTTTAATGCAATGAAAAAATGATACTAAAAAATAAACATTAAAAGAAAGGTGAAAATAAACATGTGTGTTTCCAATGAACAATCAATTATGAAATAATAATATCGAAATAAACATTTGTCGTGATTACGTTGAAAAATACCACTATATATACGACATCTTAAAATACAATTTTTTTTTTCTACCACATTATATGGTGTAATTATTACTAAGATTATTGTAGATGGACACTAATTGTAAATGGACATAAAATGTTTTTCAGTCTTATTTTTTCTGTTTGATTAGAGATATTTTTGTTATAATTATGAATATTTAAATATATTTTGATAAGCATTTAGAAATCGATATACTTATGAACAAATTATTAATTATACTGTTTTTGAATATTAAAGTTATTCATAACATACTTTTTCAATTACTTATTAAATGCATTAAGTTAATTTTGACTATGCTAAAAAATATAAAATGGAATAAGTAAACTATTTTAAGCTATTTATAAAAGATAATGCTTTTAAATTGGTTCTGTGCCTTTATTTCTATAAAAAAGATAAATAATAAGAAAGTATCTTATATTAAATTCTAGAAAATATGTTAAGATTTACGTAACGCAATAAAAGTATATTTTATCATGTCACAGTTGTTAAATCATCTTTCTTTTCGTCGGACGTCCTTAATGAGAGTCTCGTTCGAATTGAGTAATTGGCCCAACTAGTTGTGAAAAGTGTGAAGAAGTCAAATTATTAAAGTTGAATCGTAGCACAGGAAACAAGCTTCCGCTCCGATGCCGTCATAATACTGTAAATTTGCTCGGCTCGTAATTGTCAAAAGTGACAGGGCAGGTCCCAGTCCAGTAATTGAGACTCTGTCGGGGGTCTCAAAGTGTGAAAGTAATAATTCTTTTTTTTCGCCGTTGTAAATCTCTTATAAATTATTATATTTTTAACGTTTTTTTTCTCGTTCATCGAATTTCGATGAAACGTTCTCGGAAACGAGGCGATTATTGAAAGATGATTTATGAACGTTGCTCTGGCGAACAACCTGTAACCGCTATTGTTCCGATTTTTTCGTTAGGTTTTTTACCAAAAAAAATTATCACAAAGGAGCGAAAATTTAATTGATAAACTTTTCAATCGCGTATTTATGTTGGAAAATTCTATGACCAAAACGAATTTTTCACACTACATAAGAAACGACAAAGGTTTTAGCTTATAGATGGTTATATAATTAAAAAAATAATTATAAAGCCAATATGCATCGAAAATAATTTTTATAGATTTTCATGGATCATAAATTTACATACATGATTTTGATATATACATAGGTGTGGTAAGCATGACGGCAAGAAATCGTTAAATGATATAATCGAGTCTTACAAATCCGCTGAAATTTTATCGTGACGTCACGAATGTAATGGCAAAGGAAACGCAACATTCGAGATTAATTATAATTGCATGAATTATTAAAAATTGCTCCAAACACAAATGTCATTGTGTATTACTTACTTTTTCTCATATACTATTTCTAAAGTTGTAAAATTATAGTAAAAAATATAAAAAATATTCTAAACACCCTTCAATTAGAGTCGATTAGCTGAAACAAAAACAAATAATAAAAGTAATATCTTTATCGTAGTTTTATTTAAAAGAGGATCCAAATCATCTCCTAACTCTTGGCGTCTTGTACATGACGGCTGGGCTGGATTAAATTCGCGCTCTGAAAATATTTGTGTAAGGATTTAACATCGAACTAAAATGTCATTGTACTGATTTATTAAGCTCCTCTGATAAATAATACACATAATATTTTTTTACTAATTATATATCTCACTGATTCCCGCATTAAAAGTTACAGTGATTTTAATTATTTTTATAGGTAATCATCATGTTTGATTGACCTACCTAGTTGGTACAGATTAACTCCGTTGTAACGGATTGGGCTTAAGGCCTGTTAAGACGAAATATTATTATAAAAAAAATATTGTATATTTGCCACGCCAACGTAATATGATATTACGTTGGCGTGCCAAATATACAATATTATTTTTATATTATAAATAACTAATTATATATTACTAATATCACCACATAACAACATACTCTTATATATATGTATTTACTTATATTGATAAATTTTGTGAGAAAATTATTTGCCAACTCCACAATTTTCATATCCCCCTTTATATTTACTCGTTTTAGATTGAGAAATCTCCTCAAGTGTGGTTAAAAGCATAACTTTTCATTTGTAGCGGTCTACGTCCTCATCTTCCTTCCACTGGACCTTTCTTAGTCGTCAAAGCCACTTGGAGTAATTCACTGCGTTTAAATTAGGTCTTCTTAGAAAATCAATTTACATAGCGTTATTTAGTAGAATATCACAATTGTCATTACACATGAATGAAATTGAAACTTACCGATGTTGTAATGTATATTTTTTAGTAAAAATATATGTTTATTGATATCTCGACGTGATATGAACACTAAACGCAAACAAATAAGTAAATGATATACCTTTATAAACAGTACATAACCAATTTTATATTATTAATATCTTCGCTGTCACATACGCACGCGCAGGTTGTTTATTTTATATCAGTTTTATTACTCATATAGGTTAAGAACTCGGTTTATTATAAAACGGGACAGCACCGGAATGGTTGACCACTGGCTAAATAGTCCGTAATACCCCTGAAATACGTCTACAGAGTCCATTTCGGTTTATTACGATTGACAGTAAAATTTATCGTCTGCGGACGGACTTTACGATGTACGGCGATGATGCTGAATATTGCGAATTTTTCCGTTTCGCGGAAATGACAATCGTCACCAGGAAGTTTTAAAGGGTTTTACCCTAATTATTTGTTATATTTGTAATAATTTTAAATTTTAAGTGTCATTTATTTTCGTTGGCTAAATGTGCTTTATAATTTATGTTACTATTTATATTAAATAAACGTCATTTTTTTTGAAAGAAAATGGAAAAGGTACTAAGAAATTTTTTACTAAATTATGCAATGACAAAATTAAATTTAGCTATAAAATAAATAAAGCGTTGTAATTTACTAATTAACAAAGTTATATTAAAAAATTTTTTTTTAAATTTACAAAATTTGAAAACCTAATTTTTTTTATTAATTTTAATAACAATGTTGATAAGAAATGTTTTTCATTAAGGTAAGATTACTTAAAAACTAAAGAGAAAATATCTAAAATATAGCAGAACGGTTACGACCCTAATAAGTCAGACTTGCTATAAGCTCTGGGTGCAAAAGTGGGCAGTAGAGCTAAGCAATCTGTAGCTTCTATTCTTTTATTGTTTTTCACTGTTTTTAAATAGATGTTGATACTATCAAAGCTAAATGTGCTAATTGGAATGTATATGTACGAGTAAATATAAAGGGGGATATGAAAATTGTATTTTTCACTGGGTCATCATATTGTTAGCATGTCTATGCGTTTATTAAAAAAAGTGTACATAATAACAAAGCAGTCAGAAATGATCATAAACTTCTTGTTAATTTAACGGAATATATTTGCTAAGAATGTTTGCTAATTATAACCATGTGGTAAAAACTTAGTAATAAATGAATTCAATATGGATTCACCCAAGACTGAATAGAGATTTAATTTTAATCTTTAATCACTAAAATTATTTTATTCAACAAGTTATTACATATTTATTTTAATACTTGGCAATATATAATTTTTTTACTCGTTCGTCTTTAAATATTGCAGTAGCACGTAATCTGTCGTAAGCGCGTCGCTGTTCAGCTCAACTTTTACCTTTCAACTTAAAAGTTAAACATAGCTAAGTTGATTAATTAATGCCATCAAAAATCAATTTATAATAGTTATTGTTAATGTATTTATATTTTTGGTAGAAATACCATTTGGTATGTATACTAACTAAATATTGTAATAAAAAGCAGCTATAATTATTTAATAATTATATAAAAATATAAACTCAAGTTATTAATACCAAAAAATTAACCATTTAACTTTTAAAAAATAATTATTATTTCATTAAGTCTAAAACTTGGCGATGGATAAGTTTGCAATTTAATACATATTTTAATAAATACAAATTGAATATTACATAATTTTTTTATGTTTTTTCATAGTAAAAATGTTACTGTAAATTTTTCAAAAACAAAATATCAATCAAAAAAACTAGTACATTGTGATTTTATTTTTATTAAGTATATGCCAAAACTCGAATAGAAATTTCACTAAACTGTTTTTTTGTGCTAATATGTATGTATATATAACACGTTTTATAAATATATCTTAATACCTTTACAATTATTAATTTAATTTATAGCTTTAATCGGAAAAAACGGCTTTTAAGATATTAGAGTACATATATTTCCATTGTGTATGTATAAATAGTATTACTGAATGAGGGATTAAAATCGAGATTACGGCGAAAACAATATCCGTGCCGAAAACGAAGAGTAAGCGCTTCTGCGCACTTTTCAACTCTTCTATCTTTAATTACAATATGATAAAGTTGTAATCTGTGAATTGTAATTTCGTTGCCAAATTTAAAAGATCTCTTCGGAACGAGGTCAAATTTTTAGCTAAAGAAAAAAGTTAATTCGCTATATTATATTATAATTTTAGCGCACTAAGGCTTCTCGGGCCTATGAGAAATAATGGGCTTTTTAACGTCAATCAAACTTTTTAATATTGACAGTTTTTATCGAATGTATTATAAAGTATTAGGTATTTATATTTTATAATAAAAAAATATATTTCGTTAGGAATACTCACAAAGCTATTTTAATATCAAATAAATGCTGATTTTACATTAAATGGCTTACGGTAAATTTTTTGAGAAAATATAGGAGATAGGTTAGCTTATTTAATTGCTCTTAAAATAATAGAATGTGTGTACTCGAGATATCGAGGAAAGAAAATATACAATAAAGAAAAATAAACGCGATGTGTCCAAGTTTATGAGCCTTCCATTAAAATAACGTTGAGTTCTAAAAAAATGGTTTGGAAACATTGAGATTCTCGTTATATCGTCGCTCTTCATAATCATAATTCTAGTAACTACTATCATTTTATCTGTTTGTCGCGATTGACAAATTCCATTAATTATACGAAATTCTAATAATATTTTGCTGCCGTTTGATGTTATAAATCCTGGTAAAATTTCTAAAATATGTGAGTACGCTATATTTGTAATAAATACAATTAAAGCATATTATGTTTATCTACCTAGAATAAAAAAGTAAAATTGATTGCCGCTAAGCATTGTTTTAAAATATAAAGCTATCAAATTTTATGTATTATTTTAGAGTTTATATTATATATGCTCTCATTTGCTGATTCCATCTGTAGTCCTCTTTTAATAAGACATCCAAATCTGCTATTTGCAATACATTCTCAAAAATCTGTTTCTGTTCATAATTGTTTTCTATCTGACTAAAAAAGGACCGTTACTTGTGTGATATTATCAACTGTCCGTGTCATATATTTTTTAGTCACAAAGGTTTTTTCTATATGCAGCTGCGCCATGACATTTATTTTAAATTGCTATTCATCAGGCAGTGAAGTTATTGTGTTTTCAATATATATATATTTATATATGATGCGATACTTTTCCGTTTTTGTATATGCTTTTTGTGGCACTTCTTATGTATTGCGTAAAACACGCAAAGCGTAAAAAATACGTAACTTATCTCAAGTTAATTATTTAGCTTAGTCTACGAGTAAAATTTGCAAAATTATTTTTTTCAGATTTAAATAGTCATTATAAAGACAATCGTTTTATTACTTTTCACTGACGTGGTATAGAGACGCGATTTTTAATTTCGTTTTTCGCCTTTGAATACATTTTTTTATTACTGGCGTACTTATAAACCTCACACGCCTTTTTTCTACATGTTCATTCTCAAGGTGCTATATGAAACAATCTTAATCGAATAATATTTTAGATCTTTGTGGTTTTACTTGTGTAATTGCTAATTTTATCTACAATATTTAGGAAAAAAATTGTAAAAATGATAAATATTACATGTTTTTATATTGAATATTACGTTTAAATTACAAACTTTATAATTACGATATATAATTTTATTGATACCACTAGATTATAATGTCAGATTTATCATATTTGATATTTTTTACTATCCCTATACCTCTCCGTGCTACGTAAGCATAATGTAATAAAGCAATAATGTCTTTATAATGACTTAAAAAAATAAAACTTTTGCAAATTTCACTTGTAAACCAATTCTAAAAATCCAAAAGTCATTTATACCCTACACGTACACCATTAATCAAACATCATAAAGCATCTCGATACGAATCTCTAAAGGGAAAAAAATCACGTATATAATGGTCGAACTTGTCGGTTCGCCGGTCTTGTAATTTCTCGTATGAATGCAGAAGACATATCTGAAATAGTAGAAATAAATGCCAAGAAAATATAGGCTTATTATTCAAGCGAACGTTTTTTTCTCTAGGTACCGCGGGGTTAGACTGTTTCTTATCTGTCATTTATCAAACTGCCAAAGGCTGTTACTCACGGTCCAGTTGAGGCTGCGTGTGCGAGTGGTACAGAGGGAGCGGGGAGGGGTTCAGGTGGCCCCATTCCGGGGGCGCAGCGCCAGGGGCCACGGTACATCGCGATGGTAATCTCGAAAGGTGGTTCGTAGTAAATAGACCCTCTGACATGGGTCCATCCGAAGCGGATTTACAGCAGTTTCCAGATTTCTTCGGTTCATATCTTACACGTGATTAATGACCTGTGCGATATAGTGGTGAGATTTGGCCTTAATCTGAGATTGTTTTTGAAATAATTATTGCGAGCTGAAGGATCAAATTAACATTTAATTACTAACACAGCCAATAAGTTACATAATAACACTATTAACACTAAATATTTTGTTTATTGTATTTTTTAATATAATAAATCTTATATATTATAATTTTAAATTTAATTGCAAAAAAAAATTAAATACAAAAACATGAAGATAAACATAAAGACCATCTGCGTCAACATTTTTGTGAGACTAGTTTTTCAACCATAAATTTAATTTAAAACCAATTATAATATATATGTATATTTTATACATAGAGTATACATATATTATTCGTCTTATGTCAAATCTTCCTCTAAATAAATTTGATAGCAAAACACAGTTTATTTTAATAAATATTATACAATGAAACTGGAATAATCCCATTTGCATTTGGAAGAACTTGTTAAAAAATAAAATCATAAATATACAAATAAATATTTAGTAGATATATACATATAAATAAATACAATACATGAAACGCATATAGTAATTACAAGTATATTATAATATAGTTTATTCATCTTTGACTTTCAAGCGCCACGCAGAATTTGAAAAACCGTTAACCTCAATCCCTGTAAGAAAAACTACTAAGCCTTTAGTTAAACACCGATACGACTTTCCAAACACGCATAGAAATAATATGCATTGTATCGTGCGCCAAATAGTAATTTAACTCGTATGTTTTGTCGATATCAAGAAGATATTACATTGATTTTGCTTATAAAAAACACTCGGTAAGCATACTGCAGCTTTATTAGAGGTCTGTATATTAAATGTAAGGTTTAAAATTGAAGACATTATTCTAAATAAGTATGTCTTTCATTCGACCAATATACTAAAAATAAACGTATAAAATACTTGATATCTGCAAGCATCAAGTCTGAACCACTCAGACCAACACCATAAGCTGTACATAAAAGATCAGAGACCAGAGAGACATACGTACTTTGAGAGACAAAAACAAAAACTATTTTAAGAACTTTTACTATTCAAAAAGCCTAATACACAACACCATTGTTTAATTATTTTATCAGTAAATAGATATTATAAATATTTGTACAAATACATATCAAACATTTCTTTTGGCGTTTAACAGCCTGAACAAATCACACCACTCGAAATTAAACCGCAAAAGCACTAACTAAATTATTTGTACGAGTATTTATTGGAGACAATATTCTCTAAATGCTGTTGATATGGACATCAAGAAGAACTGTTGACATGCCACTATTGTGCAAAACAAAGACACAATGCACAGGAATGTGTTCAAAAAAACTCTCCGCAAAAATATATTAATTGTTCCAAAAAAATCATGGATAATGATCATTAACCGAAGCAAATTGAATAATCAATATATAATTTATATTTAATAAAACATTTAAACTTCTTCGAACATGGTTTATAAATAGCTATGCACAAATTTTAATTCTTATGTAGCTATAAATAATCAGGAATATAAATTGAATGATGTAGCTAAATTCACTATTCGTTGTATCTATTGTACTTCAATGCATATAGAATTAAAAACAAAATTGAAGATGTACAATATATAATGCAAAAATGTATAGTATGACTTCAAATTAGCAACAATCTGTATTAATAATTTGATCAACATTAAAAAGGCTTCAGTTTGATAAATAAGTACTAATTTGTTTTGCTCCATTCCGTAAAATTCTTCGTTCGGAGCCTGGTTGAAAATAATTCGAAATTATAAATTTTAAAGCAAATGCGAAAGTTTTTTCGATTCGTTGCAGATGTCGGTTTGGAATGTTTTCCCAACTTGCTGTCGAAAAATCACGTTCCCCGCCGCCCTAATTGGAACAAATTCATCTCGCCAATACGTCATCGATTCGTCATTTGGATTCGGGAACACCTTTCGGCCCGCACCTGTCCCTTTCGATATTGAAGTATTGTAATGCTGTCGGAAGGCAATAAAGAAGTTTCGGCTTTCGGCAAGCGAGTCACGGAGAGAAAGAGGGCCTTTTCCTGCCTTTTTCCATTATAATATAATAATAATTCAATATTTGGCGCGGGGCCTGCCGTGAATCGTCGTCATTAGGAGACAAATCTTGGTGATATTTTACTTGTTCCGTCGTTTGCGGCTATGCTGCACCTAGAAGGAGCTGAAATGAGATTCCTTAAACGGACATTTGTTACCGGATTTATGTGTACATAGTATACCTCATCCGTTTCAGCGAGCAGATATCCGCGAATTTATTTGTAATGATGTAAGATATACTTCTATATTTTATACGAATGGTATATCTGAATCCCATATAGTATATAGTGTAGCTTTTATATCCAGATGATACACGTGTATCGTTATCACGTTTCAATAATTTATAGTTTTTACTTGAATGTATAATAAAATATCGCTACAAAACTTATCGTCGTTCAATTTTTATAAATCATGCAAACAGTATCATTAAACACATGGGTGATACCTTAGCTATATAATTAATTTGTATTTTGACGCTGACATAATGCGAAACAGAACAGTTCTATCAATGTATAAATCTTTACATAATTATATAAACACTATACAACAGTATTAGCATTTATTTCATTTAAAGTATTTTTCACTTATTTGACTAATTTCCAAAAACTTCTAGTATTTTAAAAGATCTGATCAAAATTAAAATTGTTTGCAGATCTAAATTCAATTTGATAGTTATGTTAAACCCAAACGTAACCTTAACAGAGTAACATAATGAATGTTTATTTACTATAGTTTTAAAACATGTAATAAATCAAATTGGTTTAGATTAATTTGTAGTGGTTAGGTTTAAATTTGAACAGAAAATGCACGTTTTCAAACTTTTATTGGAATACGTATTTTTTATTGAAGTTTTATTTTCATGTTGATTGCACAAATTAGAATATGTATAACAACATATACATATAAATCAGAGTGTAGTATAGTCTGGATTTAAATTGATATCCGGAGTTAGTAGTCCAAGGTAACGAATACACCCATACCTCGCTTTACGGCCGCTCTTTATACGGCCTTTCGCTATAACGGCCTTCTTCAATTAAGGCACGTTTTCGATTAACGGCCTTAAATGTTTCGCTATAACGGCAAAAAAACTTTTTTTCGATGTTGATTTTTTAAAAAATTTAAAAATAGATTTTATTTGCATAATTTTAAAATGAAAGGTGAAGCAGCTAGCGCCAATGAGGCCGCATCTAAGGAATATCCCAACATATTAAAGGGAATTATTGAAAGAGATGGTTAAAAACCTGAACAAGTGTTTAACGTAGACGAAATAGGGCTTTATTAAAAGCGAATGCCTGATTGCACGTACATTTCAAAAACCGAAAAATCTGCGCCTGGTTATAAGGTGTGTAAAGAACGATTAACTTTGCTACTTGGTGCAAATGCCGCGGGTGATTTTAAGCTAAAACCACTTTTAATATATTTGTCCGAAAATCCAAGGCCTCTTAAAGGACTAAATAAAAATCAATTACCCGTCATATGGAAATCCAACAAGAAAGCTTGGATGACTAAAGCTACTTTAGAGGATTGGTTTAAACATCACTTTTGCACAGAAAAGAAAAAATATTTGCGAGACAATAACTTAAGCAACAAGGCTTTGCTAATTTTGGATAATGTACCAGGGCATCCTACTAATTTATCCGAACTATCTGAAGATGTCATGATTGAGTACCTTCCGAAAAATACAACAGCTCTGATCCAACCAATGGATCAGGGTGCAATAGCCACTTTTAAGGCATATTACCTACGCCGAACTTTCCGACAACTTATAAGGGAAACCGATGGTAAATCTTCAATTAAAACATTTTGGAAAAACTATAACATCAAGGATGCTGTTGACAGCATCAGTGAATCATGGTAGGAATTAAAATTAACAACAATGAACCATGTTTGGAAAAAATATGGCCAGAATGTGTAAAAAGTACTGATGCAGAAGTTAATTGCCTTCCTGAAATTAGGCAAAACATTTTGGATCTAGCACATGACCTCGGCTTTGAAGGTTTGAACGAACGTGATGTGCTTGATCTACTTGAAGCTGATAGGGAACCCCTTTCATATAAGGAACTCATTCAGTTGCAAGCAGAACCGGCATTTGATGAAGAGACAGAGTCTGTTGTATTTAAACAGCTAACATCAAAAATATTGTCAAAAGCTTTTTCGTATTTCGAACAAGGAATAAACATCTTCCTTAAAAACGATCCTGACGTCGAACGTAGCGCTAAAGTTTCTCAAGGAATTAACTCAGCCATTAGCTGTTATTAGCCACTGAAGAACGAAAGAGACAAAAAGGCAAGACAAACAACGTTGGACAATTTTTTTAAGCCAGGCCCATCCTTACCAGCGAAAAATGAGAACGACAGTGATCTGTAGGTTACCATTTCTTCATCGTCTTCAGATTAAAGCCATTTTAAAAAAAATTATGTATGTATTCATACACATATTTTATGTAACATGAAGTTGTTTCATTTTTGTTTAAAGATTATTGTTGGTTTTTGGAGTCTGTTATTATTTTATCTACAAATGTATGTACTTGTTATGTATGTATTTTTGATTTAAATGAAATAAAAAGATAAAATGCATTTTAAATGATAAACCATGTTACATATTTAACAAATTTGGAACCGATCCCATTGAATTTGTATGAATTTGTATTAATATAATTAATTCGTTATACGGCTTTTCGCTTTGCGGCCAAGTTTCGTGGAACGCATCTAGGCCGTAAAGCGAAGTATGGGTATGTTCTGATGACGTCCATTACGTGTGAAAAATAAATAAGTCCGATTTATCGCGTACCCAATAACTTGTCTTTAACTTATGTTAAGCGTGCCTATTTTTGTCGATTAGCCTGAATGAAATGCTCTTTTTCTATTGGATACGCCCCTGTATTGTATGTGTATTTTTGTATAAAGGTTTAACATGAATAGGTATATAACTAAGCTTTAGACGTGCATGAATGAAAACATTTTTTTTGTTTTGACTGTAATAATAGCATATAAAATCGTAATCGTTTGAATAAGGACAGTTATATAATATATTTAATATGTGACAAACGATAAGTAAATATTGGTATTTTTTCACAATATTATTTTTAATCTTCAAATGTAACCTGCTTTCTTTCTGGAAGGCTTTGTGCAACCTTATGGTTTATACTTTTAAAACTATGGCGATCTTTAGTTTAGAGTGATTTTATTTTGCGTTTGGTTTAAAAGTCGGTTTTATCTTGTGTAAGATTGTGTTCTATTTATTATATTACACACGCATATTTATTATGACGGAAAATAAATAATCACCTTCCTTATATCATGTTTTCTTAATGCAAGGTACGCCTTTCTAGCGGAGGTATAGTCAAATCTAAGGAAGGTGTGAGATGCTTTTTAAAAAAAAATATATAGCTATATAACTACAAAGGAAAAATCTCTCACACAAGTATCGTCATTATTTCTATATGCCTTGGATTATCAAATGGAGAAACTCAAAATTGACTCTGTCCTTAAAACATAAATTGGTATAAAGAAAGAATGCAAACTTACAATTCAAGTTGGATAAGAAGCTTGGCTTTTTTTATTTAAATCACATTTATTGTTAAGAGAAATTTAAATTGTATAATGAATTCTCCCACCCTAAATTATTTTAAATATTTTGCTCAATCAAAAAAATATCGTCTTTGCAACAAACATATTTGTAAAATTTATGTACAGCGTAATTTGAAACCATTTTTATAAAAGTAACAGGACTTATGAAGCAACCCAATATATTGAAATAGTTGTTCGAGCCAACACTATAAACATTCCACTACGTGCCATTATTATACTCTCAACGGGAAAAAACTTTTCAAACACCCTGTACGCGCGTAAGGGTCGCGATCATAAAGTTGAATTTATTATCCACTTTTATGCTCGAAAATCAGCGACAAAACCAAGTCTCTATTTCAGGCC
Source organism: Plectrocnemia conspersa (assembly GCF_051122295.1). Taxonomy (NCBI): domain Eukaryota; kingdom Metazoa; phylum Arthropoda; class Insecta; order Trichoptera; family Polycentropodidae; genus Plectrocnemia; species Plectrocnemia conspersa. The sequence goes on along the minus strand of NW_028277171.1, from coordinate 10,908,092 downwards.
AGAACATAGAGAAGCGGCAGCGATGACAAAAAAGTCATATTCATGAGGATTACAAAGGGCCAAGTTTTATGAGAATAATAAATATGAGGCCTTTTTAATTCATTAAGCAACTTTTTCCACAGGCGTACTACGGCAAACTTTTTCATAACACTTTCGCATTTTTCTATGTCTACCCGAGCGGGTTAATGCCTTCGTTTCTGTATATGTTTTGTTTACCTTGTGTAAAGACTTGAAAGTGTATATCTATTCATACGTGTGTTGTTTTCTATGTGTGTCCTTTACTTTCCTACTTGCTTCCAAACGAATGTAGCGGGGGGCTTTAATTAAATTTCTAGCACTCCTCTATGAGCGTGGAGTTATCACTGGAGTTAAATACAGCATTAGAGTTGCAAGAGTTTGCGGTATAGTAAAATGCCTGTCGTAGAATTAAACCACTACAGAAGCTTAGCAAAACCCTTAGTTGCAAATTGAATAAAATGCTTCGCCTCCGCGACGGCCGCGTTTGTGTTGGCTCTCACAATGAACGGCGGCAAGGCGTTTCGCCACTTTGTGTTGGAATTATTTTCTGTGAACATCCTGTATACGAAGCGAACTTATTAAGTGGCATATTTAATATACACAAGCTACGTTTTAAAATGATATAATTATATTGCTTGTTGGGAAAGGAGTTGGTTAAACTAGTTACTTAACTATGAAGACAGAATGAGATCGAGTTTTCCTGAATTAGTAGTTGAAAAAACCGGTAGTAAAAAAATTAACATATCTATTTCTTTAACCAAACCTACGCCATTTAATCCCGAGGTAGTGGTAGGATTGTACCTTAAGGTAAATCAGCCTAATAATATACACACCACATATGTATTTGTCTGGAACGCAAAAAAAATGTGTCTCGAAATATTGTGGCAAAAACTTTAAAAATGGTTCAAAAAATTGCATTCTAAATTTACCTTAAATAAAAAAATATTTAGTGTATTCACATAACAAATATAACCCGAATTCTATTACAAGCCTTAAGACAATAGAAACAAACATTATTAAAACTTAATTAATCAAAACAGGAAGACAATAAGTGAGAAAGTACATACATAAAAGTGTAATGATAATATTAGTAATATAATCCTCGTCTTTTATTTCTGAATAATAAAATACTATGATTACAGTATTAATTTTCAAAGGTTGACAAAATAAATGTTGAAACTACAAGGGGTTACCCTACATAATATAGCTCCCAAAATATTTTTAGCAGTGCTGCACAACAGACTAAAATTAAATTTTCACCTGTAAAAATTTATTAATATTAAACAAATTTACCAGTAATATGATTTAAAATGAATTCACTAAAAGAGTTAAATTATATTTATAATTTTAAAAATACAACTTACATGTTCATATTTATATATTATATTACAGTATTTCTTGTGAAGTTTATTTTCTCTATAATATTATTATGCAATATTTTAACACGACTATTGGACTTTTTACATCCATCGAGCTGTATCCACAACGGCTGAAAATAAATAAACACGTAAAAGTGTTTACGGTAACATTTGTATTCTCGAGGATACGCTGAAATTTTCTGCGAGGAAAAGCGTAGACGCCAAAATGGAAGAATCCTGTTATGAAAAAAGAACATGTGAACTATAGCGGTGATAAATAGCCTGCGTTTTTACACGTAACAGCTCATGGCACGCGATACAAGAATACGTCTCCGAAAAAATGTTGGCCATCGCTCGCCTACATACTCATAAATTCAAGCAGAACGTTTTTACAATTCGTCGAAAATCTTTTTCTTCTCCCGATCTTATTATATTCATATAAAAGTAACGCAAATTTTAACATAAGGAGCATGTGTAAGTAACGTAATAATATAATATTAATCTAGTGCAATGAAAGTTTTTCATTGTAATGACTTTAATAACAATCATTTTTATTAATCGCTTATTAGTTCCGATGTTAACTACTCCTTGTTTGGAGAGGACGTACACTGGACACTACATTTTACACTGCTCATAAAACTATTCTTATTTTGCTTTTTGGTTACTGGTCACCAGAGTGTGGTCATCTTAATCGTTTCATTTTCACGATTTAGGTCATCTGCCATTCGGCAAAGCTGTCTCAAACCAGTATTATTAAATATGTCACACTTGGTGACATAAATAAGGGACTTGGTTACAAAGAATAGAAACGCGAATTATTCAAGTAGCACAATGAAAACACATCACGACGAATGCTGCTCCACAGAGATCACATCCGGCAATAATACAACTTGATACGCCAATGAATTTCCAAAATTTTTCATTTAAAACTCACTGCTTGATAGCGACATTTACATATCTCTACATATGTAGTAATTTATACATGTATATAAAAAAAACTTTCTAGCGTTTATTTGATTGCAAACTCATATCGATTCGGCCTCAAAACTCTAAAATACTATACTTACAAATACTTATATTTTGCTTAAATTTGTTGTTTGCAATTGTAGTAAAAAAGCGCCATTGTTTAATTTTATTTTTAATTAAATTTATAATATTTTTTTTCGCAAGAATGTTGATTAAAATATGATACTAATGATGTATATATAAACGTTACATTTGTATAGTTTCTTAGCTACGCTGTATTTGAAAATATAATAAAGATCGAATGAACTTACGGATCTGCTTAATATATCATCGTATTGCCAATTTGCGCTTCTCTAAGGATTTATTGCTTATTGATACGCAACTCTTATATAACTCCGAAACGGAAAAAATATTTGCACACATAGACACATATGTATACGTTTGTGTGAGGTCATGTCAGTTCCGGTCTTGGTGTGCTACAATTTCTTGCCGAGGCTTTTGAGCCAACAGCTTTGTATTCACATCAGGGACCATCGTCGAGAAAACGAAGCCTCCCTGGAGGCATTCTTCGATGTTTTATATAGTGATTCCCAAATTCGCGTATCAACCCAAAAACCCGCTTTTAGACGTCCGAATACAAACGAACGCACACCCACGTATCGTATATGGTATTTTCATCAGCCTTGGATAGCCTTATAGCGATTGAACTGTAACTTTATAAATATTAGATTAACCTAATAACCAAAAAATATTATTTAAAATATGGAAATATTTATGGCTCAATAAAAATATTTGCCAGCGTTTTAATATCAATATAAGTTGTATAGACAGCCTGACGCTGTCAAATAAATAAAAACGCAATGCTGTGAGCTGGACACATGCTCCTCATGACTCGATACCTGCAAAGCGGTTAACTCTTGATAAGCATGTGTCTATATAGGAGAAGCTTGGGTAGTATACAACTGTTATGCTTTGCCAATATGCAAAGGAACTGAGTACAAAGTAAAAAATAATCTGGGATTAAGCTGAAACACTATTATATATATTTTTTGGGAATCTGATTTAACAGGTTGTCATTTTATCCGGCAAATACATATGTTTTTTTTAATAAATTCGTATTTATTGATCCAATTTTATCGCTCTATTTTAAATTTTATTAAAGTGGATCAATAGTTACGCACAAATTGACAAACTAAGAAATTAAATACGTTAACTAATAGTTTTTAATAAATAAATTAACAGCGGTCTATTTATTGAATCAGTGAATTTCCGTTTCATGAATTGCGGGTTGGCGAATTTTCTATTCGACAAATTAACCAGTCATTGAACTTTTCGATTAGTGAATTGTTGTCAGTAAATTTCAGTCTAGATTTATTATAAATTAGATTTTAATATTTTGTGTTATTATTATTGAAATAATTACATTTTAACCCTTTCTCTATTAACTCTCATCGCTGAATTGGTGTTTCCGTGTTTTACAGAGTACTACTGCTCCATCAGCACCTTGTCCAAAGCAAGCTAAATTATTGCAAATCTTACGAGAGCGGCACACCATAAATCTAACGCACATTCAAAATGACTAATATCTCCGGCATGAAAATGAGAGAGGAAAGCTAGAATTTCCAGGGATTTCCCACATATGTATGTATGTATATTACAAGTGTTCAACACATTCACACCTAACGCTCACATCTCGACGATTTTCTCGAAGGAAAAAAAAACAATAAAGTTATATGAGATTCGCGGGCACGCAACGAGATCTCACTCTACGAGGTGTGACATAAAAGTTATGAGACAATTTTTCAAGTAATTTGTAGTTTAGGTTTAGTATTAATTTTTATTAAAATGGATACTAATATTAGTATACATACTTAATATTTAATTACAAGGTTTGATATATATTTATTTTGTAAAAGGATGCAATGGTGTGAGACTTTACTAGTATTTTTACTATAAAAAAATAATTCACTTAAAAACTATTAGCAAGAATTGCAGATTTTTTGATCTCCTGTTCACTTTACAGGCGTGATTTTAAACCATGTTTACTATTATATGTTATTAGTTATTATCAAACATTTTAAAATGTTGCTTTTAGTGACAATTAGGTTGTTATAATTTTATAATTTTTTTATATTTTTCAAATGCATGATTTTTATAGCTTCTTTATTAAAATATTTGCAGGAAATTATTATAATTCATTTTATACAAACAAAACCAAGCTAAGTTACACATGAACTTATTCATGTAAATATTTTATATAATTTATTTATATATGCCAGATTTATATTAAATAAATAATTGATAATAATAACACACTTTTTTTTAAATATATATAAATATAAGCTAAATCATAATATATTTGTTGCTTAAAGAAAAAAAATTATGTTGTCTTTTTAAATAAGTCCATGTACTGGTATGTCGCACAAAACGTTTACATACATACCACCAAAAAATATATAGCTACTCTTTGCATTTAAAATGAAGTTTATTCGATTTGCAGGTTTATCGGTCGACTGGCTAGCGTAATGGAAAGGTTATTTATTTAGTCTGGTTCATTTCATATTTTCAATATAAATGAAAGCGTAAAAATATTATATTAGTAAATCCAATAATAATATATTTTTATTCCTATTACTATACAAATATCTTAAAGGTTCTTAAAAAAATAAATTATATTTGTTCTTTTTATTACTCTTAATTGATCACAGAACATTAAAAATTGCCAATCATTAGCGACACTGCATGCAATTAAGTGAAATGTTTTGTTTTCCAGTGGAAAATCGCATTTATGGCAGTTTTGTGTCGAACTTTGTTATTTTCGGCAGCGCAAAGCCTATTATATGTTAATTTTGTCACCGTATGTCGATTTTGTGTAATTTTCAAGCAATATTCGTTTCACAACCTGATTCGTGAAATAACAATTTATTATTTATATTTAATTTACCAACATATGATGAAATTTTAAATTTCGAATGTATTTTTATTATATTGTAGTAAAATATCTAAAATATACTCTTATAAAACAGCGTAAAATTTATTAATTATTTTTTATAATAAAAATAATTTAATAACTTACAGGCAGTAAAATTCTAAATATAACCAAACGGTTAAAATATATATTTATATTCTATTTGAACTATTATTATAATATTTTGTTTAGGTTTATCGAATATTTTAGTCAATATTTATTCCAAAAGTTTGGTGGGCTCCTTAAATAAAAACAACTTCTCAGAGAGACTCCCACCATCATTAACAAATACTGTAGACTCTGTGACAAAAAAATCGAGAACCTTAAAAGTCTAGTATTCAACATAAAAAAACTTACTGCACCTACTACTCTTAGAGGACCAACGTCATTAACGTGCATCTTAATGTTCGCAGCCTTCAGATGCCGGGTCACCAGAAAACCTATGACCCTAAGTTACTGGACCTTCGAGTGGCGATACAAATACACATGTATTATTTTTCAACTATAAGTAAATATGTATCTTGGATAGCGCTTAAATCGGCACCACACCCATTATCACTAAATGAAATCAACCTAAATTCATACAAACTCGTACCTAAGCAGCCGAATGGTTTACGCACTTATTGTAAAAATGGTAAAGCCTTGAAATATATATGCTTTACTATTAAATGCCAGAAAATCATTTATTTAGAATTACTATATATAAATTCCATCGATTAATTTTAAGTAAAGCAAAATTACCAAATTTTCGTTGAATTTTATATGTGTTTTTAAAATTTATTATATTAGCAAGGTTTTACTGTATTTTATAAAAAAACATATAAGCTATTCACATGTACTGACATGATACGAAAATAAAAATATTTGCCTACTTTTAATTTTGGTAGTGCTGATCAATCACACACCTCAATGATCAATCCTTCCTCAGTTTACAATATATTTCTTTTTTATAGAAAAAATAACAAAGCCCCAAACTCTGTAAGAAAGTTAGAATTGCAGCTTGTGATCGTTGGAAATATAAATTTCCACTTCGCCCACGTGACTTTGGGGCGTGGAGGAAAAGATTTAGCCCCTGTCAAATCAGTAGTAAATCTCGCAGCATCCGGCCGCGATACCTACCGGACGATTCACATATATGTATCTAACCACACCTTCGATTTCATCCCTTCGGGAAAAAATATCGCGAATTGGATTATGCTTTGTCTGTGAGAAAAGAGCATTGCCCAAACTCGTATATTTGAATATATGTGCGTAAGGTTTTATTGCGCCCCCAATAATTTGTTATATACCGCATTCGTGGAAGTGAAACAATGAACCTGAGGGTTAAGGGCGAGGGAAGAAACGACGCGAAAAGCTAAAAGCTACCCCCACGTAGTGTATTGTTTTCGTCTCCTATTGATTAAATCGAATACATTTATTCGGTTACGATAAAAACAAATCTATTACATATATACGCAGTAGATGGCGTGTAGGTGTAGATACAAAAGAAGTATGGGTAAGACGAGGCAAAGTGGATTAACAAATTAGGTTTGGTTACTAAATTCGACGTATTGGGTGAAATATAGTAAATAAATTAATACACGGAATGAAATTAAAGATGTGTTTTTCATGCAAAAATACTGCTAAGAGAAAGATTAAGAAAGTAAATATATACAGTTGCATTTTGGGGTTGCATTATTATACCGTTGTAACTAAGACTTTTAATAATTACTCCGTGAATTCTTTCACATTTTTTTACAGTTTATTGAAATTTTAGATTAGACTTAAAATTTAACGATTTTATTTTATTTTATGTTAAATAGTGAAAAACTTTTTTTTTGATGATCAAAAATGCTTAGAAGGAAAAAAAATTTAGCCTCTCGTACAATTGTGGTATATTTGACTTCTATATAAAATGCTTTTATCAATTTATAGGTTACAGGATATATATTTATATACATATTACATATGTTACAGTGAATGTATATTTTTAAGTACGGCAATCTTATATTCATTTTAAGAAACATTGGCAGTAATATTTTTTTTTATTTAAGAAAAAGCTAATATTCAAGTCATCTTAAAGTTTACAGAGTTCGAAACATGTAACTGCCTAACTGGAGCAAATCTGAAAATTAATGTGAATATGCTACCTTTTGCTAGACTTTTATCCTACATGTCTATGCACGTATTAAATCGTCTATAGTGAGCTCAACTGACACAATTTTTTTGTATCTTTACAAATAAAAATATAAGTAATAAGTAAGAAGTGGTTTTCTTGTGGCAATGTTCCGACTTTTATAACGTTGGAGAAATGAGAGAATATCGTTTTTTAAATCAAACATAAGTAATTTTCGCAGTACTGAAATCTTGTTCTTATCTTATATTCTACTATTTTTAAACCCTTGTAGCATACTACACTTATATATTTTGGTAAAAGCCTAATTATTTTTCTAGGTTTCGCTACTTGATCTAGGATATCGGTTTTCTCTGGCTGTTGCCAAACAATAAAAGTATTTAATTCAATGATATTTTTGATTTTCAAATTAAAGAACTTTTATTTCACTACTATTTTGCATTTAAACCAGTACTGTCCATACTAGTAATAAACATTCTTCTTCATAGCGTTTATTGCTCAGATACTGTTTATTTTTGTACACATGCGTAGAAAAAATGACCATTTTCCTAATTACTTTTTTGTCGTATTTATGAATTACAATTTTCAGAATGGTTGCCACAAATTTAAATACACTAATGTAAAGCTTGATTTCCGCAGCTGTTCTATGTTTTATAGGGACAATCGATTTTTTTAATATCAGAAATGCATGGATTACTGGCCATGATCAACAGACGTAACGTACTAGTTGCTCGCTATTGTCCATTGTTTCTGCAATGTTTCCCAGTAAGCTGATTTCACAAATGAGTGATGCTGGTTACTCCCCGTATATCTAATATTTATAGGCCTGTAGTTAAGACCTAGTAGTTGAAATGGGCATCATTTAAAAAAAATATTTAACTCCTAATGTATTACTTTATGCCTATATAGTTAAAATATTTAGATAAACTTTTATTACTACTATAAGAATCCAATTAAAGTATTTAACATTTTATTAATAATTATTTTATTTAGTTAAAATCTCTTAAAAACTATATCTATATTTTTTTTGTAATATACTATGAGTATATTTACATGAACACTGAAGAAAAAAAAATACATCTCATATATTAGGTCACATTGTCGTCTCATAAATATGTCTACATAAATATCCATATAAATTGACATCATTAATGTTACACATATTCACATATCAAATTGATATTCTTATTTTATATGATATACTTAAATTCAATGTTATTTTAAAATTATCCTGCACAACTTCAGAAACCACTCTGGGGAAAGACACATTTGTCGGCAAATCCCAGATCGTCAAAATCATTGGTATTCAGATACGATATTTGCGTACCAAACAAACCGACAAAAGGAAGACTTTGGCCATCGTCTGTCTTCTTGATCCACTTTCCATGGTTCTGGTCACGTGCCGTGCCATTGCTGCAGTATTGGCAAGTTTAGTGCACTCCAACATATCACCACGTACTCCCAGGAGCGTTTTAAAACTCCCTCAAATATTTTACAAGCAGCAAGGACTCCAGTGAAAATAAATTTTATCGCGAGCATAAACCAGAAATCTCCAGACGTTGACAAACGACGCAGTTGCTGAATGTAATACATAAACATGTGCTTTTTGCCTCTCGCCTACTGAGTATTACAGGCATTATACTTGATACGTTTACATCAAAATGTGATGGTGTCAAATTTTCGACAGCTACAATACATCTCTTATATATAAGGTCAATCCACATAACCAAAAGACGAAAGTATCTAAACTTATTTTAATGTTTACATAAATGTTACATTTTATTTAAGTGTATAACACAATACATACTCTTCTTTATTAAAAAATATATAATTTCTCTTCGTTTAAAATTGACTTAACGTAAACAATACTTACTGTATTGTCTACCTAAAATCAGCTTTTATACCCAGTTTTGATTCTAGAAATATTGGACAATATTTTTGTGTTGTCTTAATTAATCTACAACATAAAATTGACGTTAAAAGCATTATTTTCGTAAGTTAATACCTATCGCATTTAGAAATTGTTTTTGCCACTTATTTATATATTATATCTAAAGTATTATACAAGGTGGCCCAGAAGTCACAAACTGGCTTGTTCACCCCATATCTTTAAAATATTAATTATTTATATATTTATTTTATTGATTTATTTAGTTATATAGCTAATTTTTACATTAACAAATTTTAACTAAACATATATAATATATAATATATAACATAAACAGAAAATAATAATAAAACACAAAAATATTTTTTAATTATACAATAAATATTCAAGCGTTAAAATGTTGAGCTTTAAAAAAGAGCGCAAAACTTCGCGAATTTTACCTTTTTTATTTAAATTAATGTATCTTTTGATACGGTCCGAATGTTTCGTTGAATTTTTCTAGACATGTTATAAATGTATCAATGCATCAATTAAAGTTATTATTAGATGGTTCTCAACATGTGGTTCGCTGGAAATAAAAAATAATTATTACTTTTCCTTATTATTAGATTTTTAAAATGATTATCTTGATTTTAAAATTATAAAAACGAATAACCTAAAAATTTTAATAAAAATAATTTAAATTGTGTTAACCAGCGGTTCTCAAACTTTTTTAAATTTGTAAAAACTTTTTTCAAGCAAACTTTTCTTTTGTATTGTGACATTTTTACTAATACGAGTTTACTGATATATAATTCATTTGCAATAAAATATTCACAAACCGTTGTAATTCACTCCATCGTAATGTAAAATTTTCCAGGCACATACACAGATAATTTACATTGTCTTTCACGTGTAAATCACTTTTCACAATAACTAGTTATATAATGAAAGTTTAAAGTGTCTCGATTTTTTACCGTTTTTCGCAATTGCAACAATATTACCCCATATTGTTTATATTTGGTTTCAAATATTCGTAATTTTGCATTTTTCAGATATTCTGGTACGACCCGATTCTTCCTTATGGTACCACAGATTCTATTTTTTTTTCATATATTTTTTTTTTGCTATTTCAACACTGTTATAAAAATCGTCTATATAAAGATGATGCCATTTGTATTTATTGTCTGATGTTAGATGTGATATTGAATCTTGTAACGAAATTCCAGGTCCTGAATATATTTTAAATTTCGATATGTATCCTGACACTAATTCACATACCATTCTTATCACTATACCGTACTTTGTGAGCTTACTGGGGTTGTATACGTGAAAATTTATTCTTCCATTCCATGGGATCATATCCTCATCCAGAGATATGTTTTGGCTTGGTTTGTACATATTTTTTAATCTTTCGGAGAAATAATTAATTATTTTTTGTACTTTGAACAGTAATCCTACATTATCAGGAACATTTTTATTATTGAAATAACGCAGGTAACGTAATATTTGATAAAACCTATTTCTACTAATGGTTTTTGTAAATATCAAGGTTCCTATTAGTGGATTTATTGTCTAATACAGGTGTAATGAGCCTTTTTTTACCAGGCCCATTAGCAATATCAACTCAAACCAATTTTTTAATTCTGGTACCGTTACATCCACCCATTTTTTAGATTTTATTTGCAGTTTGTATCTGTTGATGTGTTGATTATGGTGTCTATTCGTTTCTTCTGCAATAACGGGAAACAAGTCATCTTCAATAAAGTTTTGTGTCTTGTAAAGTGTCTTCTAAATATTTTTCTTGTTCATCTTCCTCATTGCTCATGAGCATCATAGCATGTGGACGATTTATTTCATGAACAGAGGAGTCTGAATCACTATCACTATAATTTTCATTGTCACTTGGAATATCTATATATATTTAACACTATATTAAATAACATAAACTGTAATTATTTTCACGTAGATTCTACACTCGTATCTAACTAAAAAAACTATGTTTTATAAACAGTTCGTAATATTGTTCGAATATTCACTCGAGCACACGAAAACCAGATGCACTTCACACGATAGTATAACTTAAACCTAATTCTTATCCATAAGTTTTTATGTGTATCGTGCTAATAATTCAAAAATAATAATTCGAAAAAATTCCCACTTTCTAAAATAAAGTGTCACTGAGATTCGGTATTTCCAGTAAGCCAGTAATATCTGACGGGAGATAATATTTACTCACAAAAAATATGTTGGAATTTCCTTATAACAGGATAGAAAAAAATACAATAAAATCTTACTAATTTGACAATCTTGAGATTCTCAGTAATCCAATACTATCTAATGGTTAATCATATGATAAATTTTTAGTGTCTTGTACTTTTTATATATATACATCGTATTTTTTAATTTTATGCAATTTGACTTTATTTCTAAATAAACCCATTTACCCAATAAATTATTTTTAAATATACATATTTATATGTTTGTGTATAAAATATCATATTTTTTCTTTTTTTACACCGTCCGAAAAAAAAGTGTGCTGGATAAAAGTTTTTAGAAATTTGAAAAAGTTTGAGAACCGCTGGTTAACTCAATTTAAATTATTTTTATTTAAATTCCTAGATTACTTACTTTTATAATTTTAAAATCATCAATCAATTTTAAAATCTAATAATAAGGAAATGTAATAATTAATTTCTATTTCCGGCGAACCACATGTTTAGAACCACTTAATAATGGCTTGAATTGATGCATTGTTACATTTTTAACATGTCTACAAAAATTTGTTAAAATATTCGGACTACATCAAATGATACATAAGTTTGTCTGGTAGTGAAACTGCCTGATGAAAGAAATATAAAATATATTTATAAAACCTTCGCATTTATCTAAATATAATTAAAAAAAAAAAAATTAAAATAAAATGAAAACTCATACATTTATTTAGTCATCTCTTAAAAAAAAGCAAATAAAACACTAAACATATATTTTTAATTTGACATGGAAACGAAAACATACTCAGGACGCCAATTGGGGTGAGCGGTAGGTATAGTGATTTTTTTAGATTTTCTGAATTCCAAAGTTTACTAACACACAGACTCGAATGAGAATAGGCTTTTCGCTCATGATGAGTGTGTGAATAAAATTTAACAGTGGACAATGGAAAGCAAAGTCATCAACGTAAGTATTTCTGCTTAAAACACCTCTTCCTAAACTGTAAGAAAATTCCTTTGGCAAGGGGATCTAGAAAATGTGAATTTAACCAACACGATAGATGAGTAGTATCAGACTCTTGACTATGACCTGAAAGACTTAGATTCGAATCCCATATGGACCCAAGTACTTTTAATTTGTATCTGTTCTGGAAGGTCAGAATCAGTAATTATTATATAATTATAATTCAGATCAGTCGTCATAGATTAGGTTTAGCTAGATTATCGTGATGACTAATTGAGATCGAGCTAGTTCGTACCTAATAGGTATTGAAAATTATATAATATTAAGCTACTTTAGCTCATAGAGAATATCGTGTATTTATAGAAAATGTAACCTAATATACATATATTGCTAATAACCTCTTTGTGTCTAAGTATCGTAAGTAGTATTATTGAAAAAGTAGCGTAAGAAAAAATATCGTTTTTAATAAGAATATCAACAGCTTATTTTATTAAGCAAAAGACTTAATGATTAATAGGTAATTTAAGAATTACCCAGTAATTTGAAAAAAGTCATGTGGAACATACATATATTAAAAATAAAAACAGACCCATTTATTTTATATCACAAGTTATGAGAATATATGTCAAATAGCAAATGTTAAAGTATCTCTAAACTATGTTTTTATTATTAAACGAGTTCTTGTCTTAAAGGGTTTAATTTATTAGATTAATTACGTCAATATAATAAATTATCGAAGCTGATAATGCCTTAGTAAAGCTTGAATTAATATTAATTCTTCGAACCACGAAGCAAAACATGCTCCTTATATAATACCACTTATCAATAGTTCATATACATATACATATATATATAATCAAGATCGAAGAGAAAATTTATTCGCTACATTATCTAAAATTAATTTAAGATAATAATCAGACATTAATCACGTTACAAACGTATCTATTAACTTATGTGAACCACCGAAACACGTTAACGGTGTCGATATTCTAATTGGGTAATCGATAACAATGCCCGGTTAGCATGTGAATTAACGGGGAATGCGAGTAATTAAGTGAATACGTGGTAGATATCGTTCGCGTTTGCGGCCAAACTCTCGGAATGAACGCACTGAAACTTTGCCCCAAATAATTGTTATCTCGTTTCAGCCAAGATTCAGAATTTAGTTATAATCTTAGTTCGGTTCTCGGAACACACCTTGGCGTTAACGCGAGGCATCTAACTTTAACTGCCCGACCGGAGTGCAGTTTTGCACTTTGCCCCTGCACACTCTCAACTACTACCGTTTCGATATTATTTAATAAGCGACACGGAAAACTATTGTGCATATATTAAATTAAGTCAGTTCCCAAACTTTAGATATGTGTTAAGTGTTAAGAGATTGTATAAATTAAATGTTAATAGAGTTAGGAGATTATATAAATTCATAAGTGAACAATAATAAAATAAAGCTTTTGAATGTGTACTCAATGAAGCGCTTAAAGGCTTAAATAGAACGAGTACGGATCAGCGAAAAAAATAATAATAACATTTGACACGCAAATGATACGATTTTAATATTTCAGTTAGTTAGTAGTGGAATAGTTAAATGATTTAGCATTACCGTTTTAACTCATTAATTTTTAAAATATTTTTTACATGTAAAAGTACACTGGGTTTTAAGGCCGAAGAAATGTGACTTTGTAGTAAATAAGACTAGTAGTGACATGTAAATCATCTGCAGATACAGTTTTTTTATATTTAAATTATGTATTTATAATCAATTTTAATTTTTACATTAATTTAGAATCGCATAAACATTTTTATATATACTATTTGGTCTTTTTCTAAACGGGGACTCAAGATAAGAATGTGGAATTTCCATGGAAAACTATAGAAAAAAAATATATTATCGGATTCACTGAAACTTATACAAAACCACACGCTAACATGTACATCCCTAACTTTGTCTGTCTCCAAAGGGACCAACTCTCAAGACTAGGCAAAAGAGCCCTGATACTTGTTTAAAAGTCAATAAGACAAGTATGCAGAAACACTTATACAACTAACCTAGAAATCGTAGCAATGCAAATTAAAAATAACAATAAGATATTAATTTTTATCGCAAAGTACATATTATTGTATAGGATATCAGCTAATTAGTTGCGATCTCAATCTTGTCTGGACTTGAAAGCTAAATGATTTCAACCAAAGATGTCAAAGATAGATTCGGGATTCAGAGAAAAGCATTCCACTAAAACTGCATTACAAGTAGTGATAAATGATTGGCTGTTGGCTAAGGATACAAACAAAATCATTGGAGCAGTTTTCTTGGATTTCAAGAGAGCCTTCGAAACAATAGACAGAAAAATAATGTTAAAGAAATTGGAGAGTATAGGTAAAAGTGATTTTAGTTTAATAATTACTTATATAAAAGAAAACAAAAAGTTAAAATAAATAATGTATATTCTGAAGAGAAATTAGTGTCTTATGGAGTACCACAAGGGTCTAAATTAGGACCATTGTTATTTGTTTTGTAAATTAATGATATAGTTATTAACGTGAAAAAATGTAAAATTCATCTATTTGCCGATGACACATTAATGTATTGCATAGGTGATAACATTAAAGAAATTGTAAATAATTTAAATAATGAATTAAGTATATTAGAAATATGTTTAAAGAATAATGTACTTAAATTAAATAAGAATAAAACTTAATGTATGTTTATTAATTATAAAAATGTGTTAGATAATAGTACCAAAATAGTAATAAATAACTCTAGTATAGAAATAGTGGATAATATAAAATATTTAGGAGTAATTGTTGATACAAAATTTAATTTTAAAGAACATTGTAATTAGATATTAAAAAAAAATAGTAGAAAAATAGGTTTATTATCTAGATTAAGAAATATATTAAGTATAAATACAAAAAAAAAAATTTACAATAGTATAATATTGCCCCATTTAAATTATTGTGCAACCCTATTAAATATGTTAAATAAATTAGATAAACAAATGTTGCAAAAATTACAAAATAGGGCAATGAGAGTAATCTTAAATAAAAATAGATTAACTAATTGTAAAAGTATGATTGATAGATTAGAATGGTTGAATGTTCAAGAAATATTGAGTATGAATGTTTTATTATTTATATATAAGTTAGAAAATAAATGTTACCAGAATATTTTAATAAGTATTTAATACTAGAAATAGAGAAAATTTAAAGATAATTAAGTATAAGAAAACGAGTACGGCTAGGGGAATTATGTACGGAGGTTTTGATTTATATAATAGTCTTCCAAGAGAAATCCGAAACAGCAAAAATATAACGGGTTTCATAAATGGAATAAAAAAACACCTTCGTACATATAGAAATAAATTATAATATTAAGACTTTATTATTGTATATTTTTATTTTTTCTTTCTGTTATGTATTTTTTATATATTTTTATATATGTTTACTAAATTTGTTAGATGTAAAGGTTAGCTAGTAAGCTAAATAAATTAAATTAATAAAATAAAATAAAATAAAATAGATACCATTATTTAAATTGTTCCGATGTAAATCGATCCGTGGCGACGCTTTTATTATTTACACGACAAGACACATAATTTTAAACTTTTTAAAATCATCAACACAATACATTTTAATGGTTCCAAATATTCATTTATATATAATAAAATTAGCACACAATCCAATATTTGTTTTTATGCCCTAATTGTAAAGTGTGAAATAAATATGTAAATATGGGTATATTTTTAACCTTATCCATAAAAAATATAAATTGCAATCCACTGGTAATCTCCCAAAGTGGCCATTTGCAAAACCGTTCCATCGAAATAATTGTCAAACGGCAATAAAAGCGCTAAAAGCTAGCGTTTATAGGTTTATAGCTGCAATGACCGATGGCAAAATCGGCCATATTTAAATAAAGGCGATATGCGTATGCAATGTATGCAATTCCACCTTTATTTATGAGATGAGCTGAAGTTTCGTCAAATGCGTTTAGCATAGAGAGCGTTCATTTCGGGTGGAAAGCCTAAGGCTAAGTGTGCCGTCCGCCTGGAAATTACACTGTCATTCCACAAAACAGTGTTTTATATAAATATATTATACAGTGTGTACCAAGTTTATTAAGAAATAAATTCTTTATAAATAACTTATAGCACTTATTAGGTATATATTTTTTTTATAAACAATAATTAGTTTGCTCATCTTATATACACGCAGAGAATCTTGCATACATAATCTACATACGGATTAACAATAGTGCTAGTAATATGCAAATGTAAGTGGCAGTTCCAGTGAATTGGGCACTAGATCGAATATCAAGAAAATTACTCTCACCGTGCCTGCGCAAAATTGTACGAATGGTATGCTTTAAGATTAATTCAGAATATTGCAATTCATAACTTTACATAATAAAGTGTTTTGTGTGACTTGGTGTATTAAACGACAGATATTCGAAAAGTCGAGATATAAAAACCAAAAAATATCTGTTAATACCTAAATATCACTTGATTATTTAAATACCTATTCACTTTGCGTTCTCGTTTGGTGATTTTACGAGCGACTTTTATATTTGATTAGGTCAAATAATCGCATCTGTTTTTTACCTTTCTGATATATAACTTTTCTTATAGCAATTTATTAGGAATCGTTTTTAATTAAAATATAGTAATTGTTTAACGTTTTTCTTAATAATATTTTTGTTAATGAGTTTATCATTAGCAACATATGGCTTTCTTTTCACGTTTATTTTAATAACAATTCAATCTTTTCGTATGTTAATAATGTATCTACAGTGATAAAAATAAACTGACTTTTCATATAATTTATTTTAATGTACATATGACATATAAACAAATTATAGGTACATCATGGAAGGACGATTGACTTGTGAAAAATATTGAGGGATTTAATTACGTAATATATATCATATAAATAGTGACATAAAATACATATGATCATTGCTTATGCAAATAAATTAAATTATTGCTGACTATCAATGTGAATTTGTAAGAGAACATTTCACAATTCAGAAAATACACTTCCTGCAACAGATCCCTGAAAAGGCGTACGAGGACAATATAGATACATACAATATATTTGTAGACTTAAAGGAGGTATTCGATGGCACGTAAAGCAACATTATGAGCAGCTATGGAGAAGCTTAGAATTCTGAACAAATTTATCACATTTTTACAACTAATTTTAAATGCAGTTATTTACATATTAATATTAAATTTTTATATTATATATCTATGATAAAATTTATAAGCCAGTAATAAAAAATGATTTTCATAAAAACTAGTTTGTACCTATTATCTTTGATTTTTATTAAATGATGTAATAAATAAATCTGACTTAAAAAATACATTCTTAAGTGCACATGTATAATATAAAATATCGATTAAAATCTAAAAGTCTTTGCTCCAAATCGCGTGTACTGACATCATTCACGTAACGGTGGAATGTCGACTTTCGGATTATGTTCGACGATCGGAAAATTAAAAATGGGGTATGTACCCCGCGGGTTTTCGCTGCATTTTTCTTTTTCGTCTACAAACCCTTTTTCGTGGATGCTTCACATTTTGCTTCAGCACGCGAGAAAATTGTTTTCCTTTGACGCACCACGGCTTGTCGCGCAAATGTAATTTCTCCCGGCCGCCGTCGAAACAGAATCACAATTACGGACAAAGGGGCTACCACCATCCTCTTTCTATTTTTTCTCTCTTCTCTTCTCTTCCCTATTTATATGTAGCATTTCCGCCTTTTTTCTCTCACTCTTAACTCGTTTTTTGGAATTTTCGTTTCATTCATTTTGGGGACGTTTGTTCGCTTATCGGGTCCGGATTTCTGCTCTTCTTTTGATACGAAAGAAGAATATTTATATTATTAAGAAATTTAAAAATACTCTGATTTATATAGTATTATTACACTTTAAAACACATGATGATTAAGTTTTGTGATCAGTGCAAAAAAACATAATGGTAACACAATATTAATAAAATAATAATAATTAGTATGTCAATATAAATCTATTATAAATTCACATAAAAATACTAACGTTTTTAAACTTATTTTAACTATAGAGAGAAATTCTGATATAAAATTAAAGAGCAAGAATAATTAAACATAACTAAACATTAATTTACTTGTGTAAAGGTAAACATCTAGTAAAATATGCAACCAGTAATTATAATAAAATGGTAGGGATTAGCTAGAAAAAGAATATCGTTTTTGAATATTAATCAATTTTGGTTAACTAGTGAATAAGTTATTATAAATAAAATAGTTCTTTTAATAATTTACCTTTTAGGGATTAAGAGAAAGGTTTTTAGACTACAAAGTAAAATGAAATGACACAATTAATTAGAGGTTCTAACGTAGAGCAACTATATTACTTGCAAGCAACGAAAGCTGTAAGTAGAACTATAGTGTCAAATATTATTAACATCATATCACTGCTTTCTGAATCGACGAGACGGATTTTAATTTAAGTTGATATTGAAAGGCAAAGTGTATTTAATTTTACAAAATATTAATACTTGGTACTAAACTTCAATTCAGATGTATCTTATTAAAATTATTAACAGCTAAAAATACCCTGTAAATAAAACTGAATACTGAATACTGAAAATAATTATGGGTTTTATTCATGCATCAAACTACCAATTTATATTTTCTTATAAAAATAAATTTAGATAAATAAAAGCATATAAATAAACTAATATTAAAAAAAAATAGGAACCGCAGAATAATAATTTTTATTATTAAATGCTTGTTTTATTTAGTACATATAACAGATTTTAAATAATTATTTAAATTTAATATTATGGTTAATATTATAAATACTAGATATAAATATTAAAAAAACTGTTTATTTCTTAACTTGTAAACATTATTCAGATATTAATATTTTAAGAAATTTCAGGGATTATCAACCATGGTGTATACATGGTGTGGGTAAAATATTTTTAAAAACAATATCAGAACTTCGTTGCATTTTTATTTATATTTATATTTTATTACGTTTTTAATTTATATTTACATTATTTAATAATAAAATATAGTATATACATATATAATATGATCAAACATAAAATAAAATAGTAGTTTAAATTTAAAAGCATCTTACATTTAACGTATTATCCTGATTTTTTTTCTTTACTAAAATTTTAATTAATACACAATCCATATTAAAATTTAAATATACTTTAATTATACACTTCCTCTAATAAAGAAATATTTTTATTTCAGCAGCTTATGGTGCACGCTCGTAGTTTCTTTATTATAAAAGTCATTTTCGGAAATTGTCTGATCAAAATTGAAATGCTTAACTTAAAATAAAACACATAAGCTAAAATTTACTGGTTAATAGGTACAACTGAAAATTCATTTTCTAACACCTAATTTTTGTTAAAGAATAATTTTCCTGTATTAGGGTAAGAGAATTAGAAATGTTTGGATGTAAAGCTTTAACAAGTATTTTTGTTTAATTATTTAAAACTACATGTACCTTGTTTTTACGTTGTTGTTTTTATACTTACGTTCTATGATTTTCTTATTAACTTATTAATTATTTATTTTTTTAATTAATGGTTAATTATAGTAATTGAATTTCACGCATATACTTAATCTTGCAAGTAATTAGCTTAAAATTATTAGTCATCAAAGTTGTAAAATTGATAAATTTAAAATATGTCATAAAATCTGTGCAGTGATATTAATAATTGTTTTTAATTTCATACAAATCCAATGATAAAAACAATATTAATTAATTAGTAATAATATATGCATAATACATTATATTAACTTAAATTATAATAATAAAACAATTATCTTTGCTAACCGCAAAATAAACAGTGACATTAGATTTACACATGAAAATTGCTTCAAGGCAAACTGAATTTGCAGGTGAGAAAATTGATATATAACGATAAGAAAATCAAAATAAATTAGCTTTTATTAATAAATTTAAGCCTATACAATTCTTATATTTGTTTCATAAATATTGGACCACAAAAATACATATGAAATATTTAATAATATTATATATAACTATTTGCTAAATATAATACTATGAAAATATTACGTTAAAGCAATCAAAGTGAAAAGATTAAGGATTATGTTATTTAATAAAATAATAAATAAATGTAATATTATTTATTAACAAATATTAGTTATGCTATTACATTTAATTTAATTTGTGAACATATTTATTAATTGATATGTTTGAGTTGTTTTATTTGTTCAAATATATCAGGCACAAAATTAGCGATAGCTTTGATTATATTTAACTATTTGTCTGCATTTATCTCTCATTATCCTTTCATTACTACTGATTAAAGGCATAGTTATTACTTAATTAGGTACATACAAGTAAAAACCGCTAGCTCATTAAAATAATAATTAAGATAATTAATACATATTGATAATTAATCCAACTGAAACTTTTTGTACATAAGTAAACAAAAACGCTAAAAATTATAAATATAATCACGTTGATGGTACTAGAGTTAAATTACTTGAAGAAACATATATTACAATAAATTAAACAGAGCTAAAAGCAATCTAGACCTTGATCTTGTTTACCATTAATTAACCTAGCATACTTTAGCGCGTGTTAACAAACAAAGTAACTCAAGACAGGTGCCAACCTATTTCATACTCTATGTACGCGTCGTTAGTCATAGATAAATTATATTTCATACATACCATGTATTGATATATATGTATATATCTATATGGGAATGTAATTATACGGTATTCGGGTTAATGTTGCGATTCGAATCGAGTTGACATCAAAAGATCGTAATAAAGTTATATGTATGTGTGTATTATATGTCCAATATCGAGGCGGGTTAGTAAGCCTTTTTCAGGGTAAATAAATCAGAGGTCGCACTTTGTTATGTGCCCTGGTATTTGAGCTTCAATTTGTTTTCAGCCACACATTGGTTTCAGTGAGATGGTCATTCGTTTGGACCGTGACAACGAGTAAGTTGTTCGGCTACCACACAAGTAGATATTTCACGTTGAACCGAAATCGGAACGAGATTTTTGCGGTCGGACCGAATAAGGGTCATTTTTTAATTGGTATTAAAGTTGAACTTAAATTTTTATTACATTTTAATAAAGTTTATATAAGGAATATTCATATAATTAGTTGAAAAAAAATCTGTTTCGGTTAGGGTTCACGTAGCTTGATAGATTTGACTAGGCTTCAGTGGGAGCATAGACGTGCTTGGAGTGTTTATTTAAGATTGCTATGTAGACTCCTTATTTCTTCCTTATCTGAGGATTTGTAACGTCTTTGCGAACATGATAAAACAATGACATTAGAAATAAACTTTATAAAAATCATATTGTATATAAAATGTTACCAGACATATGCAGTGTATTTCGTAAAACATAAAATATACTAGTCCTTAATTTCTATGTTAAAATTTTTAATTACGAACCTTTAATATTTCAAAAGCAGTTTATTCCAACTTTATTACATTCATAAAAAAAAGTCATAAACAATTAATAAATATAATTTTTCTAAATAGAACCTATGGTTAGGTAATATATAATACTATACATTATTTTACTAAACTATGTGCTAAATCGAGTTTAGTAATAAATTACTTATTTAACATAAAAACAATATACTATATAGCATTTAAGAACCCCTGCGACGTTTTACTAGTAATATTTTTTCTATAGAGTGAGAATTTATAAAATAGTTCTTGTAATATCAATGTTTGCTTCTTTTTAACATTGTTTTTACAATGTACTAAATTTAAATTTGCCAGAAGATCTTTTTGTGACTTGCAACTAAATTTTTTTTATAATAATATTGCAAACAAAAAGATCAAATATTTTTTGATGACTTTGTAAAAAGATAAATAATAGTTTTAAAAATAATATTATTTCCATAAATTTGCAAATATACAAATACTATATTAATGTTGAATTAATCAGTTTTATCTATACGTATCTATATATACCACACTACTATTATTACTACTACATAACTAATAAGTTTTGCGCATACGTAAATATTTAATTAAACACATATTGAACCAATTAATGAATTAATATTAATAATTATAGTTTTGTTGAGTTAAGTTGTAAATTTGTAACCTTTTATCCTTTTATTACAATACAAATAAACGGCTATAGGCTCATGTATAAATGTACTTAATATGTACGTGTATAAATTTCATTCGTGCGAAATGTGTTCCGGATGAAATCCCTAATGGAATCCAATTGTGCTACTTTAAATTTCTTATATGCATATACATACATACATATATATTGGTTTTATTTTAATAATAATAAATAAATATTTATTATTAATACTAAACTTCCAATTGTATATTTTATGAAAAGATTAAACACAAATGTAACTATGAAGGTATAATACAATGATTATAATTCATAAACCATTTATTATCGTTAAATATATAGCACTTTTTTCACTTAAGGCAGCATACATGAATATGTAACTTGCAAATGCAAATGTTTTTATCAAACTTCGCTGCCTTCGCTTATTTAACGCCTTTGTTTCGGGTTATAAGTGAGTAACGCTGAACCTTGTATTTTTACAATACATTAAAGCTTAACCTTACTTATAATTACAATATAGTTACATATACGCCGAGCACACTTCTATTATTTATTAGAAAATATTTTTATTATTAATTTTTCTCTTAATATAATTTCATAGTATATATTTTTAAATATTTCATATTTATTACATTAGATATTTTTTTGAGGTTTAGTAGCTTATTATTAGAAAAACATAATACCTAATATGTACGATTTCAATTAATCATCATGATATACATCCATAAAAATAAAAAAATATAGTTAAACCTCATTTTTTATTATCTATCAATAATATAATTATATACCAATCACTAATTCTGACCTCATCGATAAAATATAAATTAAAAGAACACTGTGCTCCATATGGAATTCTCGAGTTTTTTGAGACAATAGTCTACTCAAGCCACTTTTCTTTTGTGCTAATTATTTTTATAAATAAACTACATAAACGACTTGTGAATAAAAAAAGTATAATGAAATTAAATATGAAAAAAAAATTGTAATAACATTTTTTGTATGTAAAAAAAATGTTTTAATATAAGAGCTTATAGATATTAAAAATAAATATTTATTTTATATGTTGTATACAAAAAAAAAGGATCAATAGTAATTCACTGCTTTCTTTAACCTGTATTATATAGGATATAAACTATATATTTTTTTGACATCTAGTATTAAAGGTATTATTTGTGCTACATTTTAAACGTAATTGTTTTGCTCGGCTTCGTTATGAGAAACACATTTCTATTGTTGATCCTTCAGTCATTCGTGTTCGCAGCATTCTTGAATCTTGATCTATAATTTGGAATCCTAACATAACCTAAAATATTCAGAAGAGGTTCTTAAGATACATTTATAAGAGAACATTTGGTTAATATCTGTTCCTAATATACAATACATTATTGAAGTGATATTGGTCCGGTTCATACCATTTAATTTCAATTTTGTATGACATTTTTATGTATTATTTTTTGTGTTTTGTAATAATACTATGTCTTTTTTCACCGTGTTTTTGATGCGTGTCACCATGGTCAAAATTTGATTTAAATAAATAAATTTATAACTTAAAAGAAATACGTAAAAACTTATGGATTATTTTTATTTTATTTAACAAATATTTACCTGTTATTTTTTAAAGTAAGAAATTAACTATAATATTTGTAATTAAAATATTTAAAATGTAAAGGACAACGTTTTTTATAATTATATATTTTTTTAAGAAACTCAAATAATAAAATGCAATATCTTATTTACAAAGAACAAATTTCACCAGCTTAATACAAATTGCCGTCTATAAAACCCTAATAAGATCATACTAACGGCGACTTTTGCTACGCCCGAGCGCTCAGAGAAATAAATAGCTGCGATTTTTAACACTTTAAGAATCACGAGCCGCTTTGCGATATCCATCACAATATTTCAATTCGCTTATCCTTGTCCAATCTCGCTTCAATAAGCGTCAGATAAAACTCTTGACAAACGAGATTTGCGAATACATAACAATAAAAATAATTATCATTGTATGTTTTTAATTAACTACCATTGTATGTATTTTATTTTATTGAATATAAATGTATTACTAAAAATACTTTGGTGAGTTTGGCAAGAGTACCTTAAAGGTAAACAAGGAAAATAATAATATTTTGTTCTTTATAGGTAATTGGACGTGTGATTACGATTGAATTAAACTAGTACGATATAGTTTCCGCTGACTTGCACTTCCAAATCGGTGAACTGAAGCATCTAAAATTATTCCAGCTGCTTCGCAGCGACAAAGCACCGGCTTATACTACAGCACACATGAATCATAATTCGATGGATATTACATATTTATAATATACGCTTTCTCAAAAATATGTAAATTATGAGACTGCGCAAGAATAATATACGATTATAAAAGTACATATTTTATAATAAACCTGACAATTCAGCAATATTACTGAATAGCTAAAAAATATCTAGCTATATTTTATGTACCTTTAGATTATTTTTATACAGGAAATTCATTCAAAATTACTGATGAAAAAAACAATAAAATAGATATTTTTAATAAATTTTACTTAAAAAAAATAATAGACATTAATTATGCATCAGCCAAATTATTCAATACTTGATAGAATATTTTTTTATTTTTCTCTTTCAAGCTACGATTTTCTTTGGAAAAATTCTATGATTGCATTAAAATTCCTCGAATTGATAGCATTTTGTATTTAATTTTTATGCATAAAACATCTCATCAGTCGCTTCTTTGGTTATCAAAAGATTAAAACTGTTTCACGTACTTGCATAAATAAGCATAAGCATGCATTTCGGGGAGTCGCATTCAAAATTACACGTTGCGTGGCGAATGTGAATTCGCAAAGGGGGAACTTGATACGGTTTAGGAATGGAAACTATCTACTTTGTCAAATTACAATGCACACTGCAACTTCAGAGTCGCTTTCCAAGGCAGTCAATTCAACGGTAGACGTATTCACGATTTGTGCATTGTGGCGGATGCGAGAGATGCGAGCGCGATTCAAGATAACAACCAGCTTTGAGGGACACTGTGGCACTATGGATATGTCTCAACGTTTTCTATTAGTTAAGGATTAGGCTATAATCGTATTGTTTGGAAAATTACGTGTGTTAAGTCTAGGGATTCTGAAGTCTCGGGTTTTTTCGATTCCCGGGACTCGAGACCCAAATTTTTAAGGTCCCGGGAATTCCCGGGACTCGAGACTTTGATTATTTTTCATATAATCATGTTTCGTACAATCAAAATTATGTTAAAAAATTAACTTATTATTATTTACTTTAATTAACTTATTATTATTAACTTTAATTAATTTATTATTATTAACTTATATTATTTGTGTGATAGGTACGATAGGTGAAAATTTATTAAAACAATTTAAAAACACTTTATTCGATATTTATTTAAATTTAATTTATTACAATTTTTTTAATCGAAATATTTATATCAATATCAAGTTAAAACCTTTACTTTTGTAAGGAAAAATATGTTTTTAAAAACACCAAGCCGTTTAATGATGAATCACATAGCCTGTTCCTGGTTTTTGTGGCAAATATTCCAGATGTAGAAAAAACTCTCTCGCTTTCTGTAGATGTTGGCTTAATTGTAAGCAATGATTTGAATAAAAGCTCTAGATTCGGAGTTCGTTTGATAGTTGAATCTAATATCTGAAACTCCTTTTTAAAGTTAATTTTTTTATTTCTAGTCGTTGAAATATTTTGGTGGTTCGTGCAACAGAGTTGTGTTGCTTTCAAATATTTTTTTTAAAAGGAAATTAACAATAATTTCGTAAGTTAATAAAGTGGCATCTCGACGACTTAGAGCTTCAACTGCCAGTTTTATAGGAGTGAGTACTTCACAAATATTTTCCAATACGTGAATGTTCGATTCATTCCAAATTTGCCGATGCCAAGATCAATTAATGATTTTCTAATGCAATTTCGTAACTTTCAAAATCTCGATATCATGGGTAATAAGGAATTCCACCTTGTCTTCATTTCGAGACATAAATTAAGCTTGACATCAAATTCGCTCTTTACATATTTTTGTAAAATGGCACTTCGGAAAGTCTCGAGAACCGGGTTATTAATTTTTAAATTCCCGGGACTCGAGACAGCAAATAATCTTTGAATTCTCGGGAATAAATTCCCGGGTTGTCTCCCGGACACAGAATCCCTAGTTAAGTCACTCTTAATACAAACAAGACTTTTCTTATATAAAGTAATTTAATAAATAAGGTGCATTATTTTGCCTAGTAGTAAAATAACCTGTAAACGAAATAAATCCATTAAAGTTTATGACTGTCTATGTGACTTATTTACCAGCATGGTAAGTACAAAATGAATAAGGAATTGAAACCGCTAAAGAGAAATTTATTTTTGTATTTAAATATGACAGACAGTTATACTGCCTCAAATAAATAGTGTGCTTAACACTTCTTCTTCTAGTCTGATGCCCGATTTTAGACGTTAGAGACCAACTTGTTAATTATTCCTTCTTGGTCCTTGGGTGCACAAAATACTACTTCGGCTGTCATCCGAAGACCTAATTCAACCTTTAAAGGTCTTTACCGATCTTAGCAAATATTGCCGTGTCATCAGTTTATCTAATATTGTTAATTGTGTGGATTTTAATTTATTTTTCTCTGAAGTGCCCTTTTAAATATGGTTTCGGAGTAAAGTAAGAAAAACATCACATCCCTGTCAAATACCTATTTGTATTAAAATATGTTTAGTTTAATCTTACTCAATGTTTATTACTTCTGATTAATTCCAATACTGATTTTTGAAAAGTCGTTTATATTTGTCATCGAGCACGATATATCTTGGCACGTGTATTTTTTTAAGCTAGTGACTCATTAAGCTGATAAGTATGAAGTCACAGCTCACGTTTAGATTGTTCTTTTTTGGTAAGGAAATAAATATCAATCGCAACCAATTGCAGGTATTTTTCCAGAAAAGTATATTTTATTGAAAAATTTCGTGAAGATGCTTAAGATTTATATATTTCACATGTTCTACCTTTACATTTTACTATAACATATGCGGTCCCATTTTTAGTTGGTTATTATTTTATATGGCTTTTTTATGGTCTACAAATACTGATTTTATATACTTTGTCCATTCTTGTTTAAAACAGTAGATACAGATTAACAAATAATTACAGTAATAAAACATGTTAAAAAAAATCATCAGCTCTTATAATTTTACAAAATTTAAATGTTTCTTAATACTGTGGTAATCTATTTCAATTCAGAGCAATTATTAAAATCGTAATCTAAAATTTAATCCCAAGTCAAATAATTTAAATGAATGTGCTGCGACTGGTATCATATCTTGATTCAGAAAAATGATATTATTAACTTTTACATAAATTCTGGTTGTTCTTAAAATGTGTTACCAGCCGGGCTACAAATATACATAATATAACCCGAGAGCTAGTGAAACAAACAAAAATGAAACTTTTTTTAGAATTTTAATAAAAATTGAGATATTTGTGAATTATTCTTAAGCACAATAAAAAATTTAGCAAAATAACAGCTACTTAAATCAAAACAGGAATATTACGAAATAATATCACGAACCAATTAATAAAATTATATGTGTAGGGCTACACCACAACAATAGATTGTCATTTCACACATGTTGATTATGCAATAGTGAAATAATATTAAGGGTACTGTTGATATTAAACAAAACCATATGTTAGCTAAGCATAATAGCAAAATAAATTGTAAACGCGATATCAGTATTCCTTAAACTTAACCGTATTCGTGTTTCTGTAAGATAGGCGTGTTTAAACTAGTTCAAGGTGAAACAGTTTAAAGTTGCAGATTAACACTCTCGTTGTTTTGCAGCTCATACTCGTAATATATAATACAAATTTGGAGGATGTTGATTTAGGCCGAGCAAGTGCGTCGGACGTCCCTTAAGAAAATCCAAGGGCGAACTTGGCGAATTGTGTGTTGATGTGGAAAAGGTTCAATAAGGACAACACGTTAACTCAGGCACGAAAGCCGATTTTGTAACACGCCACCACGTGAAAAGGCTTCATGTGAAAGAGTACAAAAAATATAATGTGCATGGGGAAAGAAAAAAATACTAGGGTTATTATTAAATCCTATTGTGCTATAGATTTAAAAAAAACGATGGGTTGAAACTTATATAAAATGATAGTATTGCAATATAATAATACACGTATGTTGAAATATTGTATAAATACACATTTTTGATTAAATAATTTGCTGAAACCGTCCGGATATTGCTTAAAAATTTAATTGAATTTACGCATTCAGTTTTGTTTGATTTGTTAATAATGAATAAAAATATGTTCGACGGACTATAGATTTAATATCAGTGCAGTCGTTTCAAATTACTAATTTTATTTAAAATAAATATACTTTTATATAAATCAGCACCCCCCAAACCAAGAGTATATTAACAACGCCTTGTCACGTTCGAACAACACAAAACAACGCAATTCAGCTTCTCGATTTGCCCTAAATGTTTACAGTAAAATCTGTTATTTGTGAACACGGTGTTGTTTCTGAGGGTTGATTAAAATCGATCCCAACTGTGCACACACTGGAGTATAACATGCACCAAAACATTTCCACAAATGCATAGATAATTAATATTTATAAATTAAATACTATATTAAACATTTTTACTTTATTGATTGTTTTAAAAATGTTTAATTAAAATATTACTTTAATATAAAATTACATATACCGCGAAATATATGATTAAGTTCCATATCACGTGTATCGCTTAACATGACATAATAATTTTCGCCATCAGGAAAATATTGCATCTTGAGTTTTACCACAAGAGTGCTTACAAAGTTTCGGTCTAGACATTGTGATATAAATATTCAAGTATAATTAATATTATGTAATTTAATATTATTAAAATGTAAAATCAGCGCTAAGTACAATATTAGATTGATTTTTAAAATCAAAGCTGAACTAGGTCGCTATTCTATAAGTTTCATGCAATAATTACAATACAATTCAATATAATAAAAAAACACTATCGTAATAAAGTCTATTACAATCCATTGTCCATTTATATATTGATTGAATATGACTTTGCAGACACATAAATGCCTAAAAAGCTGGTAATGGCTTATTTTATAAACATATATAAATAACCACATGTAAATGTGGCTATCAGGCAATGGAGTTCAAATGGCAAATCTTGGAAGTCAGAGAGTCTTTGGTGGCATGTTGAGTTGTATTATGGTCGGCTTTGATTCTGGTAGAGCAGCTGGAATTTTCGTGATCTGTTCTCGCGATGCTTTCTGGACAATCCGCTGATGTATTTTGTATCATCTCTGCTGCTGTGACTCGATATCGTTTCCCTTCTGCGTCTCTCTAGCATATTTTATAATGCTGGCTTAAACCAGATCTGGCGAATCGTAGATAAAAATGTTTGCAAGCCAATTCGCATCACTTTCTAGACTCACCCACAAAATGTGTTTAATCTTAAAAAAGAAACGGTCCAGACGACCAAATTTAGTAAAATGTACAGGGTAGAAACTATGGTCTAGCGCGCATCTTTTTTATACATAATTTTTTTAATGCCTGATTACCATCTTGGGATAGATTAGGTGGTTTATTAAATATTTTTAGGTATTCACGCAGTTTCTTGGTTACGAGATCTCTCTTCCATTATGTGTAAAACATTATTAGTTTATTTAAATTATATTAAAATATTAATGTAAATACTTTTATTTTTTATTCTTTCTGTTTTAACTATATTGTAATTGCGAAGCATTACTAAAATAAAATTAAAAAATAATAATTTAAAATTTAAATTAAATCAGACCAGAATGATTTTTTAAACTATTTATGTCATTAGTGAAATTTCTAAAATTAAATGTTTAAAGCATATAAATTTAAAAAAAATATTATTTTTATTTTTGTACAAGATTGTGTACATAAAAAATGTATTTTGTTTCATTTATTATTGTTTTGCCAAAATAAATATTAATTATAACAAAACTCTAGTTTTCTCTTCATCATTCACATGCTTTGAGTAGATCAATTTTACGGAACAAAATAATTGGTAATTAATAACGTATCAAAGTGTTAATGAGATGAAACCAGTGAGTCTCGACACGATTGCATATCTGCCTATTGCACTCACCACAAGGTTCTACTAATTTGTTTAACGGCAGAATTAATTAATTGGTCTGTCCGTACGTGTGTTTGTGCAGGTAAACGCTTGAGATAATAAAGTTTGGATGCAAATGCAGTGGCTTCGGTTTACACGACATCGACAGTCCGATAGTCGAGTGTATTGTGTATTTGCTAGCGCGTACAAGCTGCTGCTAGCTTTGCGTGCGTGTATATCTTGCTGACTGTACAGGCGCCGCCAACTGTATGTTACTAAATCAGGGATGCATTCAGAAAATATCTGTATTATTCGTTACACTCTAATTGATTTTTTACAAAATAACATTAGCCTTAAATTGAGCAATCACAATCTTTTTTGATGGATCTGTAACTTCTATTTTTAAATGTTTTTTTACAGTTCTGGCCTGACACAATTTATTCATGTATTATTGAGACATTCTTCTTTTTTCACTTTGGAGGTCACTACTTACTTTGTTTATTTTACCCAACTACCTCTAAGTCGACGCCGTACAGGATATGACAATTATCTTTTCATATATAAAGTCCTCTAGCTGTAGATTGTAACAGCTCCTATATTGACCATCCTTCTTTATAGGTCTAAATATAGTTCTGAAGATCAACAAAGTTTATTGTGTTCTCTTATGAGTGACACGCGGTCATATACATATTTTTTATATTATAATTATCATATGCTTCTTTTAAGGTCAATTTGAATGTTGCAATGTAACATTTGGATATATGTGCTAGCAAAATAAAATAATAAAAAACATTGTGTATATGAGTTTTTAAATAAAACAATATAACTGGGAACCCAATGTGACAAAGCTAAGTTTGAAAGCTAGTATATAATATTTTGCTGCTGTACATTATATTTATAAAATCTATTTTTTTATGAAACACTCACTAATTTATTTGTGTCCATGTGATACGCCACTGGTCTAACTTTAACGCAAATTAACAAACAAACTTAACTAGGAAACAGGTGAAATGCGGACAGAGGATTTATTTGCATTGTCACCCGTCAACGGCTGTGCTAAAATGCATGCGCGCGGTTATGCGACGGGAGCTCTTAGTTGGATTGCACACGCGAAATCTTTGTTTAGGCGAAACCCTAACGATGCATATATCTATTTAATATGACGGTGGAATTAAATTAAAATTAGTCGTAATTGCACGCCTCAGCATGAAGCGGGCCGTGTTTATGATCGGCTTAATGCACACGAGACGGTGAAGTTGATATTTTGTAAGTATATTTTACAAATTCATTCTATAGGTAATAAGATTTAGTTTTTAATCACAAAACACGCTTGTACACTGTTTAATTCACATTTACTGATTTTTCAACCTGGTCTCTCTGCTCTTATTAATAATATAAACACACTAGCTACAAATTCCAGTTTCTTTAGTGTATGCGGATGATTTAAAACTGTTTAAATGTAATCGATATGTTGCAGACTTTCTTTATACCGAGTGATTTATATTCTCTGTATTGTTGTCAACCATCTGCCTTTTAATGTAGCAAAGTGACATATTATATCATTCTCCCAATCTCATTAACTATTATTTTATTCTTGTGATTTTGGTGGAAGCGTTTCGGCAAAAAAACTTTTGCTAAAGATCTTGTTATCACTTTTGGAAGTAAGTAGAGGTTCTTTTACACATAAACGACGTCTAAAATGTTTTTCTAAGATGCTCCGCTTTACTACACGAAACAAGTGTTACTTGATTCGTCAATTATTTGTGTCTTCTATGATACTTTAAATTGGGATCTGTAATTTAGTTGTTAAAAAATTTTTGCAAACTAATTAAATTAGCTTAAATAATATTTACACAATTTTATATATAATTATTTAATTTTTAATACTTGAAAATATTATACAAACTTTCAATAAATACCGAATGATTTATCAAAAATTTAAGAGCGAGTTTAAGTATTGCCTTTTTTATAGTTTATTAATGCCAACATCAATAAAGAAATAAATTGCTTACTTCGTGCTTTTCTAAAAATGTTAAAATCTTTGAGTATGGTACATCAAAAGAAAACCAATGGCAACGTTCTAAGAAAAAATGGTGTTACAATATGAGTTTCATAGAAACTACTTGAAGTCTTTTTTAGATCTGACTGTTGAAATGCCTGCAAGCGTAAAGGTTAACATAATGATGGGACTCAAAGGTTGCAAAGCTTCACTTTATCTGCGGCTCAGATATATATATAAAAAAAGAAATCTCTATATCAGCAACTAAATTGAAACACAAATCTAACTTGCATGTAAGTTAAGCCAACCAATTTTGTAGAATTAAATTTAATATTGTGCGGCTCAAAACCACCGTCTAACTAGTAATGTCTTATACAAAAGTCTTGTCTTAGGAGCATCATGATATGTCACAAAAAAGTAAAGCAAATCTAAACCATCAGAAAATAATCAGTAAGAAAGGTTGCAATTTCATCACAGATTTTATTCAAACAGCCTTAGGAGTTTCAAATTGCAGGTCAACACATTGAATCATACAGTAAATCATTATTATAAAATTTAAATGAAAAAACCTTTCATGGTCAGAGGTTACATAACAGCAACATGGTAGAAATTATATGAATACTATTATCATTTTATATAAAACGTTTAATATAATTTTACAGTTTTGTTACCAGCTACAATACAATAAAAATATAAAACTACAATTCACAATATAAAAGTATTATTTAGGGGGAAAAACCAAAATAACATTTTACAATTAAAGTGGAAGAGAAAGAAAAAAATAAAACCATTGATATGTGTTTTTCAGCTTCGAAAGCAAAATTTGCGTTAGAGTTTTGTGTTAAAATTTCAATTTAATGTTGTTTTAATTTATAATAATTTAAGTTATTGCGATAATTATTTTTATAGTATTTTTTAGTGTGCAAATGACAATGTTCTTTGATTATTGGTATTTAAAAGCTATTACGATTTTTTAATATGTATTTTATATTCCTTTTATAATATGTATTACTAGTATTACTTCACACCGGACAGACATATGTTAAAATGAGTCTGATTTATTGTTTGCATATTAAGATTTTTAAGGTGAGTCAAAGAGAAATGAGAAATCAAACCGTCATGATTTACCATATTAAAAGGTTTTTAAATATCTAACAT
Organism: Plectrocnemia conspersa; assembly: GCF_051122295.1. NCBI lineage: Eukaryota > Metazoa > Arthropoda > Insecta > Trichoptera > Polycentropodidae > Plectrocnemia > Plectrocnemia conspersa. Next base: position 10,874,252 of record NW_028277171.1, on the reverse strand, counting down.
TAAAAGGTCCGTACTCTTTTTTATATTAAGTAGCACATATATGATCAGTCAAACTATTATAATAATGTGTATTTTCTCTGAAGCAAAACTGTTCGTTAATTATTTTATTAATTATATTTTTTAAGTGCCCAAAGTTTTAATAAATATTTTACTACATGAATCTGAATAATAAAATCCTTATCAGGGTTTATTACTAGATACATTTAATAAATGAAAATTCCAGAAAGGTGAGTAATCAATGTGCTATCTAGATTGTCAATTTTAAGAGTTTTTTTATTTTTCAAGTTTATGTCCATATGTAAGTCAGCTAGTTATTATTAATAATTTATTTATAAAATAATACAATATAGCATATTTATTTAAGGATCACTTTTACGAGTAAAGTTATAAATAAATATATATTTGCATAATCAAACCTTAATTTTAAGTTATTGTTTTAATTTTCAGGGCATACTGGCGTAAAGCCGTTAGGCCCTGCACATATATTTACAAAATAAGCATATAAATTTTATACTGATGGTGTAGTTACGCCTAAATTAGATTTATCGGATTACCCGTAAAGGCAACGGTTAACTATTAATAGTATATTTCAATATATTCTATAGTCCGTTTACTTTTAGCAGTAGGTCACTTAGAATGTGCTTGAGCGACCTTTAAAATTCAATCTAGTTTATTTTAAAATAAAATCAAGCCAAATGAATGCAATTGAAGTGCAAGCCACATAGGACGTGATACTCCCCATATACACATACACGCTCAATACCTTTTAATTGCTTGTGCTTGCATAGTAGTATCTGGTATCGAGATGAAACGCGATAGAATAGATTTCATATATTCAATTCTCGGAACGATGTTGTATGTATTTAAAATAAAAAGTTTACAGATGTGGGATATATGGAATAAATATCATCAGAATTTTGTAGCACTCAATATTGCAATAATATGAAAATGTAAAATTAATTGTATTGGATGTTTTTATATATATTTTAATATAGGGATATCAATATTGCATTATAACTATTAATACGCAGAAATTACGTTGATACTAATAAATATTTAATTATCCTTTTTCAGGTTTTTTTATTTTCCATTCTGTTGTGATAATTCAGTAAGGCCTCCTTGATTCATCAAAAATGTGACAGGTTGTGCATTAATAATTACAGGCCAACAACATTGCGTTTAACACCTGCAAAAGTTTTGAAACTATGTTACAATAATATATGTATAATCATTGAAAGTGTATGCTCTTAAAAAGTATGTCATAACCATCAATCTCGATCCACTTTCACTAACCCAGTGGTTTTTTTTAATTTGTCTCAAAGTCATTTAAAGTTGCGATATATGTACATATGTTTTAAAAAGGCGTTTATTAAAATCAGAATTGATTTACTTACAATACAAGAATCTAAATTTTCTGAAGGTTTAACTCAAAAATTGCAGGTCAAAAAATACAAAATTGACTGTAATTTCTTAAAAAAATTGTCGTCTGCATATAATAAGAGATTTCAAGGATTCATTGCCGTTTTTATGTCTTAAATTAACGATAGAAACAAAAATAGCATTAACAATGATTCAAATTAATATTCAAAAATAAGTCTAGAAACTTATGCATCACACATTGAATGCTCACACGACTCGGAAAACTCAGATTATCCAGGTGATATAGTGACGATGGGTAATTCTCGACTCCGACATTAAAATAGGTATTTGATTATCCGAGCAAGAGGCTGGATCTCAGCGGAGAATTCACCAAGTTGAGTTATGGTTTACGAGCAGCAGGTATGGAGTGTATATACTTGGCAATAACACGCGTATCGCGGTGTAATTCACAAGGGGACTAAGTCGCATTGAAACCGGGTCATCGGTTTACCGACTTGGCTCTTTCTCTCTCTATCTCTCTTTGAGAAGCTGGGTACGTGTAGCTAGGTTTAATTGTGCCGTTAAGATTTTATCAAATGAGAGAGGGCAGAAGAAATTTAGCATTAAGTTGGAAATGTTTCGTGAAAATTTCAGACAGCATTGTGTTAGTTATGTAGTACATATGCTTGAAAGGTTTAAAGAAAGTTTCACTCTCTTGATTTCGGAATAAATTTATTTCTTCTCATTTATTAAATTTAATTTTTTAAAACTTAATACATATATCATACATTAACCCACTGCTTTAAAGACATTTGTCTAAATTTGTACCTATTATTATTACATATAGTAATAGCAGATACCATAAGCACTGTGATACTTTCGGGCTTTACGGCCAAAAGGGTATAACTTTTTAGCCAAATAGATTCTAGTTATTTAACCCTTTGGCTACCGAAATCCGATATATCGGCTTTGGCTACACTAGCGAGAACTGCCGGATCCGACGGCTCCGAAATCGAAGTATCCAATACATTTTCAACCGTCTGTAGTGTAATTGCTTCAGGGGTATATAACATTTTTTCAAATATATGTTATAAATATATTATAATCATTATTTTTTTTTATTTTCATAAATATTTTTATTTATATATATATATATATATATATATATATATATATATATATATATATATATATGTATAGATGTATATGTATATATTTATATTTATATATAAATATATATATATATATATATATATATATATATATAAATATGTATATATGTATATATATATATATAAATATGTATATATATATATATATAGATGTATATGTATATGTATATATATATATATATAAATATGTATATATATATATAAATATGTATATATATATATATAGATGTATATGTATATGTATATGTATATATATATATATATATATATATATATATATATATATATATATATATATATATATATATATATATGTGTATATGTATGTATCTATGTATGTATGTATATATATATATATATATATATATATATATATATGTATATATATATATATATTTATGTGTATATATATATATATATATATATAAATATATATATATATATATATATATATATATATATATATATATATATATATATATATATATATATATATATATATATATATATATATATTTATATATATATATATATGTATATATGTATATATATAAATATATATATATATATATATATATATATATATATATATATATATATATATATATATGTATATATATATATAGATGTATATGTATATATATATATTTATATATATATATATTTATATATATATATATATATATATATATATATATATATATATATATATATATATATATATATATATATATATATATATATATATATATATATATATATATATATATAAATTTAACCGTCTGTAGGGTATTTTTACTTGAACCATTATTTAAAAATATCATATTTTATTAATTTACGAAAAGTTTTATTTACATTTTAAAAATAAATAACATATTATATACCATTGTTATCGATTCCTGTCGGAGCGCCGCCGCTCACATCTCGTAATTTTTAATACGTCATGCGATAATGACTCTTATTACAGCGTAAATACGAACTAAAATAACACACAATCGCATATTCATCATTAATTAGGTCAAGTTCGCTGCAGACAGCGTCGCACGTGCGACCGTATGTTTACAAACTAAAATACACATTTTGACTTTTTAATTATTTAATAAAAAGTCCCGGCAGTTCTGGAACATTTTTCCAAAAATGCCCGGCATCCAAAGGGTTAATAGGCACGATTTACTGTTAAGTTGTATTTTGTGCTGGTGGAGTAGTTGGGATTGTTGTTGTGTTCTCGTGATGCTCTCTAGAATCTGGACAATTTGATCTATACTAGATTTTGGAGTTTAAATCGATCTGCCTCTGTCGTTTTATATTCATGATGTCTTTCCAGAGTCTACTCTGATTTGAATAAGTACTCACGTAATCTATGATTACATAAATATTATATTTATTGTACAATTTTTACTGCTGAATGTTTTAACTGCCATAATTTAATTGATGATCTTTCGTAATTTAATCTTAAAAATAACACATGGTACCGATCAAATAAAAACAAAATAAATAATATTTGTTCTATAAGTTGATTTTAATGCATACTATACAATATTTATTTTTCAAAGAGAAAATGTAGATACAAAATACGTGCCTTTAAGCCGAACCCAATTTAAACATAATAGATTACCTAATAATCTAATTTAAAACACTGTCTGTGGAAGTGATAAATTCGCTGGCTCGCTCAATAAAACGTATAATTCTCTATAACATAATATAAAATATATTAACGTCGTGCACTTAATTTCAATACGGTCGTTAAAACCGTAATATTCAAAGGTCCATAAATCAAGTTAACTCACTAACGATTCCATAACCCAGAAGCCATAATGTGCATTGTGTGTGGCATCCTTGTGTGAACGTCGAGATTTCGCGACTTTCTGTCCGACCACGAGACTTATTCAGGTCACCAAAGTCCCGTAGAGTTCACACAGCGTTCAGACCCCAAATGACCTTTCGCCAGATGCGATTGTAGAGAGATGGACATCAGGTGCTTTGCGGGACGATTACTTGCAAAAATTCAGCCCGCAGAAACCATTCATATGCTGGAACATCAATCATCCCGTTTTTAGGTGTACTTTGGGTATAAAGTTTAAAAGCTGGCGACGTTTGAACACACAGAGGAATACTATATAATATAACTATAAAGCACTGCGCCTTGTAAAGATATGATTTTCGCTTAAAAGAGATTAACTATAGAGGTTTCAAGTTTTTTTGTTGAATAATGGGTCCGCAACCGCGTAATGGATAAATCATCTATTGTCGCTCGAAATTACTTAAGTTTAATTTTCAGTTCAGTCACGAAAACGACATTAAATGGTTTTACTTCATATTTCTATATGGCTTAGAATATTGTACTAACACAGTGGTTTTTAAGCTTTTTACCGACATGCTTCACATAAAAAATATTTTTTTATGCGTTTAAGACTTTGGGGAATAAGACCGCGAAAATCACTCTACAACACACTAACTTAATAGTTTAATAGAGCACATATGCGCTTATTATAATATATAAAAATATATAGTAGATATAAAAAAGCTATCGACACAGTATTGCATGTAGGTTTGATTCACAAACTATACAAAAACAAATACCCTGACTATCTGCTACGCTTAATATCCTCATACCTGAAAAGTAGAAACTATGTTGTTCCATTAAATAATAAACACTCGAATCCACGTAAAATTCCAGCTGGAGTCCCTCAGGGAAGTTTGCTCGGGCTGTTCCTCTTTATCTTGTATACGAACGATAGCACAAATGTACGCTGACGATACAGCTATTTCAACTAATGCTTACGGTCTTATACCAATCGGGAATAAATTACAAAAACCTTTTGAAATCTTAAATATATATTTTGCGAGGTAGAAAATTAAAATCAATCGAATTGAAACAAAAGCAATTATTTTCACAAAACTTTGCCACCATCTCTTCTAAGTGAAGAAGGCAATAACATCAAGTTAATATTAATAACCTTACAATTACACATAAGTTAGATAAAGCTTGAGCTGGCTCAGTATAGTAGTCGACGAGTGACTGGCCGACTGCAGCTCCACAGTGGTGGCATGCATTTCTTTGCCTATCATATGGTGGTAGGCTCCGAAGCATCTTTGGTCCGTGAACGTCAGGTGGAAGTCTTTTTCTCCGTGTCTGCAGGTTTCTAATGAGGCAATGAAACCACTGAGCCTTTCTGGAGGCGTTCCACCTCTCCTGCCAATTCCTCATGGTCAGCTTTCTAGCTTCTTCCTTTGCCTGCCTTTCCAGTACAAGCAAGTTGACGGGCGGAATTCTAGCTATCGCTAGGATGGCCAAAGAACTTAAATACAAACACATATATAAATTAATATACCTCTTACCGTTTATTATTATTATCGTTATGCTATGATGTATAATGTAAACATTTGTTTTATTAACTACTGGTTTTTAGAGTATATATATTCGTAAAATTCTAAATTTTAAATATTAAATAAGTATAAATTAAAATATTATACGATACAGCATACAATTTGAGTTCCTCGTAAAAAGGGCTTTCGCATTAAAAAACTTTATCGCTAATCTCGTAATTTATAATTTTATTCATGAACTGCTGCGTAAGGGCTGAAACTCTTATGGATAAATTAAAGTTCTAAGAATTACGCTTATAAAATCTACAAAAAAGTCGCAAAGTTAAAGTTGAGAGAAAAGGTTGGTAACCATTGAACCAGAGGTAATAAATTTTTACACCGCGCAAACTAATGATATTATCGCAATTTCTTAATAGGACAAATAAAATATTTTATTTTACACCCAAAAATAAAAAAATGCATAATTTAATAATAATAATTTTAATATTGTTAAACAATTTAAAATTAACAGCAATTAAATGGTTGTGAAAATTGTATTTAATATATAGTAAATTTAATAACATAGGCAATACCAGGTGTTGTCAGAGATAATTATTTGAACTGATATCTATACTTTATAATGGTATTTATTTTAACATATGTATATATAAATAAATGATTACCTAACAAATTATATTTCTAAACTTCATTTATGTCTTTATAATATATATTTTGCTAGATATCTATCAATCAAAATATTCTACGTTCAAGCGCTTACAATACAAATGCTTTTACATAGAGTATAAATGTTTCTTAAACAAAACGACATTGAAAGACGCAAATTATTAATTGTTATTTTTCTTTATCTCGAACAATAAAGTATCATTAATATTTTTAGACGTTAATTAATTAAATAAACAACTTAGTAGATTCGACATTGGTTTTACGGCTATATAAATCACCACTTGACATGTAACCTTCATTGTTTGTTTTGAATGTGGGTAGTGTATTATATTTCAATGAGAGCATCACTTAGCATTACGATAGAATTATATATAAATACACTTTTAATGATGCTTATATTGTTATACATACAATATTTGTATATCAATACGATTTTTATTTCTTAGATATTTGGAAAAATAATTATATATACAAATATACTAATAAATTACTTCAAATTAGATTTATTTTATGCATTTCTGAATAATCAATACTTAACGAGATATCGAAAAGAGTTTTCTATAGTTGTCTTGATATTAGATTTTTTTGGAAAAGCTCAAATAATCGTTCTATAAACTAAAAATTAAACCAATTTTCTACAAGTGCACAAAAAATAAACGTCTAATATTTATAAAGTTAATTAAATACCTTAGGAGCACCTGTTAGCAAAAAAAACTCCTACTCATTATTTTTGTATCTTCTAGATCTTTCCTCTTTCAGACTTTACAGGCCTGAATTGGCGTTGCCTGCCTCCAAAAGATTTCTCCAGTCCAACCTATTTGGTGACCTTTTTCTTCAGAGCCTGACACCTTGAGTCTTCACAACGTTTTCTTCCCGTCCCATCCCGTCCCGTCCCGTCACCTAGGCCACGGTCTACCCAATCTTCGTCGACCATTTGGTTTGATAAATGTCATTTCTGTAAAATCGCTTTTGCGGTGCTGAATATTCCATGCGGGCTACGTATCTTGCTCAACGGGGTCGTTGTTTTTTTAATGAACCCGTCGATACTTGGTTTATCATAGAGTTCATAATTATATCGTCGACGTCAGGTCCCACAGTCGCATACTGAGCCAAAGATTTTCCACATAATCTTACTTTCAAACACTCGCAGTCTCTGTCAGGCATTTTATTTTCGTATATGAGTGTTTCTTGACATATGAGTAGACCTTAAATGTCTAAAAGTCCAAAGAAGCAAATATTTTCAGAAAATATTTTTCTTTGGACTTCATCACTGATATTTCTCTGGGTATTGACTAACGAACCGAAGTATATAAATGTACTTATTATTTCTATGGTTTGCTCACCGACCTGCAGGTGCTCTTGGTAATTTTTTTTTGTTTTTGTGATTGGCGTCTTCTGCATAATGCCCTTAAGCTATTTCTGCTCAGCCACCTTCTAGAGGGCATGAACCCTTTCACCGCAAATGGCTTCTATAGAAGTAATCAAGAAAATCGCCAGTACTCATTATGCACCTAAATGTGTCAAAAGCCTTTGAGTATAATAATATAGTTATTAAGTATAATCAAATACTGTAAATCCCTTGAATTTATTGAACAATAATATTTTAAAAAATATGGCATGAATAGGTGCCCTTACATTATTACAAATTTCGAAATGTTGCGCAAAAATATTTGCTGCTATGAAAGGGTTAAATCCTTTTTCCTTTTCTTATTCTTCTGATTCTATTCTAAATATTAACATATGCTAAGTGCGAATGTATTAATATTGTTATTATTCCTTTTAAATATAAATTTTATATAAATATTAAAAAGTGCAAATTAAATTTTTTTTGATCGATCTTTGATTTCAGTGTAGTTGTTCCCCATAATAAACAGGGAAAAGTTTGAAAGCTCGCGTGCTCATATCGGATAAGAAGCAAAGTCTTCTGCGATCGGATTGTTGAGTGGAAGAAAAATAAGCTCCGACATCAGCAGTTACTTTTCCGCCGAGTTGCCAGATATACACTATATAAAGCCCGGCCGAGGTCTTAAACTTAATATTGACCCACCCGCCGCCCTCCGAAGAGAGAGCCTCGAAAGAGGTAGGGGGCTGAGGCTGATTTATGGCAGAAGTAAAGCCGAGACATGTACAACTCATAGTCCTGCTGTCAGGGTGGCTGTGCGAACAGCGTTTGAATAAACACGGCACGCGGATAATGAATCATTTCTGACTTGGCGCCCGGCCGGCTTAATTATCTGACACTGGAGACGCCTATTTTTCAGAATTCAGAGCCAAGATGGGGAAGCTGGGTGGGTATGACGACGCCCTAATTGGCACTTAGCGAAGCAGATTAGCAAATAATACCTGACCGACGGTGGCGCTTTACGGCCGCAGAGTGAGTTAATGCGCTGATGCCCGAGTTACGCATACGCAAGTCGGCAAGCGAGTCGTAAATTAAAATTATGGACACTCTTGACGGTTTGCGTGAGCGTTTAGCACTGTGAAAATGAGTGATTATGTGCGTAAAATGTAAATAAGGAATTTTTGTACGAAAATGGGTTTTAGTTATGATGTCTTCATTAACAATGCAATTAGAGATACGCAAATGACTGCTTTGCACAAAATAACGCATATATAAGATAATAATTACATAGAACATTAATTATTATACATCTGTTCCAAGACGCTAGTTACCTATAAATTTAATACTACTGAAAAGACTAGTCTTTATAAAAAGGGACAAAAAAGCGCGCTAGACAAGTCATTCTACCCTGCGTACAAAAATGAGCCTCATCGCTGAACAAAATTTTGTGGTGAAAATCAGGATCAAGAGCAATCTCGCTTACGGCTTATTCACCAAACGTACGACGCACACGATGATCAAGCATCTTTAATTATTGCACTAGCTGGGTCTTGTGAGCTCTTAAACCAAGATTTTTCCGCAAAATCTTCCATCAAGTGGATGGACACAGCTTCAATTGCTGTGCACGATGGCGAATCGACTCTTTCGGATCCTCCTCAATATTACGCTTTACAGCAGAAAAATTTCTTCAGTGCGCACTGTACGACGTCTCTACGGATGCGTATTATCAATTAGAGTATGCGTAGTGTGAAAACGATGTATGATAATTCAAATTACTAGCTTGGATGGACATTTATATCGACATTAGAATTTTTACTACGATTTTTGAAATAAATTTGCACAATTTGCAAGCGTTGCCTCAAAACCCAATAAAATAAATCGATACATAAAAATGTATATTAGTAATGCATGTATGTTACTTGTTTCTAAAGTTTCAAAGCGACGAGGGTATTGACATTATAGACCATTAAGCAGTTAAAGGCACCGTATTAAAAAATCACGGAATGAGTAAATTTAATTCCCTTCACCTTTTGATATTAATCATTAATTTAAACACTGCATAGTCTGTTGCAGCTATATATGTTATATGAAATCTACGTACTTCACCAGCTGTCTTAAGAATTGTTTTTTATACATAATTTAATTCTTTCTTGGCACGTCTATAACGCTATAGAAACAAATAAAGCTTTCTCAGAACAAATATAATATAAGATGAAACCTGTGCTTACTACCACTAGCTTAAAACTAAAAAAATCCGTTAAACACAGCCCCTCTCTGATCGGCTCTGCTAAAGTGATTAACCCGAGTCTCTCCCGGCCGCCTCTTCGATTGACCACGAGAGCTAGACATCCGCCCCTTCTCCGACCTAACCTGCCAAGTTAAACAAACTTAAATTGCGTGGTGGATAAGTGAGTAACGGTAAAAAGTGTATCAGATATCACTTGTAATTAAAATAAAAATGTAACATTCAAAAAGTCATAGATTCTTTCCAACACAATAGAAAGTTGTCCAAATAATAATAGTTCTTAAACCAGAAAAGGATTTTTTTTCATTTACCGATGCCACTATAATAATGACTGACTGACACGGGCCAAAAAAAAGTATTGAAGAGACTGCAAGAGCACCTATCAAAAGTTCAACCTTGACTAAAAGAAAATATAACTTAATCTAATTTTGTTACATTTACGCGAAACACAGACTTGCGCTTTGTATCATTTAACGGTTAATAAATACCACAAGACAACTTTGCTACATATTTTGGAATCCACCTCGACAGAAAACTGACCTAAAGAATTAATATTTGAAATAAAAGTAGACAACTGGAACATTAACTTCGCAGACTGTATTAGCTTAAAAAAACAATAAAATGATAATATATCATACAACTAGCGTGGTCTTGTGGAACTAAGATTTTAGATGTCCTCTCCTTATAAAATATTCCTATTCAGAAATAACAGAATAAATTACACAGGTCAATGTTCGTTGCTTTTCGAACAGAAGATCTAGAATCAATTATTTTTTTAACTTTTAATTAGTTTATAAACTTTTTCACACTTATTATAAATACAAATGCAATTTTATTTCTGCTGAACCTCAGCACCTACAATCAGTTAAAAAGCATTTAAGGCTGATAAACATGATGATGCGATACATTACATAATACATGTACACCTACGTGTGTAAAATTAGGGTCAATTTAATATGACTGACTGCGTAAATAATCCTGATATTCAGTAAATTACTAGTTTGTCGTATTACAGTGGGTATCGATACATACATACATTGTTTGGCGTTAAACTGATTTACCTTTAGAGAAATGTCTCTATATTAGCCTCGCCTTTATCTATTACTATTGGATTCATCATCATAATTGGCTATATAGGTTTTGGTGAGCTTTAGACTCCATCAGCCTATTCTGCCTGTTATATGGTGACTGTATGTATGTACATATACATATATACATACAAATATATTTATATGTGGGAGTTGAAATTTCATTAATAATACACAAAAAACCGTTTGCACAGGTTCCACATAAAATAATTAAATATCGCAAACACATTTTGAGATGCTAATGCATAATTTTCAGAATATCAATTACGTAGCTTACTTTTACTGGAAACGCTAAGACACGAGTCTAGATAATTTAATAAAAGAGCTAATTTATAATTTTAAAAATAATGATACACTAGTTAAATTATCACTAAATGAAATGTTATGGAACAAAAATAATAACAATATCGCAAAAGAACCGTTCACTACATTGTCACAGCAAAAATAAGAAATAAAGATATGTACTTATATTCCATCAATAGTGTTATTTCTGTTAATTGGGCAAAATTTTGATTTTGAAACCAAAATCACTAGCCAAGGACTATTACTTCGTCTTTAGATTTAAATTTAGAAATTTAATATAATTGGTCTTCCTACTTTTTCTATAAAATATCATTGCTGCGTTGTTGAAGAAATATAACTTTACCCCCAACTGGATTGGATTAACTAGCCGTATAAATAGTTTTAAAAAATGTTCATTTGTATGATGTTACTCAAATGTAATATAAGTTTAAAACGTTACGACACTACGACTGCCTGTCGTAAAACGTGCCCATATCTCATTTACATTCGTCGTAAAATACGTTTACAAGTGGCGCGCGAACCAACGCACACTTGTAGATTTTTCTTCGGAAAGTTTTCAACCCTAAGTTTTAACTGCCCTGTAGGTCTATAAACCTGCCATTTGCCTCCATGATATACGCTCGAAAACCGTTCCGTACTTATCTCAGCATAAATATATGCTAAACAGTTTTCTCCGTCACAGAATCGATATAGTATTTTGGATGAAAACATCTTAGTAAATTACTATTCAATACAAATTTGCAAAAAAGTGTTTATATTATACATGGCTTACCAAATAAAGCAGTGATTGTAAAATATATAGTGGCTTTGTTGCTATAGTTTAGTTACAGTGTGACTTGTATATAGTCTTGATTCGGATTTTTTTATTGGATTATGTTCTATCGTAATTATTTGCCAAATGTGTAAAGTACATACATTTTACATTAAATTATGTTTTTGCCGAACTAATGCAGACCTTGCCAAGACATTTTAATTTTTATTAATAATAATAGTTGATTATTTAATTTATATAGTATTATAGATGTTTAAGCCACTTGCACAATTTGTTAAAATTTTTAAAAATACGTCTCGAAAGTGAGGCCTAAACAGTATTTTTTAAAACATTATAAGCGAGATCTCGTGACTAAACAATTGCGTTGATAATTAGAAATATTGTATGGACCACCTAATAGCACACTCGTACCAAGATGTTCGTCGTCCACAAATACCGCTGAAAAAATTACCATTGATTTGAAAAGAAAAAAATATTTATAAATAAAAGTATTTATTATTAAAAGTTTCAGATTATCTACTTAATATAATATAATTATAATAACTGTTTGTTAAGTAAAAGAATTTATTTTCCACTTTTGGTGTTTTGTTTGCGTTGAAAGTCATTATTTTTATGGTTTGAGGTCGATGGGTTGTGATTTTGCGGCCAAATATAAATACACCGGAAAAGACCATAGCAATTTTTTTATATATAAAATTTACCCCATGATCAAAGAAGTGTCGTATTACAAACAGGGTTTTAAGATTTGGTTTTAAGTTATGATATCGTGTTCTCGTGATGCTCTCTGGACATTCCGCTGTGTCTCGTGTCAATTAATTTCTTCTTGTGTCTGAGTAGTCTGTCTCGATCTCTTTCCAGTCTTACTCTATATTACCATGCGCCACATATTTTATATTTAACGGTCAAGACAGCTCTGATTAATTGCGGATAAGGATTTATTCAAACCAGTTGCATAGCTTCTCAGACACACCTCCAAAATGTGTTTACGCCCTAAGATAAAAAAAATATCTAAATGGCTGCTTCGGGAATCGGAAGCCAGAGTGTTCTATTAACAATGGTAATTGATGCAGGGTGTAACGTATTGTTTTTATTGACGTATTGTATTTTAATACAAATGGTTGTTTTTGGGCCACTGAGATCTCTTTTTCGTTGTGTAATGTGTGATTTTAATAACGAGTTTAGGATAATATATTATGAGGGAAATTGTTTTTTGTTGTTCAAATGGTCGTTATGATGACCTCTAATTTCTGACTAATGGGGCTGGTAGTTGTAAACCTCCACAACACAATTTTGCTTATTAAAGTATTTGTGAGCTCTTGTGCTTTGTTTGTACATAAGTCAAAGAATCGGGGAAAAATATGTGTTTCAGGGAGAATAGTGTTCATAATAAGAAGTCGCATAAATTATATTAACCCTGACTAGTTTTTGATATAAAATTTTATAGATTTGTTAATAAAAATATTGTTACCAATTGTTTATGTGACTATTTGATTTCTTTGAAAAAATAACGTTTCTTAGCATTCTTCGCGAGATATCAGTGGTTATTTTGCATCCAGTGGATTATTAGATTGATTATTCTGCATAAAGTGGTTTGATAAATTGAACAAATAATCTTAAATTTAATTTAGCAATAATATTTGTTATCAAATGTACAATAAAATAGAATTAAAATGTTAAATATTTATTATTCAAATATACTATTTTTTAAGTTGATTTTGTATATCGTATTACATTTATGTATAAAATAAATAGCTTTAATAATAACTTAAGGTATATGCTTTAAAATTCATACATATTTAAATATGTTATATGCTACACGTATATATGTGTCAGAATACGTAAACATGGTCTAAAATTACAATTTTATCAAACAATACAAAACACATGAGTTTGCTGCTCTTAAATTATAAAGTAAACATTTTTTTATTTACTAATTAAAAACGCAGATGTATATGATAATAAAAATTAATTATTCTTACTACACATTGTGTGATTAATTTCACTTAGTCTTTTCGTTGTTTGTGTGGCAATTACGTGTGAAAATTTATCCGATGTGTAACATAATATATAGCAAAGTTCACGTGGCGTGCGAAATTTATTTTTTATATTATTTCCCGCCCTTATAAACAATGTATCATGTTGGCAATTTAAAAAGCAAATATATTGCCCGCGATACCACCGCAGCAAAATCATAACTCAATAAATGTATAAAAAAATATAACATCCAAAATAATAATAAATCTTTGCATGAAAAGCTTGTACGACACCCAAGGGAGTTGTGACACTCAGTTCTGAATTTCGTGGTACTTTTCACTGAATATTCGTCTTAGAATTTTGTTAGAAGTGTGTGAAGTACATATATAATATAATGTACGTATATACGTACATATTTATATAAAAACATACTTTTTTTAACTAACAAATATTGCAGGTATATATAAAATGACCCAATTTGCACAGATCTGCATTTTACACTTAAATTAAATCCTAAAGCCCATTATTTTAAACAACATACAAATATGATGTATTTATTATATATAAAAAAATGTACTGCATTCAAAGATTTCGATTAACTTATGTTGGCGTAAATATTATATATGTGTTAATTTTACGTTCATCCTACATTACTAATATATTTGCAAAATATTTAATATCAAATAACATTAGCAACATTAAAAAAATATAAGGAAGTTCTTTACAAAGAAAAAACTTTTCAACGCTGTCTTAATATAATATATTTAATATTGCATAAAAAGTGGTAAATGTGCAATTACTAGATAATAATAAGCTTCATAAGTACTTTAGTGAATAAATACACTTTAATTGAATAAGCACAATTAAGATATTGCTACATTCATATTATATTTTTTAATATGGCTCAACCAATACTTTTTTCTTAACCCCAAAAAATACACACATTGTTGCGTTATTGTTATTTAGGTGTGTATTTTAAGGGACATGAATTTATGGAGCGAGAGCACATCTTGTCAGTCAGATCTCACTTTCTTTCTCACCCCTCATTACACACGCTGCGTTGACTTCATTTTTCTTCCACCCCGCATACTGAAATTACTGGCTTTTCCGGACTGAATTCTGCGTGGAATCTCTTCGCAAAACTTTCGACTCACTTATCAGACAAGGTTAAATTGCTCGAAAGTAAGTTCGCCTCTAGATTCGTTCGCCGGCTCTTTGATGTCGTTTATCTCCCTTCGTTCAATCTTGATGCGGTTTACATTTGAATACGATTTGTTACCGGCAAAGGCACCACTTTATACTACACTAATTGTGATAAATAAACAAGCGTGCTCAACGCCATTTTGTGTACATCAATGAACAAAGTGGACCACGTGCTTATATGCAGTTAATTATATTTTTATAATAGGTAATCCAACATAAATGTCGTTCTTTTAGAATTTATGTTTTAACAGTCTAGTCGTTGATATTTAAGTCTGTATTTTAATATATTTTAATTAGTGAACATTTAGACTTCATATTTCAACATTTAATAAATAATTGAGCATCAAAATTACGATGGCAGAACTTAAACTAACTTAACAATTTATACAAAATTACATGTTTTATGATTTTTTTTAAAAAATCAGCAACTGTGATTTATAAGATATACATAAATTTTATATATCGTTTAAATGATTTTAAACAGATAACTACGACATCAAGAAAAGTCCTAGATGTAAAAGAACAAAAAATGGACGATGATGTCCTGGCTCCAAAAATAAAAGCAAATCCTACTTAAGCTATCCATCAGCTACACAAAAAAGTAAAGCTCGATTGAGCAACACATAGAAACATTAAGAAGATTGAGAATGAACAAAGACAATATGTATGTATTCCACACTAATTAAATTCAATTATTTAAAGCATCTGCTAAAATTTTGACATTTATCGCTGAAAACAAATTTTATAAAATATTTGTTCTGGCTTTAAAAGAAATATCACACAGCAAAGAAATAAATTAATTGTCAAAATAAAATAGCACTGAGAATTTTCATGCAAATGATTTAATATATACGTCACTCTCGTAAATTTATGACAAATTGTACGAATTGTGTCTCTTAATCTTACAATTTGAAAATTCTAAATTTTTAACACGTATTTTTTGGTATTAAGGGTATTGCGCGTTTAATTTGTTTTTCAATAGTCCCTGACGCTTTTATATTTATCAAAACGTTTATCATTGGATCATAACTTACCCTTGTTTTTTAAATGCAGTAAAACTATTTATTAAATCAATGATTTCATTATTTTTCTTTTGCATTCTAACAAAAAGTGAAATTTTTTCAAAAACTTGCTTCGGCTTTAAATCAAATAGCACGTCTTGTCGTTTTTTGTCTAATGAGATTTAGAAAAATCACCGGTAAAGAGATTTCTCTCTTATACATTAGATTAGCATAAGATACAAATTAATTGGTTTCAAAGCTCAGAGAACATACTTTTAAAAAATATTAGATATACTACAAACCTACTTTTGTAGCAATTTATTACATTTTTTGTAAAAATATAGCAAATTATAACTTTATAAATATATAATTAAATTATAAAAGTTAAACACAAAAAATGTTTATATAAAATTAAAAAAATATTTAATTTTAAACAATACAAGTTTTATCTATAAGTAGCTTTTCTCTTCACCAGCAACGTTAAATTTTATTTATTTTTTAGCATATTCATATTTGAAAAATGACCCATGTATATCATAAACTGTGAGCGGGAAAGCTCTTAAGTAGTCCAAAAGTTCTTTATTCGTTCGTATGGTAATCGATCATCCGTCCCGAGCGAAGTTTCTCTTGCGTATTGACATTTTCAAAATTTCTAAAGCACAATTTTTAATAACATTTTCACGAAAATTTTTGCTTATATAAAAACAAAATAATGAAATATACATATTATAAAATATTAAACACACTACAAGTTTTCAAATATATTTTATTAACATCCTTTATTAAAATATATATTATAGATTTACAAGGCATTCCCCTTTAGCATATACGAGTATACAGTTTTATTTATTACAAACATCAACAAATTAGCTACATTTTATGTACATGTTTTAATACAGTATAAAAATTACAAGGAGTTGCTTATTAGTGAATTTGCTACAAATATTTTAAAAATGAAATAAAAATAGTACATTACAGTAAAATAGCAATTGTTGTTTTAATGCTTCAATTTTTTAATTTATGTTTTATTTATTTTATATATATATATATATATATATATATATATATATATATATATATATATATATATATATATATATATATATATATATATATATATATATATATATATATATATATATATATATATATATATATATATATATATATATATATATATATATATATATATATATATTATATTAAGTTCTAAATGTTAAGATGTTTATCTCATTAGACTTCCAACTTAACCTAAATATATTGCACACACGAGATGCACTCATCCATCGCCGCTAAATCGAAGAGCGAAATTGTGTTCGGCGTCTTAATTTCATCTGGCAATTCATTAAGAGTGTCTACGTCCGAATAGATAGGTTGCAAGGTACAAAGGTAACCGATAAAGGAAGGAACTTATAGAGAATTATGCGGCCAGTTTTCAAAGGTCTGATAATAAACACATCAACGGGAGCCTGAAAGACCCAACGCCCTTGTTAGGGCACCCACTCACTAGACCTTAACGCTTAAGTATTCCAATTGAAAACCCACTTAATGGGCGCCAATTTGCACTAGTTCGTTACCTATTTATATATTAAATCTAAAGATAAAATGGTATACAATAAGAAAAGTTAGCGAAGATAAATTCGTTTTGTTATATAACTTTCAAGCAGAGCTGGCGCTTCTTTGTCTCTCAAACATGACTTTCACATTTGGTGCGATTTCATTTTTGGACGAATTCCATTAATTTACTTAATGCCTGGCTTCAGTTTCGAAATGACACTACTAAATAAAATGGCAGCTAAGGGCGAACGTTGAATGAATTTGGGAAAAATATATTTACTGCATTTCCGAGAAAATATTTTATTTAGACGCCCGAGTATAAGTTTTGATGATTGATTTACTTGAGAGTTATTTATATATGCTTTTATAACTTTTATTTTTAACGTTTATTTTTTAAATAAATTACTATAATCAACGCAATTAAATCGTTACATTACTCTGTTTACAACCAAAATAATGACTTTCACATTATTAGTATATATTATCTTGTTCACATTTGCTATTCTATCAATGAGAACAACTCAAGGTTGATCTCACCGTTGACGTTGTACATATCAATTGATAAGGAAAACAGCGTTTGACGTTTCTCTGGTGTGTATTCTATGGATGTTCGTTAAAGCATGATAGTATCTCTCAATATATACTGATATATGTACTATTATATATTAAATGATGTATTAAGTGTCATTTTAATGTGTGTATTTTGTTGGTCCTTTATGAATATTACAAAAGGGTTAATATCCTTGTTTTAAGACACTTTCATATAAGCGTTAATTTTATTAATTAAGGTACATATGCAACTTGAACATTATTAATCATATACATTTAATATTAGAGCAAAAGCGATCGTATATTTGGGATTTAGTCCAAAACATAAATTCAGTCTTTAAAAAAGTACAATTTAAAGAGGATACCGCATGGCTTATAATTGGTTATGTATGAGGCAGTTAAAGGGACAAAGGTCATCAACAACGCTAATGGTGCGGGGCAACGATAAGCTCCTTTTTGGAAACAAAGTCCGTTTTCAATGTATTCGAAAGTCCTGCGGGATGAAAAAGGGACCTCGTTATCTTGGATTAACTTAATTCACTGCAGTGTGGCGTTTTGAATATGAGAAAAATACAAAAAAATACTTTAATTAAGTTTAATTTAACGTATACGTTAATAACGTGTTTGTATTATAACTTACTCAAAGTGATGAAGAGCCTTTCGATATTTGCTGTTGATGTTTTTTTCTTTTTCAGTTTTCAAATTGAGTTTACAACTTGACTCTCGTTAAGCCAGTTCATTCCGTTTGATAAAAAATATCATAGAGAAAAAGTGTATAATTTTCCCACACCCGGTTTTCCGTACTTTCCTTTGCCTTGCAGTGTAATTTTTCCTTCTTTCTTCTACTTTAATCTTCAAAATGTTTAATGAGTTTTTTCGTGTCGAAGTGGAATGCTCGCAAAAGTTCATCTCTTGCTTGTAAATTTTTGAAACTGTAAAACGACTATACCTAAATTACGCCCCTCAAGTCCTCTCCTAAAGATGTCTTTGGAGTTGCTCACTTTTATTTTACTTCGTTTACTGCAGTAATCCTTTGCCAACTATGCAAGTTGAGCTTTTGGAAAAATCGTGATTAAAATCCTGCGAGAAAATTTTTCTTCTTTTTACAACACAAACAGAACAATTTATAGTGTACACATTTTATAACTTTGCTTGAATATAATATTTTAGGAAAATACTATTCATATAAAATAATAAAAAAAATCGTTCACTGGCGATCTACAGTACAATAAAATCATATTTCAGAATTGTGTGGTAGTCGTTATAATTATTTATCAGTTACGTGAAATTTTTGTATCACATTATAAAAATGCTATAACAAGAGATATTTTGAGAAATATTATACCATGAAGTGTTGTTTAAATTTAGTTTAGGTTAACTTTTCCTTAGGTTATTCCAGTTTTGCTATTTGCAATGCAAACAGCTACTATTAAATGCAATATGAAATAAAGAATCTATATTAGTTCGTATATCTTACTACCGTATATACTTTTTAAAATTGGTTTTTAATATTCAATAACTCTTTATGAAATTTCCAAATACGGTGTTGAAAACATACCCTCGAATTGAAAAATCTCAAATTCGCACAGCCAAATCGAAAGTCACAAGTACATTTCGTACGTGGCAAAACTGTTGAAACTTCCTAGGGCGACCTTAGGTGTACATAAATAATATTTTATTCACCGGGCCAGATTCGGGTGCGGCCATCGTGCCATATGGTGCGATATGATAATCAGGTTTGTGTTCACGTGTCCTTATCTCTGGGGTCCCAGAGACCTCGGCAATAAGACCAATAGTTACCCACTGTGGTCACACGTGGTTGCGATAATAGAATATTACGCTTTTACATACAAACATACATATATTACGGTGGCGATTATATCGATGACGTGGGGTCATGGTGCTTTTGAAATTATGTATTTTACAAATTTTCCTACAGTCTCTGAATTCTCTATTAGTTAAGGATTTACATACATTTTTAACAATTCGTAGATAGATGTATATTTTGCATTTCAAGCGTTCGTAAGCCTCTGCAACAACAAAATCTGCATTGTTAATTATAAGAGGATATCGTGTTTCGGAGAGGATGCAATTAAATCAGGTAGTCGTGAAATTGAACGCGGAACTGTTCATATATGATAGTATTGGATATCGTGTTTACGTATAGTTATGTAATTTAATGCAACATACTTGTGTGGTTGTAAAATTATTAATAAATCTCTTTATGTAATTGTTTGATTTTAACTCTTAGCGGTGTGTGAATATTATTCTAAAATTTAAATTAATATATTTACTGTCTGAATAACTAAAAACCGTGCTCATGAAAACTATCTAATAAAGCAATATATTATCTATATCAAAATAAATCGATTATATATGTAAAAATAATACAAAAATCTTTTCATGTTTTTAGTATTAAAATACATGACAAGATTTTATATGAGATAATGAGATATTTTTAAATAAAAATACTGTCCTAACGATAATATCTATAATAAAACCATCGTTACTTTTTTTCCAATCTGATATAGAAAGCAAGTTTTTGCTTACAATCTTCTATATTTAAAAAATATATATTTTATTTATACTGCAGCAGAGACCTGCACTGCATTAAATTTAAACCTCTAAAATTTGCATATATGTTAATTTACTACACGTAAAAACTTTACATTGTTTTATTTTTTGCATATGTATAAATAATAAACGGCAATTTAAGCGCGCCTAATAGTTGCATTTAAGTTTTAAACCGGCAGTTTTGCTCTAAATTTTTACATTTGAGTTGATGCATTCAGCACTTGGCTTAATCGAGCGATTATTTTAATTGCGTATATAAATTAACAAAACCCCTTGTTGTCGGCTTGGATATTACTTAAAAATGTTTAGTAGACACAAAGCAGTGGCGCAACGCCAGTAGAAATAAATAAAGCACTGCTTCAACGTCATACATAACAATCAAAATTAGTTTTTATGTATGTTATCTATGTATAATATGTTTTTAATGCAGATTTAATTTCTATAAGAAGTCCCACGCAAGAGAATTTGAGTTTATATTTTTTAGCATAATTAACTGTCTAAAATATTTATATTTTGTAACTTAAACTTTAAAAAAAAATAGACAGTAAGTAGAGCTAATTTTTCTTTTCTTCCACTCGTCCCTACTTTTTTGAAAAACAATTTTAAAATATTACTCCATGACTTAACAATCACTCAAAAACATATTGCCAATTGGATTGCAATACCACGATTTTTTCTCATTTTTTTTTTTTTTTATAAAAGTTTATTTCTTAAATAGACATAGATAAAATAGCATACAGATATATTAAATGCACAATACTGGTTCATAACCATTTACATTGTTTACAAATTGTTAAGTTATACAATAACATAAAAAGAATCATAAATTATACGAGAGTATACTAAATTAAAGGAAAAATACATAAAACCTTTTACAAATTTAAAAAAATCAAAAAAAAAAAAAAAAAATTTGGAAAAGAATGAAGCAGATGAGAAGAACAAATTATACAAAATACATCATATACAAAATAAAACACATACAAAGGTAAATAAACCTAGCCCTGTAGACCTGAAACTGATGACACTGCGATGAGCTTAACTGCATCAAAGCAATATGTGCTTAGGCATTTTATGTTTGTATTCAAATTTAAGTTTTGCTTTGTCGTAATCACCGATTCTTGAAATTAGTGGGTTTGCGTGGTCTCGCGAGATTTTTTTATAGTATTTTTCGGTTTGATAATAACAGTATTCTTTAATGGTAGGAATTAAATGTTTGGTGTGGAGTTTTTTAAGGTTAGTATAAAACGGTGTATTATAAATTATTTTTATGGCTTTATTTTGGATAACTTGAAGTTTATTAAAATTACTATCACTCGCGTTACTCCACACTGAACAAGTGTAAGTTAAAATAGGTCTGATTAATTGTCTATTGACTAGAATTTTATTTTTTATTGTAAGCGCACTTTTTCTATTAAATATTGATTTTAGAGCCGCAATGGCGCCGAGCCCTTTCGACCGGAGTTCAGTTATATGTTTATTGAATTTTAGTCTGGAGTCCAGGTGTATACCCAGGTATTTAACGCTCGCTCTCCATTCAATGTTATGCCCTTGTTCACTTTTAATGGGTGCAGGCAAGGGTTGTCTACGTTTAGTGAATATTATAGCTTCTGTTTTGTCTTGATTAATTTTAATTCTCCATTTCATAAAATATTTTTTTAAGTTTTCAAGGGATTTTTAAAGTTTGACTGCAATAGGTTTAAGACCATAAGAACTAGTAAGAATTGCGGTGTCGTCAGCGTACATTGAGAGTTTAGTATTTTTTAACATTGGAATATCATTAGTATATAGAATGAAGAGAAACGGGCCAAGTATACTTCCTTGAGGAACACCAGCTGGTGTTTTACGCGGTGTCGAAAATGTATTATTTAGCGAAACAACATTCTTCGATTCTTCAGGTAAGACCGTAACATGTGAATAATGTAATAGGGAGTTCCATATTTTAAAAGTTTATACATTAATCCATCATGCCATACTGTATCAAAAGCCTTTTCCATATCTAATAATAAAAGACCAGAACTATTTTTCATATTAAAATCGGCAGATATGTGCTCTGTTAATCTGTTAAGTTGATGCGTAGTCAAGTGATTTTCGCGGAAAATTTTTTCTCATTTAAAACCACCGCCCGATATTGACAACAGTATTTTTCTGTATAAATTGTATATTTTGTATATTAATCAGGTTACAATTACTATATTTGTTTTTAATATTAGATCTAGTTTATATATTTTTTTACCTTGCATCATTGCAAATTTATTTTTCTGTATTTACAAATATGTCTAGTATTAAAGTAGAAGGTGTCAAGTTCATCCATTTAACTATTTTTATATATACCCTTATAGGAATAAACTTATGCTATTTAATAATAAGATCAAATTTACACGTAATTAGGTGTGAAAACGCTTTTTTTAAAACATATTTTTATTACAATCAGAAACCTGTTAGCAACTCAAGTAACATGTTACACGCTATAAATCAAAATGGATAAAAATATCTTTAGCTTTGAGACAATATAAGCATGCATTTGGGTGTTCAAAAAAACTAGCCTCCCTTCTGTAATTGGTTGTCCCACCAAAAATAATCAGAAAACAAAATCTCCCATGGAGGGGGCCATATATATTTATATACAGGAACGCAAGCAACAAGGAATCACTTCCCTTCGATACTTCGTTTAGGGTGGGTCTTTTTCTGATACTTATTCTACTAGCATTAACACTTACACATTCACTTCAGAGTTCAAGGCATCAGATATTCAAGAAATCTCCAGCTTGGATTACAATCAAGAGGAGGCCGACTTAACTTTATGCTACCGAAGATGGCAGAAGCCGCCGCTTCTTTATTTGCATCCACTTGCAGTCCACATACGTTCATATAATTGTAAATACCAATAAAAAAAAACTTTTTATTAACAAAAATAAACTCTCTTACCTTAAGAGCAGGACAAAAGATTTGAGTTTTTAATAACAAGATTCAGGACGTCTTTTGCAATTTTTTCAATGTTGTCTTTTAATCGTTATAAGCGTTCCATATTTATCCCTAATCTAATTCGCTGCTTTGTATATATCTATATTATAATAACAATAATATTTTCATGGCCATTCTTTCAAAGGTTTGTTATGTTATTATTACATGTAAAACTATGAATTGATCAAAATGTCACATATATAAACTGCGCAACTATAAAACAAAACAAGATAAAATGACTATTGATGTAAAAAGGACGAAAAAAACACGCAAACATAATTGTTGTTCCTAAAGCTATTTGGCAAAAAAAACGAATTATTTTATATCACTAGAGGAGATCATACTGCTTGTCTGAACAATTTTATGTGGTTGACAGTTAGCGTTAAATCAAACCAATGATATATTAAATTAAATTTAATTTCACGTATGAATATTTGTAGGTTTAATTTTATTATTAAACATTTATTTAATAACAAGAGAGGCTATATATTAAAAAAAAATAAGACTAAGCTATATATGTACATACATATTTTACTATACAATATCACAACTAAACTAACTAATCATATAGCTTTTTTTCTAATTCACTGATTTTATCGTCGTTTTGCTTCTAAACTTTACGATCTTCATAAAATTCTAGTCCATGCATGGGTGTGTATAAAAAACATGGTAGGCCAATCAGTGACCGGAATCGTGGAAGGTCTCGAACATCCGTCGGTCTGAACTAATTTTGCCCGCCGAACTACATACGGTACACAGCATTCCAATTGGGATCTTGGGATTTGGAACGACAATAAAGTTTATCGACTATATAAAGGTTTTATATGGTCCGTCTAAGAGACGGGACCTAAGCGCAAAAACCTTCGCATTGTTTTTACGCTTCGCTAATAAACGCGCGGACTTCTTAAAATTACACTGACAAAGTGTTTCAGTTAAATTTATTATCTCTGTCACATACAATGATATTTTTGGTCTTTCAGTTGATTTTAACTTAGACGTGTAAGGGTGTACATATGTTTATATACACGAATTATTCATATATACAATATAATATTGTATATATTATGTGGTACCATTAATAAATTCATACAGTTGACATAGAAAATAAAATTTTCATACTTTAGCGGCCATTCGAGAAATAATTAAGATATTAATTTAGTAACGTAAAAAATAATAACTGATAAAAGTAACATTTAAAGATTCTAATGATATAATAGTATACAACCCAAGAGCTTCAATCGATCTTGATTAGTGAAACAATTAGACGGAAGTTATAATAATATTATAATAAATATTTTAGAACTTTCCACTTTAATTAAATTGCTATTTAAAGCTCGGTTTTGATATTGCTTAGCAGTTTTTATTGATTTGTTATTGAAAGTTGACACACATTTTCTTAACCTAATTATAATTAAACTTTGCGCTTATTTACACAATCTATTTTTTAACATAATAAATTGATTATAAATAATACCATGTTGCAGTAAATTAATCAAAATTTTCTAGCCAATTAAAAATTAGCTTTTATTGATTGATTTAGTTCATCTAATGAAATCATGGCAATATTGTGAAATAAGTTAAATATATAATTTTGCGAAAATTACATTTTAAGTCTCTGGAAATTATATTAAATACCGGAGAGTAATTTTCTTATTTTATCATCAAATTATACATTTTTTAAAAGCAAAATATATATTAAAGGTCTTTTTCTCGTGTTTCCATCTCTTCGCCGCCATTAAAGCCTAATAGGATCAATACTTCGTAGTAATTGGATATAAATTGGCAAGCTTGGCGAAGTTTCGAGAGTTCCGTATGAACGACAACAAAAATACGATCATAATTTGAAATATGGCAAATATGTTGGACTTCTATAGCGTGTTTTCAACGTATTCTTCCGAGAACTCTTTTCAAACTCATTTCTAGCTTCATAAAATTATTTATACGGTAACAAATACGGATATTATATAAATATGATCTAAAAAACAAATTTTATAAAAAATAACAGTTTATCGATCGCTAGAATTGAAATTTGCATAAAGATAACTTTATAAAATATTGAAATTGGAGCTGTAACTCAACAACAATATCGAAGTTGTCAGCTTATTTCACGAGCAAGTGTATTTTTTATGATAATTTTATAACCGAAGGATATTTTATGGGTCAGCCTTTGCCGTGCTTCCAAAAACGGACCATCACCATATTACCATCAATAATGATTTATACCATCCCCGGGCACTTACTTTTATACTATTATATTTTTGGGGAAGAGATTTATATGTAAAACACAATCGAATATAAATTTATCAAATAAAACTTGAGAACGGGATTTTTATTTGTAGGCTTCTATTATATGCGATTAATTTTAAAGCAGATAATGGACTATCGCCTAATTATTTCATTTCTAAGTGATATTATGCAAATATAACTTTATATTTAATTTAACAATTTCAACTATTCGCGAATTTCAAAACATGGTTTCCTTTATATATAATATGAATTTTATTCTCATGTGAGAATATACAAATCTAGGAAAACCTATGCTTATTTATATATATTACGTCGGGTAAGATTTTTTAAAATAAATATTTAATTATAATAATAAGTTTCTTTATATGTATCCCTAAAAATAATAATTTAAATAATTTGTAATTTTTAAGAATAATTTTTTAAGCCCCAATATTTCCGTCATTGAGAGGATCGCAGGCCCAGTCCCTAAATAGTATTTATAATATACTATTCAATTTCCACATATTTACATAGTATTACATTTACATTGTATCTAGAATATAACCATTGGGTATGTACCTATCAAAGTGCTTAATATAATTTACGATATTAGGGTAATGATTATTACTTGTCTAGGGCTGGTACGATACTTACTCAACAAGGGCAGACCATGTCTCGTTTGCATATAATTTCGTTTAAAATGTAACTGAAATACTGTTAAATATATAGAGAGATTTATCATATACAATATATTCATTAAGATTAAAATACACGAGAAACACTATAAAACTTTGTTTTTCTTTTTTTTATCTCAATACATGCACACATAATTTATACGCTGTGTTTATCTTTCATTAGATATTGTTTATACAAAACGAGAAAGTTGTTCGCTCATCCGTTTAGTATCCGATACAAAAGTTTCCCTTCCAATGAACGGAATTGGAGCCGTAAAGCAGAAGAAACTGAACACAGTGGAGAGAGATACTTAATTATATTTATCATTAAATTTGATTTCCATTCAGTCGTGTACGTTAATATAATAACAAAACGATCGATATTATACAATATTTTATAATTATTGCTTACCAAGATGGTTTCATAAATAATTTATATATTTTATTTAATGAATATATTTTTTAACAAGGGTATTCGTTAAGTAAATATATGAAGACCATTAAATATGTTTAAGCATTCAATTTGGTATTTATTAACCTGAAATAAAAGAGATATTTCTGTATTTATTTTTACACATAGGTAACGAGTTTATTTTTCTTCTGACATCTTACGCTTAGAGTTTGGGTTGCTTAATAATATAAACCATTGAAATTAAAAAAAAAATTAATAAAGTTTAACAATCATCAAACGGATAAACTATTTTTATTATATTTATTTTGGATTCAGTTGATCATCATTTCATTATGAAATTTTCTTGCTTTAAATGTTAACAATTTACAGACTTTGATTTCAGTTAGCTATCTCGCGAGTTACTTAGTAGTTGTTGATCGTGTGTACCCCGTTGTAAAACACTGTGATATTGGCTCTCTGGAAAAGCATGACAAACATTAAGACAAAAAAAAAGACATTCATTTAAGAATTACCTAATTTAACTAATAAAGAGATGACCTTACATTTTTAATTACTTTATTCAATATAAATTTAGACTTTCATCTCTAAAAACTTATTATACACATTATTATACACATTAAAAGATCTTATTATACACATTATTTTTCTTCAGAAAGCAGCAATTACGCTTTATAAATAAACTTTCAAAAGAAGTCGTATTTCAAACTAAACGCAATATGAGAACTCCTAAAAATATAAATCGTTACAAATGTTAACAAAATTCGTTTATAAGACCATTTAAAATTAACTAAGCTTGAATCAAACTGTATACCTGAATCATTGTTTATCATGCCTGGACAATATAATTGTCCTTATTTAAACCTGTATTCAATAAATTGTATGCCATTGCTATGCTCAAGGCAAAGACTAGTTGCATCATTAACTTCCGTGAAATTTTCGTAGAATATTATCGCGTTTTAAAATATTATCTTTTTAAATACAAAACTATACAACCTGCTGCATACACCACACACGAATTGTACCATCAATAGTTGCATTGGCTGTAAGTCATTAAACCAGAAAATAGTAATCAAAATATTTAATTTTATTTTATTCAGAAACATTATCGATAAGTGACGGTCATCTTCGTAAATCTCGAAATTTTCATATTCATTAAAAATTGGAATATCACCATAGATTTTACGAAACGTCTGTTTCATCTCTGCTGTAAACATTGGTAGCAATGATTCTTAAGTTCATAAAGTAAAAAGGCAATAAAGTTAACGTAAACCTAACAGACATTTTTAAATATTTTAAGAACTTTTTTATATTCGCTGGTGTTTCATAAAAACAAGGCGAAATATATTCATCGACTTATTACACACACGCGACACTTGGATATAAGATCAGTAGAGACGCTTAAGGTATATATTGGAAATTGTATTTATTAGTTTGTATTTGGTATTATCGTAGTATTAGACCTCGAATGGATACTGACCCCTTAACAATATGTTCTCATTAACGGTCTCGGAACTCCAGGTGTACACAGGTGCATTAAACCTAAACACGTCATTGAGACGGCGATAATGCCAATGGCTAAGTGAGAATCCTATGCCGAATTTGCTGTTTGTTGTGTGCTTAATTGTGTAAATGAATGAATTGATGCAGAATAGTTACGTAACCGTACAGTAAATAATCTGATTTAGATGATACCTAAATGTGTAATAAATTTTAAGTTGGCATAATTTTCCGTCAATATAGCATCAATCAAGTGTCTAATAAAATAATGCCATTTTACTTAAGTATATTTTTATACAAATATATGTACACAATATTCATAAGTTTTTAAAAAAATATTAAACATATGTTTTAATAGTCTAAACATAAGTGAAAACATTATAATTATATTTGTTTATTGCTTTTATTTTTAACTGCAAAATATCACTGGTAATGCAAAATAATTTCATAACTTAAAAGGTGGTAGTAATAAAAATCTTCATCTCTATCGTCGATATTAAAATAACGTCGCAAGAAGAGTCATTGTTCACAAAGACAAAAAGCCATAATCCCAATATGAGCCAGTACTGCGTTGGATGACTTATAATTGAATTTCCTTCCATACCACATATCTGTTATAACTATAGTATATTAAATAGAACATCTCTCTCTATTATAATATAATATGAGTTATATACCACAGGTTCGCGTATGGTGCGGCATGAATTCGGTAATTAATTGAGTTTTTTATTCCTAAACCCCAACCTCAAATATTCAAATTAACTGCGCGGTGATTACCACGAAAACATTGTGGTGATCAACTGAAAGCCGTTAAGTTAACCCTTGGCTGCCACACAATTTTAGAAATACATAATAATAACACATGATGTAAATATTGACTACTTTAAATTTATCAAAGAATGGTAAATAATCTGTAATATAATAATTATGTGTTTATTAATCAACGAATAATACATAAAAATTGAATAAATTACTAATTTATATGTGTAACACATAAAAATATTGTTTTTTTTTATTACAATATTACAAACTTAGCAACTATTAATTGCTTGTATATTGAGGAGTATTTTATTTTGTTTAGCAAGAAGCAACACGCATTAAAACATCACACATTGAAAGCCATCATCAAGTCTTATACACTATCAATTAGTTTTTATAAACAATATTATTTTTCGCCGCACGCATATAAATAAAGGCATGCTTGCAAACCACGATTTGATGACCCCTGCATTATTTAATTATTTATTTACTTATTTACATCAGGGCTATGGGGTCGTTTCAAAATTTTAATCAAACAATTTTATTACAATCTAGAGAAATATTGATAATAATGATAACAATTTACAAATTATGAAAAAAAATTGATAACTTTATAAAATATTAAGAATACCATTTCTACTTACTACTAACTCTTCTAACTTGTTGTTTGCTATGACTGTTTATAATTTTAATTATTGTAAATATTTTAAAATATTTTATTTTATAATTTTTATACATTCTATCTCATATTTTTATATGCATGTACAACACAATTCAAAAGCAAAATATTTATAAAAAATAGATTCAATTTTTTAGGACTCAAAGCCTAAGATCCCATGACGCCTACTTCACACCCCTTTTTAAAAACCAACCTATAGTCAGATTAAATGTTAAATATACAGTAAATTAAATATTTTGAACTACTAATATGGTTTTTGATATTTTATTTCACACAGTTTAAAAATTCATTTAAGTTTATGGACTATGTATAGACTTTTCGTTGAAATCATCCAATATCTTTAGAAAAAAAAATTCTACAAATTTATTTAATTTAAATTTGTTCGACCTTACTTTCCTGAGACACTTGTGTGTGTGTGTGTGTGTGTGAAACAGCTAGAATTTAAAGTGGTATTTCATTATTCTTTCCTATTAGCTATTAGCATATTGAATGTAGTAGTTTACACTGTTACTATAATAATACAAAGCATGCCGCCTATTTGATATTGTGACATATTTAATAGAAAACACCTTAATTCATTCTTGATTGCGTATCTAGTGCTATTAGCAATTGAAATCTTAAATCTGGGGTCTCTTGTACCCGCACAGTTTAATGCATGGTTGAAATGTGACACGCTTATAAATCATTTCATTAGATTCACTAACAATGAGTGTCGAGTTCTCAAGAGTTGCCTTTAAATAATGTCACACACACGAACATACACACACGCACATAAGGCAGCATCCCTCGGCTGTTTGCAAAACCTAATCTTCAAAGTAATTAGCGTGGTTGACGCCAATTAGGTAAGTTATTTGCGCGAGTATGTAAGTGTGTCAGAGATATCTTGTATCTGATATGGCAGCGCCGGAATGGCGCCCATTAATCCGGCAAAAATATATCCATTAGCTGAAAATGGGACTTCAGGGTCGCGACTTATCATTCTTATCTGTGGTGTGGGTTCATAAACTTGGTCCTTTCTTGGTTTTCTTGGATGTTGTGGGTCGCGCCGCATAAGCTTTTATTGTTATTTGTTATTCGGTTATAATACGCAGCGGCAGAAAAAAATACACATAATTATGCCGTTTCGCGGTAATTGTGTTATTCTGATATTTCGGCAGTTTTTTTTGGTTTGCGAAAATTATATTTGATTATGGACGAAACGGGGGCGGATGATAAAATTAATAACTTCCGCGAATATAGTAATAATGTTTGTGCGTATGTACGTTGTGTCTCAATTACTGTGATGATAAATAATATAATTCGAATTATACGGTAACAAAAAGTGTATGAATACAAATTAATAAATTATGTTGTACAATTTTGCTTGATATAAATAGCTATTACGTGCTGGAATTTTATGGTTTTAATTTGTTTACATATACTAGTTTGCAGTTAATAGGATGAAGCAGCGAGCACAACTACGCAGTTTGCTATTATATAAATAAAAATAATATCAGATGCTCAGACAAATTGACCACAGTCATGAAAACCTGAACCAAATTGCAATAAGGAAAAAAATCAATATATTAATTTAGTCTGTAACATAATTCAATATATTTTAAAGCATAAATTACCTAAATATTAATTTTTGTAGTAATTATTAAAAATGTAGTTTATCTCATAAGTGCGGGCGTTTTAATGTTAGATATAAAAAAACCTTTATGGCATGACATCATGATCTTATCCACAAACTATATAAACACAAAACTATCTGCTACGCTTAATTCGCTCATACCTGAGTAATAAGAGCTATATCATTTCACTAAATAATTAAAATTTGACACCGCGCAAAATTCTAGCTAAAGTTCCGAAAGTAGCAAAATTAAAAAAATACACGTTAATCCGTGTACTATTTCCTTTTCGTGCTCAAACTTTTTTTTTTATTTTTTTTCGCATTTTTCAGTTATTATTTATTAAGAAATATAAAAAAAAATAATAAAAATAAAGCGATTGGAACTCATAAAAAAATTACTAAGATCTATACTTTCAACTGATATTTGGTAGAATACTTATTGTGCGTGAAAAAAAAAACTTTTTTTTTAAAAAATAATTTATTTTAAGTAAAAGAACAATAATATTAAGGTCAAAATAAAAATTATAAAGATTAAAACATTGTAATATATGTACATAGTGGTACATCGCAACCTCTACACATGCATTTAGTATGTTTCGCTTTCTTTTTTCCTCTACAAAGTCTACACCTTCTGTAAGTTTTAATTTTTAGAGGCATATGTTTACCTATAGATTCTAGGGGTATATTCTTTGGTACTTGGGCATTATTAGCCAAAAATCTTGATGGTCTGCCACGGTGTTTGTAATTGTAATTTTTCTATAAAAAAATACTATTTTCAATCATGTGTCACTTTTTTACATATTTTTATCTACTACTAATAAGTGTTTTGTACTAATTTACATAATGTTAACCTTTTTTAAAATTATATTTAGATAACGGGCCAAACTTTTATTATTAAATATCTTCTAATATGAACAGACACCTAATCTTCATTTAAATAAAAATAATATAAATAAAAATCAACACATATATCACTTATTCTTAGCAGTTATAATTTGACTTATTGTTGGGATATAAACGTTAATGAAACATATATATAGTCTTTGACGAAGTTTAATAATCTGCATTCAGGTGATTACTGCTGTGACACCTTTCCAAGAGAAGAAAGCGGTATATTTTCGGTTTGTAAGACATTTGTTTTTAAAACGTTTATGAATAAAAAACATAACAAAAATATTTTCGATCACTTTTCTAAGATTGATGTGCTAAAAGATATGTATTATTTTTTTAAATCAATTATTAAATATAACACCATCAAAAAGGTTCTCATTAACTTTTTTTTTAAAGTTTAAAATATTTTTTGCTGATTTTTCATGTATTCTTTGATAAACATATCTATGTTTAATGGTTTTAAATAAGTTTAATAGTACGAGTAAAATGAGATCTGTTTTAAGTTATATGTATTATTATATGTTGAAAAATGTGTTTATTTTAAAATAATTGTGTTACATTAGTCGTGCATGTACAGAAAATATCTAAAATATAATCTTATCATATAAAATATTAAAAACAAACATTATTAAAAGGAAATTAAACATTCTGTCGGAAATCATTTAATAAATCACGAGATTCGAGTACATAAGTATATAAATATTTTTTCAACCTAGATGGCAAAGTTTACCGTGCAAATTTATCAACGTCGGAACAAACACCGGCGAAAATTATTTTTGTGTAATAATAAAGAGAGCGTTGCGATTAGATATGCATAAGAATATTCCGAACCGGATCTGCTTAAAAGCCCTTAATTATAAGACGGTAGCGAGAAAAGGGAACCGTGGGGGTACATTAGCGCGGCGAAATGCGAAATCGAACCGGAACCAAACCGAACCGAACGAGGGGCGGTCTGTGTAATTTTCAACAAGTTTCGCCACCCCTCGAGATATTTGTAGCGAATTTCAGACGTTAAACTTTGCCCGCGACCGGGGGTGGAAAACTAATAACGCTTTCGATTCTTATATTATTGTTTGTTGTTTTGCCAGTTTCGCTATCTGCGCTTCTCGCTCTCTATCTCTCTTTCTCTCGCACTCCTTCTCTTCTAAAACTTCTTCGGTTCGAATCGCTTAAGAAACAAATAGCGATAATGATTCCGATTCTTGTTTTGGCTATAGACGTTTTCAATAATGCGTATTTTGGCCCCTAACCGAACAACGAGGACGGTGTCGCCAGATATACACTAACTTAGTACTATGTTCGGTGGTGCTTTTTCATTTGGGCTTTTGAATAGGAAAACTTTTGTGCTCTGAACCCGAATTGCAGTTGCTTGGAAATCTCAGTGATTTACTTCTGCATTGTTGTTGTATAAAGAATTGCTGGCGTTTTCTCAAAAAGATATATTGTATAAAGTGGATATTGCATGCAAAAACGATAGCAAAACGATAGCATAACACAACAAAAAATTTAAGCGTATTTATATGTTATAAAACAACAAATTTCAATTTTATCAATATAGAAAATAAAATAAAATCAGCAATAAAACAAACATTATTTAGTTTTTTGAACATCAATTTAAAAGTTTACAAAAATATTGTAAGAGACAAACAATTATCTACGTCCGCCGTCTAAAAGCAGCATTTTCCAAACTTGAGGACGCGAAAAGTTTGACGTTTAATCCTTTATTATTAATTAATTCCTAATATTAAAAAAAAAGTTTTTTTACTGAACTAAAGTAAAATCACTAATAAAGAAGATACTTATGATTTTTTAAAATAGTGGGCTAAAAATAAAAACGTTTAAACTATAAAGCAAGATAATACTATTTATCCTATTCATAATTGCATAGACCTAACGTATTTGGTTTGTACGAAAGTTTTGAATAAAGATAGTATGAAACTATGTTAATTAAAACGGCAAATTCATAACTTTTTTTAAGAAAAATCTAATCAGTTTTATAGTCAGTACCGAATATGCAACAAATAATGTCTGTTCTATCAAACGCATTGCAAGCATCGTACCAAGTTTCCTATAAAATTATAAAAAATGTTATACATAGAAGATAAGCATGTTTTGCCAGTAGTTATTGATTTGTTTGAAATAATGTTTTGTAAATCATATGCAAAACAGTCGTGAAAGATATCGCTTACTGAAAAGACAGTTTTTAAGCACATCGTTGCGAATCAATTATAATTTACTACCTTTACAGTTTTTTGAAAAAAAAACGTTTTTGACGTTTATTTTTCATTTTTAATTTATTAAAAAATTGCTACATTTTATTGTAGTTTTATTTATAAGACTTATTAATAAGATATTACCTTTATTATATGACTAATTGACTGACTTTTTTTTAGTGCTCCGACAGTATTTTTTTTACTTGAATTACTTATGTAGTACTGAAATTTAGTTTTAACTGTTTGATAATAAATCTTGATTTTTTTTTTAGTAATAATTTTTTCAGATACACGCTCTCTTATTTTATAATACATGAAAATTTTTATTTAAGAATTCTATATGAGTGTGAATCATTATGAAAATATATAAAATATATAAGGGTGAATCATTATGAAAATATGTTATGTAATTATCTACAACATAATATTCCAAATAATATTGGTTCAATTTTTAATGGGTACGATTTAAGTATATATTTATGTTCTGTATACGCAAGTGTATGCATACAAACATAAATTGGCACACTAACGAGGTAAAGTAATTTGGACGATGCTCTTTAATGTTTACTTTTAATGTCTGCCGTCGGCCCATACACGGCTAGTAAATTGCTTCTCGTTGTCTAATTTATAACTCGGAGATATTTTAATGCAGACAAAGATATACAGGATATATATAAGATGGAAGCAGGAAACTAAGGCCTACTTACAAATACTTATTATGCCAGCGACACGTGCCAGGTAAAATGCCCGTTTATTCTATTTAACTCTTTCCCGTAAAGTTACTGAAATTTTTAACGAGTATATTTAAAATAATTTGCCAAAAAATATTAATATGATTCTATGTCATTATAATGAAAACAAGTTAATCCAATAATTAAAATATGTTCATATATGTGAGCAAAAGTTAATTTCTTGGTTAAAATCTTAGATTGCATCTTGCTGCTAAGATAGTATGTACATATATGCTTATTGCCATACTATCATTTCGGCTTTTTACCATATAAAATAAGCCTATTTTATCTTTAGATTTTAATTAAAAATTAACTTTGTATCTGTTTTTTAGATATATAAATTATACTATACGTAAATATATTAACATTATTTTTTTTTAATTATTTAAAAATGAAAAACAATTTAAGTTTCATTTCGGCCGAAAATAAAAAGTGTACTTTCAGTCGGTTCTAGTTATTAATTTTGCATCAATTTTTATAGCGTATTGATCGCATTACTGTCATTTTTTTCATTATTTATCTGCAAACAATGAACCAACCGTAATTTTATCACTGAAAAACTCATTAATTTTAATATAAAAGCGTGTAACATCTACGGATTTTACAATATATGCCCCCACGACGCCAACGTACATTTTTGCAGCTTTATGCAAAACGCTGTATTGTATCAGAACGCGGGTTAGTAATTCGCATCATTGGTTCTGAATAGGGATTCCAATCCCGGGATCCCGAATCCCGGGATCCCGGGATCCCGGACGATTTTCAATACCCGATGAGTCCCGGGATTATAAAACATAATCCCGAATTTTTCGGATTGGTTGATTTATCAAGCACAATCGAATTATTATTGACAACATCGTTATATTTCGTGTACAAACTTGCGCGAGTTGCACGTGTCATCTGTGAATCTTTGAGGCTGTGAGTCTGAACGTGCTTTTTCAGCAGCAGGCTGCTTAGGAACCAAAATCAGATCAAGGCTAAATGATAAAACACTTGATGCTTTGATGTTACTTCGTGAGTTTTATTCAAAATAATGTTTTCAATTAATTGTGTATGAATGTACATAATATGTACATACATTGTCAAAAGCTCATTTTTTTCTTCTCAAATAAATATATAAGACCTTCCCTTTTTTATTTTTATTATAATATTTTCTATTTTAAGTCCAAGACTAAAATTATACGTACTTTATACATTGTACGTTATAAAAAACAGATGTAAAAATATATTGTATTATTCATTTTAAATTATTTTTATCGATAAAATAACATGAAAAATATCCCGGGACTGGTCCCGGGATCCCGGGATCGACTAATTGCAATACCGAAATCCCGGGATCAAAATTTTGGCCCGGGATTGGAATCCCTAGTTCTGAACAATGCAAGCCTGTAACTGCAAAGATAATATTGATTAATTTATGTCGTAATGGAGCGTGATGCACGATGTTGGCCGGTTTTCGGATGTCGCCGTTTGCAATTATTCGGTTAACAGGTACATTTGCACGTTGTCGCCTGCTGCTGTTTAGGCATAAATAATGTAGGTAAACCTTTATGACACGATCCGGCCCTGTGTTTACGCTTCGGCCGCTGCAGCGTGTAAATAATTCAATTGGGCGCGTAATGGATCGCGGAGCCGTATGCGCTAATTTCAACGTTAATGCCAAAGTGATTTTACCAAGCTGCATATATAACGAAAAAAAACAATAATAAATCTTACAACTGTAGTTAAAATAAAGTGCATATAAAGTCAATTAACCAGCGATGAATTGTATGCAATGTTTACATATTTATATATAAATATAATTATTTCAAGGTGCGGTGTGGAAATATTATTCTGGAATAAATTTTAAATCAAGTTTTTAGGTGATGTTTTTTCTTACTTGAAAATCTGGCTCATTAAATAAAATATTAGGGTGATGAGAAAGTTTGCAAGCTCGTCCTTTTTGTGGAATTATCTCAGCATTTGCTTTGGTCAATCAGGAAGACGGAGAAAGACTCTTTTATAAATTTATACATTAAATATTCAATTTGTAAAACATTTACATAATATAAAAATATATTATTAATAAATATTACTTAAAATAATTTAAGCCAGTTAAAAATAACTAAGTTTTTAGTAAATTGAGAGATACTAAAAACAGGATTTTTTGCTTCACACGAGACTAAAGTTCAAAGCAAAATCGCAACGTAATTGAATCAAGCGATCGTTTGATGTACATAAATATATATTTTTGATTTTCAAAGAAAGTTTCTTTCGTATATGTATAAATTTTATAAGACTTTTCTACATCGTGTCCATCAGTAAACAAGATAACGTAAGTATTTATTAATGAAAAAAGGACAAAGTTTGCAAATCAGTTGATATTTGTATGTCGTAAATATTAATAACAAATTTACAGGATATTATATTACGTCCATGCTATAAATACCGTTTTTTTCATAATTGCTACAAAAAATAGCTCATACATACTAATTAGCCACGTTTAAAATTTAATTAAACAATAAAATGCGCATGCATAATTAATTCGAGGGTAGCCTATCTTTCTTCCTTTTTCTTTCACTTCTACTTCATTTATTTATTATCACCCTCAGTTTTTACTCAGTACGGAAACAGCAGTAATGTTTCTTTATTACGCCTCCTTACAAGTGGATCTGTGAGAAACGAACATTTGTTATTTTTTTATTATCCTGTTTTTTTCCACGTTGACACAACAGTAAAAATAACGAGCGAAGGAAGCGTCCTAGGTGTACTATGCTGATTTATTTTTCAGTACTAAAGATAAAGTCCTCCTAAAGGCGTTATTCACGCAGGAAAATGGCTTTCAGATTTGATATAACAATCAAAATACAAAAGTATAAAATTATTATCAAGAATTCGGACCTAAAAATATATATATATATATTGTTCCCTCAGCATCCCAAATGAAACAAAAATTTCTTAGATTAACATTTTATTTTTGCAGTTTTTTTACACATTTATATTAAAAAGCAAGTTCTATAAATTTATTAAAAATAACAATACCTTTAGTTCATAAATGTTTTAACCCATTACATATTTAATCGCTTATAATTTTACAATGTAATTAACTCGTTAATTAAACATCATACTATATAGAACCTGTAATTCAAATTTAACGCTTGGTTTTTTCACAATTTAATTTCAGTTTTATGGTATCTAAAGGGTCGTTTCGCGCTGTATTTTATTTTATAAATTACACAAGTAGGTATGAAAAATCCAATTACATCAACCAAACGAAATCTCGTCAGTCATGCGATTAAGCGAAAATGAAATGTTTCATTCGTCCGAAGCGTTTTTCTAACAAACAGCAATGTGAAAAAGAGGAAAAATACGAAATTAAATAATGACTCGACGTATTCGGCAGGAGTTAAAATGCTTTGCGTGTAAATTTTTCAGTTTTAAATTCTGTTACCCGCGGGGACTTTGCAGTCAACTGGCTAGCTCGGGTCGTAAGTTTTTGCTTTTTGAAATTAAATTAAGCCTGTTCGAGCTAAATAGAACTATTTCACTAGCTTGCAGAATCTTTGGCGCCCGCTTTGAAGCAAGATGAATTCTTGTAGAGTGCCCCCATCCTTTGCGAAAGTTGTCTCGTTTGGAGCCGGCTCGGTTGTTGTACAAGCAAACTTCTCTTAATTGTCAAGTCAGCTTTTGAATTTAACACGTCTTTAAGACGAGCGAAAAGTTGCCAAAGAATGTTTGCGAATTACAAATCAGCTGACGGTCCCTGTAGCATACGTGGTCAATTTTTATATCATTTTGAAAACAAGATCCAATGCACGATTTTTGAAAACAATTTAAACGCTTAAGAGCAAAGAAATATATTTGTAACTTTATCATTTTATTAGGTTACGCTTGTAAAAAGTTCTTGAATATATTATTTATAACCCTTTACACGCAACACATAATTTTTTGCCTTTAGTCCTATATCGCGGGTGCTTTTTTAAGTTCCTTGAAATTAAGAGAAAAATATTTATATATGATCATTACAATTATGATCTACATATATTTTTATTGTGTTTCATTGAATTTCATTGAAAAATCTTTAAATCACGTTGATTAGAAAGTCGTTTTTGTTTTAGCAAAAGTTATTTAATATATTTAGATACAAATAATTTTATATTACTAAAAGGAAATATTTTACCGTACCATTAAAGTGTAGTAAAACACTACAAAACGTGTTATAAAACAGCACCATTAAAACAAAAGTAACAAAGTTTGCATGACAAGGTAATTAACTACAGAAACAATAACGGGCGAACCCTTTTATCGGAAATTGTTAAGCTGCTTCAACTTTAATCTCTTGAAAACGTGACTCAATTACGGCGATAATTTTGTACACGAAATTACGTGCGAATTACACACATAATAAATATATTGATAATATAAATAAAACGCTTTCAACAATTAAAAGGAATTATTGAATAACATCATAATACCACCTTTCCACCAAAGGGTTGAAATTCAAAACAACGCAACGGTATGACGTCTGGATTAAGTTAATTAATTAGCATACGAGTGGTTGTATTTGTGTATTTTAGCGTGGTAGCTTTTTGCATATTGTCTGTGACCAGAACAATCTATAAATAAGTTGTTTGCCTTTTTCATTGCTAAAAAAACAACAAGAAGTGCAAGGGGAGGGTTCACATTGAAGTGTCTTCACAAAAGGCTTTTGCTAATTCAGGGTCCACTTAAAGACCAGTATTGTGGATGTATTCATTAGCACCCCTTTAAATTATTTGGGATTCGGGATAAATTGAACGGAAGAGCCTATTCTCCTACGAAGGGTAGCGACGTAAATCACACCTCACCCTCGAACAACTTCATAGCGACTGTAAACGCTTGACCCGAATGTAGTATTTTTTTACGCTACGTCTTATTGCAAAGTTCTCTAAATAAATTAGCAATGTGTCGTTCTTGTGAGTCTTCGACTTAATTAACTATCTACATTTTTTGACAGATTTACTAACAAACGTCTACGAGCTCTTACTAAAGCAATAACACAGTTTACATGTACGTAATAATGTTTGCGATAGATCGAACTACACAATTCATCATTAATTTACGGTGGCTAGTTTTCCAAGCTTCAATGAGAATTAATACCTTTTTCTATACAATTACTAATGAAATACTATTCATTATGTAATTATAAAAATCAGCAAGCATTTAACAAATATACAATAAATTTACCAAAGTACAGTGTACTCTCAATTATCCGGGTGCGGATTATAAGTGCTTAAAATATTTTTTTTAATGAGAATGCGCGTCTGTTGTGACATATTAAACAAATGGTAAGGGGACTGAAATTAAAATATTTCTGTTGATAATTATAACCAAACCGGAGAATAAAGTTACAAAGGTTGGTTTAAAAAATGGGTTTTTGTTGTGAGAGATTTTTTTTCAAATAAAGGGTTGTCACCGAAAGTAGTATTAGTAATAAATAATGCTTCTTTTCATTCATACGAGAGCATATTAAAAACAATCGATGGTCTTATGGTTTCTTTTATCACAGAAGAAGAAGAAAGTGATTGTAAGAATACAAGTGAAGAAGATACTAACAATTACATTAGGCAAAAGACACATCGAACAAAGAGGATTTCAATATAACAATATAATAGCTGTTAAATTTTTTTTACAGTTCAACCATATACATAAATTAGCTTTTTCAGAAAATCCATTTCTCCTATGGCTATATATAGTTTTACATTTTTATAATTTAAATCGATCACTACAGGTTGGGCTTTCTTAGATATCTTAATCTTATGGATAGAGATTGTGCTAAATAATGTTTAAAAAATGTATATAAAAATGAATACCTCAATAAAAACAACATTATACATATTTACCATTAAATATATATAAAATATATATACAAAACAACTAAAAATATTATTGATGTACAAGCCTTTTGTAACTAGTTATACAATCAGTCAAAATTATCTACAAAATATCATTAAACACAAATTTTCAAAAAAACTACTACATAAAAAATAACTAACACTCCTTGAAAAACTTTTTTAATAATATCAACTAGCAATAAATTTAAATTAAATATTTTTCATCATAATAAAATTTAATTAAAAATAAAATATACTAAAATCTAAATATTTGCGTAATACAGATATATGTTATAGCTATTATTATCATAAATGTAAATTCTGTCTATTTCCCAGTTTTAAATTGATTAACAATAATATGCATGTTTCTAATAGTCGCTTTTATGTATAACTCAAAAACTTTTAATCTATATATTGATATGTTCATCTTAAATTTGTCCTAAATAATAATAGAGAACCACTTTCAACCTACTATATTCGATTAGTATTGACATGTTATTTTAAATTTATTTTAAGAAATAAGCTTGCATATTTTATCTACACAATATATTTCATTTTATGTCAAATAAAATTGTAGCAGTTAATGAAAAAAGATTATTAATTCTTAATTTTTGAAGAAATTTCAATCCCTGATTTCTAGAAAATTATGAATTACAAATTTCTGGAAAAATCTATATTTATATAAGCAAAAGTACTCAGAATTAATAAATAAACTTTTACGTAAATTGCATATTATTTTATACACCTACGTCTCAAATCTGTTTTAGAAATAGAAAGGTTAAATCCATTTCTTACTTTTCGTTGTTTTCTTAAATAGCACTATTTTTACAGAAAGTATTTCATGTAATTATATAAATATCGAGTAGTAGTCATAGAGATTTTTCTGAAAATCCAAAATAGTTTTTTAATTAGTTGACAATATTATTATTTTCGTATCATCTTAACTGTGGTCTAAAGGTTTAAAATGTCTAAAAAAAATCTTAATTATCATAAATTAAAGTTCATTTAATAATTGCTATCTTAATAATATAATATATTATATATGAAAATATCACTGTTTATATTTATTTCCAACTAGTATTTGCGCATATATATGACGTTATAACGACACTATAAATGGCCTTTTATGAGCAATGAATTTCATAATAATGTAATAATATTTTTTTTAGACGGTTAGAGAAAAATTGTTTAATGGAAAATTCTGCACGGGTGTCAAAATATATGTTAGGATCAATAAAATCGTTACTAGGCCAAGTAAACATTATATGTATGTTTATAGTGACCATATTGAAAAAAGTCAGTCCTAAAATAAAATACAAATAAATATTTCATATCCCTTGTACTTTTTTTATGATTTTATTTCGATTTTATAATGTTATTTTCTTAATACTTGTGGCTTAAGAAATAAATATTGTAATACATAAATTTAAATTATTTCCAAATAAATAAGTACTCAAAATGTCATTGATATTTAAAAAAATATCTTTAAGCGTTAAAATTTACGTTTATTAAATTAATTAGTCTTGTATAAAACCACAGGTTTATCTTGAGTATAGATGTATCATATAATAAACACATACTACATACATGAATTTTAGAATAATGTGTTCAGGCAAAGTTCTAAGCACGAGAGTAACTAAGCAATTTTGCTTTGATCCATAAGACTTACTATATTTATGTGCATGGCTTTTGAAAACCAAGATTGATTGCAGTCGTTAAGGGAGGATTTGAGAATTTCCGCTATTAACGCTCTCATCTTAACTTTTGATTGTTTATTACGATAAATTGTGTAGTGTGTTCCAAAATTATATTCCACGTCGCTCACAATGCTATACATCACGCTGTATAAGTAGCAGTTTGTTTTTTTTTGTAGCATAAAAGTGCAAGTGTATATATGTGATCGCAAATATCATTACGCCCCGATAGAGGGATGAATTATCATACTCAAGTCACGATCTGAGCGAGACGCTAACGCAATATTCACTTACGTGCACACCCTGTAGATAAGGCGAGGTGGACCGAAAGCTATAAAACACCCACCCCTCTCCTCGCAAGATCAGCTTCTCGTTTTCGAATTTGTTCGATGACGTAATTAGCCAAATGACGTAATAACAGTGAAGCGAAAAGTGCTGAGATAACCTCAGTCGTTTTCTCAAAAGCGGCCGCCTTTTGTGTTTTCATTGTATTACACAATGTATACATATGAGTGCGTACGTACACTTCAGTATGAAATTTTAATATGATATCGCCGAAAGTGGTTTTTCAGATGCATGCGAAAATTCCTCTCGCAGAATCAAAGGCATTCCTTTATGAAAATACTTTTCAGTATGTTTGTCACGTATCCGAATTTGCACAAAACCTCGCGCGGATACACCGCGGATGGTGATGGATATTTTTGTTCTGACTTTCGTTTTATTTTATCATACATTCTCTGTTTCTCGTTCGAGTGTACGCATGTTTAATATTGAACTATTTTTTTTACTGATTTCCACATGCACGATCCTCCTATTCTTTTATCATGTGAAAAATTTCTTTAACTTATTTTAAGCGCATTACAATTCGAACATTAATTAACTTAATATAAACTAAGTTCAACTGATTTTTTTATATTAAACTATACTGAACAAAATACTCTTTCACTTTTAGTAATAACTAATATCTTCATTTTTATTTAATAATTAAGCATTATAGTTTCTCGGTGTTTTTCTTTTCTCGATATATAAGAATTTTCAATTTAGTACTCGATTGACTTATTTTGTTAAAATTTATAATAAGTATATATTATCATTGTAGATATTTAATATATTACTGGTAAACATAAAGCTCGATAAATACATAAAAAATATTTAATTAATCTTAAAATAGTATTGATATACATATATAAAAAAAGTCCTTATATATTTTGAAATAAGCTAGAGATAATAATAATATTTTTTTATAATAATAAAATTTTATCAAATATTGCTAGCTAGT
Source organism: Plectrocnemia conspersa (assembly GCF_051122295.1). Classification (NCBI taxonomy): domain Eukaryota; kingdom Metazoa; phylum Arthropoda; class Insecta; order Trichoptera; family Polycentropodidae; genus Plectrocnemia; species Plectrocnemia conspersa. Next base: position 10,829,643 of record NW_028277171.1, on the reverse strand, counting down.
GCTTTAAATTAAAAATTAAACATATGATCCTCTTTCATTTTTCTTTTAAAAAAATGCGTTCATCTTGATATTTTATTGAAAATAATTATAAAAAAATATAATTATATGTTATCAAGTTTACCCGTGCTATAAAGGTCTCTAGTTTAAACTGAAACATCAATTCTGCGAATTCGATATAGATTTTTAATATTAGATAAACAATTATATTTTTAAATACATTTGCCATGTAATAAAATCAATTGGGACTAAAAAATATTTTTAAACTCTTCTGAGTAAGGTCTATAAATTTTGTCTTAGAATTTCCATTATGTTTTATTAAAAACATTGAACTGGCCAAAGACTTGCCAGTATGTTTTATTAAAAACAGCTTTAAAAAATATATTAAAAATAAAAAAAGTAATCGAATTTAACTTTTTATGTTCTACTAAATTTTGAATTGTATATCCAGCTTTTTAAATAAGTATATTTATTTTAAAATCTAAACTATTTTTTTATATTAAATTTGTTGAAATTAGGATTTTATTATTGAAAAAATAATATTATAAAAAATATTAAAATGCATAAAACATTTTTTTTATTTAATGTTAATTGTCTCTAAAAATGACAAATAATTTTTGACGAATAAAATACATTGTTACGTTAAAAATATGCCAATGATGTACTATGTATGAATTTAAAAGTTTTTAGTAAAAAATCTAACTTAAATTATTAATAGTTGTCAATGTTCTTAAATTATATATTTTCTTTATAAACACTATTTTTTTAACGTAGCAAATAAAATTTATTTTTCAGGTATTAAATTAATAGTACAAAAGTGCTATGACTCTAAATAAATCACAAAAAATTATCAAATATATGTATTTCTTAAATATTGATTAGGAAAAAAACATGGTGATATTATAATTATATAAAATGCACTATATTAATTAGCACAAAATATTATCTAGAATTCAAAGACAATGAGTTTGTTAATGGTAGCGATATCGACATGTAGATTTCACTGCTGTGATTTAAACTAAATTTAATGTATAAAATTAAATATTGAAATATCATACGTTTAGATATATACCTACATATGTATGTGTAATATTGCACGTGTACAACGCTTTTTGGTACAAATTTATATTTCTCCCTTCGCTATTTTCCATCTTCTATCCGCGAACGCTCATTTCGACGGACGAGAAAATTTAATTTAGAAAATCCCAGTTTGTTTAATCGCTCAAGTAAATATTTGTTTCATTTCATAACGAGTGCTTGCAAAGCACGGAAGAGATTTATAACGAAACATGTCTTGATAGGGACATTTGCCTTATTTTTATTTTCTGTAAGAAAATATGTAACAAATCGCTTCTTATATATCAGCAAAAATGTGTGTACTGTATACACACCTAATTACCAGCAATATAAAATATTAAATTATTTTTATTTGAGAAAAAATAACAGTAACTGTACTGCAGACAGAAAGAATATCTGAAAAAAATATGCTCTGATTGTAATTAATTATATTTATTTATTAATTAAATTGGAACCAATATTTTTAATATGAGTTAATTATTAATTTATTTGTGGATTATATATTTATACTAGGTGTATATTTTTTAGTATGTTTTATTATTGGTATAAGCGTTTTTAAAATTATTAAATACTAAAATACACTCACATTTTATACGTAGGTATATATTTTCTAAGTAGTGCGACGTTTGTAGTTTTTCGCTGCAACGCAAAATGGACACAGCCAACACTAGGGGGCCGGAAAGCTTTATATGCAAAGACATCATGGTTCCTAGGAGAACTAAGAGAGCATTTTGAACGCCCCGAACACAAAAGGTGGGAATCAAGGAATCCAAAGGAGATACTATTAGCGTGAACGGCGAAGAAGTGTATTGTAATGGCGTGGACATGTCTTCGTTTCGCTTAATGGCTGCCCCTTTTGCACTCGAACAAATGGCGCACATTGCTACAGACATACACAGGACATTGCTTCTAAAAATACAGAGATAGTACTACAATTTAATAGCTAAGGAAAACCATTCAATGGTACATTTACTTTCTTTAAATTTCGACGTTTTTATGACAAATAATAAGTATTTTTGTAGATGATGCTATTTTAAAACTTATTATCAAGTAGCCTTATAACAAAATATAAAAACGTTGATACTTACATACAAATGGTGGCCAAGATGTCAACCAAGGTTGACCGAAGTCTATGAAAGTAGGACTATCGAATGAGCTTGATACAAAATAAGTTTTTGTTACGAACAAATATATTGATCTCGATATTGTATTTGCACCTTTAAAGATATCCAGAAATATTTTTTTTATACTTGAATATTAATTATACAGCAATTGCAAAAGCGTCTAAATGAAATATGATAGCAGCGTTTTAAGATTTGTGAAAAAATTGTAAAACGAGTGTGTGAATGAGTTACGTTTAGCATACATAAGCAAAGACTACTTGGTATTATGTATACAGTGTAAACAAAGATAATATGTATTTATGTACATATTAGGTTTACAAATTTCTAATAATGAGCAACTTTAGCTCGTAGAGAATATCGTATATGTATAATAAAAAATAAAATAAACAGTTGCCAATAGTAAAAGTATTTTTTAAAAAATAAAATACATTAAATATATTAAATACATAATAAATACAATGTATGATAATTAAAAAAATCTAAATCTTTCTGTGTCAGGACTAAATTTAAATGTGTTTTGATTCAGTATCTTGATATTTTCCTTAAGATGTGCTCATACAAAACCGCATATTTACTTAATATTCAAAATATTAAAACCTATTCGTTATTTAAAAAAATATTTTGCAACATTTTAAGTTTTTTAAGATGGATTCTTATCAAACTGTATACATTATTTATAAGATTTTTTACTTGAATTTAATTTTTGTATTATATTTTATTGCAAACTGGCTCATTATGATTTTCCAGTTTTTTCCTAAAGCGTCAGATGGTCATTATATAAATAATAATAATACAATTAAGCATTAAATAAATAACTTTAAAATGAAAAACAGCTAAAACAAACGATCTCCATCCCACACTTTTTTTCCAGCATATCAATTTCTGATTCTGATTTCCAGCATATCAATTTCTGTTTACAACCTTATGTTTAGCAAGCTCTTTGAAAAACTGGATGGCTTGTGCAATATGTGCGTTCGCATACGCTGACGTCCTAGTCGCAACGGGTAAGAATGAGGGACGCGATCGCAACTCTACGGCTCTCGCAGCCAAATTGATTGGTTGCCAACGCCGCCCCTTAGCAACTTAATTGAGTAGACGCTACGCCGAAAATACAATGAATTGTATCGCAACGCTCTAAGCAAAAAGGCACTAGAACATAAATACGGATACGAGCCATACTCACTCTTCTAGAGATACTTCATAAATTTTCTTTGAATTCTTTTCAACCACACGTGGAATACTTTGCTTCACTTGGATTTTAAACAATGGAGCTTTGCATATCGTACAGAGCGCGATTTGATTTTCTATGCACATCGTGAGCGATGTGCATGGAAAAGACATTGACGTATTTGTGTTTGAAACAATTTTGCTGAAACTGTAAGAGAATTCTGTCGGCAAGTTAATAAAAATATTGGGAAAAAACAGAAAGCAGTATCGATCAAAGCTTATCAATGGATTGAAAAAAAAATATTATTCTTAAAAGGTTTGGCGAGCTTACAATCTATAAAAGTCGAAATTTAAAATGGATTATTTATCTTTTCTTAACTGATATAAAAATACATTTCAGTTGGCGAAATAGTACCTTTACTATACGAGACCTTGTCGTACTCAATGACATTGACTGTAAAATGTAAATTATCTAAATGTTTCGATATTGCATATAAAAGTTGGCAAAGCCCTATTGGGTATATGTAAAAATAAATACATAGTATAACAAACCTTTTAGGAAATTTGTGTTGGTTGCTTTTCATTCAAATAGAATTATTAAGAAATAAAATATTTGAACGAAAACAGGTTTTGCAACTGAGCAGATATCTTATGACTTTTTTTAATATCGATTAGACCGCAGTCTTCAAAAGCAATATATTATATATTATGTTATGTTGTATCAAACTATATCTTCAAACATTATTTTATATGAAAAAATATGTTTTTTCAAAGGATCACCCATTGAAATTCTCCAATGAAAAGGGCAGAAAGACATCCTGCGAGTGCTCCCATCATCTCGAAAATCCTTTTGAGTCTATTCATTTTTTGGGAACATACCCTGCTGCTTACTACACGCTGAGCAAACATCATTAACGTAGCACTAGGCAAGATTCCGGTAGCTGCTTGATGGGCCACTCGAGCGAGTCGTTACTCTCTCTAGTTCCCAGTTGCAGTGACAAGTGTTTAGCGCTGGGTGTCACCGTCACCCCGGGACAATGGACCCTCGTCCACTTGGACAAGAGACGCTAACAAGCCGCGGCCGCTATCGGCTTACGGCGCACACTGCGGCTAACGACCAACAATGTGTCAAAAATATATGCTAAGATCATTTCACATCCAACTTTGGCAAGTAGGCATATGAAGCGTCCACTCACAAATATGTTCTTAATTGAATTGCTTACATATTCTAAGCTGTTGTATTAAAACTAGCGGCGAGCGACTGTTGTGTGGACTTTAAAGCGTTAATTATTTCTTCGAACACGCACAGATATCACCTGGACGCAGATCATTGAACATCTCGATAATTTTATGTTTTAAAATATATCTTAGGAACTTGAATTTGTATTATGGTGCTTAACCTGGAATGCGGATAGGTATTTTTGAGAATGCGAGAGAAGTTTCTAACCATATAAATTTATTTTTTTGGTATTTAAAAACTATTGCCATTTTTTTTTTTACTGGTAAGGCAGGTTTGGCTGCCCCTAATGCCCTAATGTATTATATTATATAATAATTTTTATATTTTAAATGATTTTCAATTATTATTTCATTGCTTGTAGTAAACCTTCGCTATGTCAAAGAAAACTGCCAATGGAAAGACAATTATGCTGCTTATGGATGCACATGTACGCAACGACCATAATGCATCTTTTACTTCAAAATATGTTTAAACTCCAATCTTAAACCATCAAAGTGTTTCAATAATATGCATGGTGGTAAAGGTACAGGACATAGTCTGAACATTTTGAAGTTCAAAAAGGCTCGATTTGATACTGTACTTGCTGTCAAAATGTCGAGATTTACCGCGCAGCCAAAAATATTACAAATAATTATTTTCTTATTGTGTGTATAATTAATTGTTTGTGAAACTTTAAATTTTTGCATATTCTACTTATAAACATTATTTTTTAAAAATATATTTTGATGCATTTTTAGTGAATATGAATTATATTACAATATATACTTAGTGCGTTTGGCCGCAGTGTGCGTCGTGTCCGACACAAAACTAAAGGCACGTCCGCACGATGCGATACGTTTTCACCTTTTCTTCCGTCCGTTCAAATGAATACACCTTTTAGTGCTGAAGGGAATGTACAGGGGTAAAAAAACACAGAAACTGAAATGCGATACGTTTTTCGCGTGGAACGTGCGTTGGTGATTTATAGCTATGGCGGTATTGAATCTGACATTATCGGTGGTGGCGCTTTTGACCAATTCAAAATGTATATAATGTATAGCATACACATAATATGTATAGAGCATGGTAAACATTTACGGATAATTTATTACGCTGCGTAAAATAAAATAACGCGAAAGTAGTATTTTGTGTATTCAAATTACGCATAAGAAGCAGCAAGGGTAGTTTGTAGCGATCGTTTGATTGTATGATTGATGATGACAACTTTATTCGATCTGAGAAAAGGATGAAGGAAAAAAACGAGTATGTTTACAGTTAAGTTTATTTTATATTTTTATTGCGTATATATGCGAAGAATATTTTATTTTGTCTGATTTTGGCAATAAAGTAAAATAATAATAATCGATTTTATTAATTATAAAGTGACTAAACCATATTTTAAATATAAGCTAGAACTATTTAACTTTAAGGATGATCAGGCATTTTAAAAAATCGAGAGATTATAACATCAAGAATAGGTTTTGCAATTTAATAAGTAAATATTAGTATTATATGGTTTGAAAACGATCCAATTTAAAATACCGAGAGATGAACAAAGAAATTTTAAAGGTGTACCTCCTTTTTTTTACAGGAATTTGAGTAGCTTTTCTGCTTTTTTGCTGAACTATTCTGTTGAACTACATAAATATATATGTCAAAGTCAATTTGTATTAGCATTAAAAAAATATTTTTTTATGATAGGTACCAGTAAAATTGTATGATTCTCTAAACTGTAATTTAACAAGCATAAAACATAAGTGGTGGTCTTCAACTTCTATGAAGTTTTTATATGCTAAAAGTTCATAATAATTTTTATTTTATATTTTATTTTACCGTATAATTAACGCATTTCTACTTATTTAAGTATTTCATGTAATAATGCATCAACATAAATTAATTTATTACACCTAGGAATATTTTTATTCTCCAGCTATACAGAAAAATAATATCCTGCATCTTTTTCTTATTAAGAATAAATGTATTATTACACAAATTAATACCTATAATCACCTGTACTGCTGTTACACAAACACACATACACACACATTATATCCTAGTATTCGAAAATAATTTCACGTAATCCGCTTACGATGAGGGCTAAGGGCGAGTATCGTGCAGATGTCGGCCAGAAATTTCATTAAATAAATTTATTGCGATTTAATACATTTTGCCGGTCGTTACCTCAAAACATTCCCCGCTTAACCCTTGGGCCCTTAGGTGTTTATGCGATATTTCTTTGCGTCCAATTATTGCGCAAAAGGGCGGCCGTCCCTCTAAGCCGCGTATATCGCGGAGGGCCGTGTTCGTTATCGTTATACAGCACCTTAAGCGATAATCCCGAGTTTTCGCAAACATTATTATATTTTAATATAATAATAATAATAAAATCTAATGTGTGAAATCCGACATTTCCAACGCCTTACACGGATAATGCGATATTTGTAAATATGACTCGTCAAACGTTTGTTTGAATTGGTAAATAAAACTTGTTACGTCAGCGTTATAGGTTCGGATAAAAGTAGGTAGTACATATACATATATATATATATTTAAAATTAAATTTATATTAGTAATACTCAGTCATATATAAAGTTATCAAATCTGATTGAAGTGAAATAGAATAGATTAATTTTTATACAAATAATATTTTAATTTATTGTATTTCGTCAATAAACTATAACTTTTAAGTAAATGATGCTTCAAGCTTTAAGATAAATCATATTTTTTTTTTTTTATATAATAGCATATTTAGTTTAAACATTTATTAATTCAGATATTTCTCTACAGAATAGAGTGAATTTAAATATGATACTAAGAATAAAAATAACTTTTTACATACATCATACTTCAAAAATAACCAAAACTAATTTTTTTAGAATTCTTAAACTCCTTGTACATTACACTTTATAATTATATACAATATTTTATGTATGTAATTGAACAAGCAAAAATATAATACTCCACATAAACTTACAACTAAATTAAATAAAAATAATCAACAATGTTAGCGGCAAAATAAAAACGAAATAAAAAAACTTAAAAACTAGCCTTTATAATTTATTATTTTCACTATTTTCTCACTAAGTTAGGTTAACTATTCAAGCATCGTACATATTTTTGACTGAAACTTAAAAATAGATTTTATTATTATTAATATTATCAAAATTTTCGTGTTTAAACATATTCCAAAAACTCTTTTTTTATTTAGAAATATATACCTTGTATTATTTCAACCCTTCAAGTACCATTTTTGTCTCCAAGAGACGTGGAAACATTAGCAATACGCAATAATACCGAGCCGTAGAGATAATCGTTCCCATCAAAATGTGGTCCATTACAAAGAAATGGCCCAGAATGGGTCCACGGTACGTGTTATGATATTTTATGTGGATTTGGTCACGTTCAATTTTTACGAGGGTCTGTACAAACGACACGGCGGATGAGTGGCCGAACAAGTGGCCTAATGACCCATCCAGGGCGATATTTGCTTTAGTCTTTCGAAAACTGGAAAGCGCGATCATCCGAAGGCACTTTGAATTATTTATGTCCCCGTATCTAATCTCGCGAGTCCTTTTGCCGTATCGTTTTTGTGTAATAAATTTTGTTTAACATTGCTATGAGCGTTGGTATTAATTAAGATGTGTGGATACGATATGTTCAGCACATTAACTACCATATAAACATTATATATTTTTTCCGCTTCGGACCCTATCATGAGTTATTTTTGGCGCACATATATGCTTTTTTGATCTTAATTAGGATAAAATATTTTTGTTATATATTCTAAATTCCACAATACCACATTATTGCTTATCACATAAATAAGTTTGTCGTCGTTGGTAAGCCCGATTTTTATTGCTCTCCCTACTTTTATATATCCATTTTTATGTACTGTAACACGATAATGGCTCTGACAAATGTGACATAATAAAACAATATATAATGTTATGTTATTATCCGATGATATAATAAATTTGAAAATAATATTACATATATAGCTATCAAATAAATTATTATGTATCGTAACACAATATTTGATCTTGAATCAACAAAGTTAACAAACATTATTCTAAAAAAAAAATTGTTAACATTTTCACACTTATAACTACTATATATACTAAATTTGAAAAATATAATTTGTACTTCTACAAAAATAAAAATACATAGAAGGTGACTGCCTTTTACTATTTTTTTAACACACTAAGCAAACTGCAGCAAATCAAACTAAATACATATACTTTTAAGTGCATAAAAAATATAAAATCAAAACAACTATGAATCAAATAAAATCGTAAAAAAATAATGAATTTTACTGGTAAAGATTTCAGATTCTCACCAGTTAATTCCATAAACAAATTAGCACACTGATCAAAAAATTAATTGCGTAAACTTAAAAAACTAAAATATGCAAGTAATTTATACTTGTAATTATCTTAATCGTTTAAAAATATACATACATAAATTCTATTATTAAAAATTGGGAATATCATAGCTAAAACAAATCAGGACAAGGCAGAGATACTTTACTAATAAAAACTATTTATTCTAAAACTGTAAATATTGAAAATAAATTATTAACGTTACAATAACAATTTAATTTGCAAAGTTAGCTCTTGGAAAATTTTAAATGTCATTAATAACCTAAAATAATGTTAATGTTAGTTTATTACTTTATTTTCTATTAAAAATACTTAAATATAAATAGTATCTACATACGTACAGGCGTTTTTATAAAAAAATAATTTTCTTTTAGTCAAATGTTTGAATATCCATAAGCTCAAAATTGTTACCTCGATAATTGCCGAGGTAACGATTAGAGTCAAGTTTTACGGCGACATCTTAAAAGGCCAGAGTTTCAACTTGCCCCCACCCCCTTGCCGCATACCGTAAAGACTTTTCTTATAAATTAACTATTTAATTTTATCCCCGACGACGATATTTTCGCGTTCGGTGCGGAACGAATTGTTCCAAGAACGGTCGGATGTAATCTAACTAGAAAGTAAGCGAATCCAATTAGGGACGAAAAATAAATCAGACAAATTTCCCTTATAGGAAAAATATGTGTACTTTTTCCGAGAAACACCGTGATTAAAAAATATGCCTAACTGCTATTTTAACATTGAAATATTTATGGTGCTATAAAAATAATATATGTATATATATCAATTTATAAAACGATAATGGGAATCAATATTTTATTGCGTTTGTACCGTAATACTATATCTAATGATCAACCTCTAAATAAGAATATTTTATAAAAATAAATTATTAGTCAAATAGTAACTGTTTAAATATCGAATATTTCTTAATGGTACATAGGTTAACAAAGTAATTAAATGTATTTTTATTTAATCAAATAGCTGATTATTATACTCAATAATATAAATAATTTTACAAGCATACAGAAATATAGATATTTTGTGTATTAGTAAGGAACCCATATTAATAGTCTTATTAATGCAATATAAGTAATAACATATTAAATGTTTCTGTACAATATATTCTCGAGCTTACAATTTTTTATTAGCATATATAATTTTATGAAAGATAAAAATAAAAAATAAAATGTTGATGATTAAAATTTAAGGAAAAAGTACATAAAAACTTTGAAAAAATTAATAAAAAATATACAGAAATAAAAAAATTTAAAATACATGTAATTTTATAGTTCTGAAGAAATTTATGACGGGTTTGCTAAATATTGTTAAATTGTAAACAACAGCGCTGGTATATATTTGGTCCTTTTTCGTCTGGACCAGCTTCTAACTCTGACTACAGTCTGATTTAAGTTAGTGGTTGATATTTAATTTAATTTCAAGATACTCCTGCTTTAAAGAGTTATGTATTTATAAAAATGTTGACAATTCGTGCATTGATAATTACAATCCATTAACGTCACTTTTAGCACCTGCTAAAAAATAAGAAAATAAATTACATAAATATATTTTTAATCATTTTAGGTATATGCTTCTGTACAGTAACACGAGTTCCGCCAATCTCGATTTACTGTCACTAACTTTAATTTTTTTTATATGCCATTGAACTTGTATGAAATTCCTTGGCGGGCTTTGAGGAGCCAGCGATAACTGGCGGACCCTCATCCGCCGATCTCTCGCATCGTTATAAATTTGAATCATGTACATAGTATGTATATCCTTTAATAAATAAATTTAATCATATATCCGTCACTACTTTACCAGATAAATACAGTCAATTAGAATTTACCTCTAAAAATTATTGAATTTAGGACTTTCTCATGTTCTCACTAAGCTATTTTTTAAAAACTTGAGCAGTATAGATTAGTTTGTAAGGTATACAATTTATATCCAGAACGATTCAATAACTCTTCTAGAGCACTGCAAAACTCTAGTTAGCGCCACTGCTACTTTTATTTGTAATTAATAACGTAGGGACTTCAATCAATTACTCAAATTGCTTATTATACATAAAAAAAATTCAAGAGAGCTAAGTCAGAGTTTGGATTCCCTTAATCAGCAGGAAGATCTAAATTATCTATGGAAGTAGGCAGTCATAAAATGTCACTCAATTTTATTCTTAGGGTCATTAATGGCAATTGAAAATTCCTATCATCTTATTAGATATATTATGGACATCCCTTTTGCTATTAAATTTCTTGGTCTGACATTTAAAAAGTACCGATAATTTAACCCACACACTGCAGATTCTAGCGAAAAGATTTTTTGTTTTGCACACTATTTATGATGCTCTAATCCGGAGCTAAATATAGCTCTCTCAGGCAATGTAATTAATTGTGACTTAAAAAATTAAGCGTCAATTTGTTTGGTATTTATACTAAATGGAACATGGATAGTATAATTGCAGTCTTCAAGTGCTTTGATTTTGGGAGTGCTAAGATATGATTAAGTGTCAACACACATTTATGTAACTAAACACTTTTTAAAATTGCTCAGAGGAATAGTTGACAACAGATCGGTGCTCGATACGGTGCATAGAAATGTTTATATTTTCCGTGCAAATACAGGGAGTTAATTTAGTTTGTATGGGACAATGCACATCCGTTGGGATGATTTGTCTGCTCTCATTTAATGTATTTAAAAATATAGTATGTTTTCTGTTTTTGCCTAATGTGAAGCTTTAGATTAGATTTGTAGGTTACGAGGATTTTAATTTAATAAGCAAATGATATGAGTTAAAGCTAACTGCTGAAAATAATTTGTTTAAATTATGCTATGGTTCAAAAGATGTACTTGATTTTTACCTATTTAATTTATTTATGTGACAACAGTAAGGTGAAAGCAAACGAAATGGACTGACTCTTGTAAATTGTTTTCGCAAGGCCAACGCACAGTTGCGTCATTATATAAATTTAGCAATAATAATAACACACATGTTATTCACGATACGTTAAACTTTCAAAACAAACTACCACCCATGCAAACATACACATACATGCGTATACGCAAATAATAAATGTTTTACAATAAATTGCCGTCGATTTTTCCGGACCGCCTTATACTGCTATTTTAATAAAAATCCTTTCTCGGGCAGTTCCGAGCGCCGAAAATGAAAGTTGGTGAATACGTAACGATAAAAGTTGTCCCATTCGGCGACGTATTCGCGCACATGGGCGGAGAACACCCATAAAGTATTGATAATATATTTCGTTGATTAATAGGATTGTTTGTCGTTTATTTTATTTTTTTCGCCGCGGAAAAGTACATAAGTAGCTAGAGAGAGAAAGAGGGAGGGAGAGAGGAAAAAATGGGGACAGGGGCGGGTTGTGTCTCGATATAAATTATATTGTTAAACCCAATAAAGAAGTTTCGATAGCGAAGGCAAGTCACGACCCGAACAGCCGGCGCCCCTTGTCTTGTAAAGTGGAGACAGGACCGGCGCTAGCCCGCTCCGTTTGCTCCGGCCCTGTACACATCATGCAGCCAGATACGCTTTGCAATTATATTAAACGTCTCCAATGCATACTTTAGTAGTGTTTAAGGGAACGCTTTGTTATGGATCTATTATAATAGATAGACTAGACGGTGCGATTGACGCAGAAGTTAATCCCGCTGCATGTAAATGTAGTGTCAATGAACGATTCTCTACGGCATGAAATTTTGCAAATCCAACGGATAGTGATTAATTTAAATTGCTGTGTTCTAAAAATTTACAACTTTAAAAGTGGGTATATAATATATAAATGTTAATAGAAAAGTACCTCATTTTATCAGATATTTTATATTTATATTACAATGTTTTTTTTTACTTTAATTTGTTCTAACAGTATTATATAATTTAGGACACTGGTGTGGCTAAGCTTTATGGCAAGCTTAGGATTTAGCTTAAATTAAAATACAGAAATATTCACAAAATTTATTTTCCTTTTCATTGCCATCGAAGTAAATTGTTTAAGTTATGAAATAGAAAATGTGTTTAATTATATATATGGTATTCCAAAGATTCCTACTTTATATAAATTTATTTAGTTAGAATTTATTAATTATAAAGACCAAATATTTGGTATTTTAAATATTTTTAAATAATGTATTTAATTTATCCGCATACGAATATATTTATTATACATAACGTAAATATACAGAAGAAGTAATTTTATCTTTGTATTTGACAAAATCAAAATCATCCTGGTCCTTTGATTATTCGCATAACAAATTTTAATCTTTGAAGTGAGTTGTCTCCAACAATTATCCAGTTCTTTAATTACTAGTAATATAAAAATATCTACAAAAATATTTAATAATATAACAATATATGTGTAATATTACATACATTTTTTTATTTATTAAAATTTCTTAAGAATTCTTGAAAATATCGAGCAATATAAATAAAAATTCTCATTTCTCGGGAAATAAAAAGCATCGAGAAACAAAAATAATTAATTATTATAATGTCACACTGTTGAATAATATTCGCTGATCCATTAATTTACATAAAATATTCCTCAGTTTTTCCAACCAATACATGTATTATATTATAATGTATATGATATAGACCAGATAAAAATTTCATTCTTAGGATTTTCATTTAGGGATAAACCAAGGACTAGCCGGCCTTTGAAAAGTGATGAATACAAGTTGAATGTCATAATTGCTGCTGACCCATATTGAAACACCACGGAGTTTACATTGAGCTCGGAAGTTAATCAATCATCAATATTGACGCATCTATATCACATGGGAATTGTTTCAACATTACTTTTGGGTTTCGTATCAATACACAGTTCAATTTGTGCGTTTTCGAGTTTCAAAACAAAACACGAATATATTAGCATTTAATAGTGGCTATAATAAATAGGCGCTAAAATCCATTTGAGATATTGTGACATACTAAGGATCGTAAATTTAAATATTATAAATAAAAAATGAACAATTATAGCCTGACTAGTTGAGTTACTGAACCAAAAATATAATGTCATCTAACTGATGATATCCCCATAAAAATATCCTTTTTTAGTACTTTTTATTTGAGTTAAAAAATTAAAACTTTACATGAGTTTTTTCATCAAAGCTCAGATATATCAAACGGAATTCTATAGTTTTTTTTCGTTTGAGTCCACTTCCTTCGTATATTTACTTTTAAAAAGTATATATTTTCCAAGAAGCGGTCAATTTCAAAAAAATCTAATATGTAACTAATGTCAAGCTCATATAAAAATCATATTTACTCACGTAATGTGACTTTTAACCGTCAAAGCGTCATAAATTGCGTGTATGCGCATTCGCAAAAAAGGACATAACAATTTTTTATGTCCTCATTCATTCGTGCGTTCCATTTAGATATTGCTTTCTCGCCAATCCTTAATGTATTTTTATTATTATTTGATGACACAAGATCCAAATAAATATATCTCTAGATACGTATGGCCATAAACGAGTTTGTCTCCCGATCGTTTCTTCCTTGTAGAGAGTAAACTCATTTAGGATCAGCCGACAGCGTGTAAAGAGCTTTTTCGTACGAAAGCTTCGCGACGAACCATAGTTTCTCTTAACAAAAGCTTTGTTACGGATGATTGATTTACGTTTGAAAGACGCTTGTTTTTTCTTCATATAATGGACATAGCAAAAAATGAACGTTTTGTATAAAATTCGCATAGTGTCAACAGAAGAGATTTTTTCCCAATTCGCAAATGCCATAAATTATATAAAGATAAACAAACTAAAGCTCAAGTCACAAATATTTTTGTTAATACCATTCAAGCATGTCCACTCTAATAACAAATATAATTGAAAGCCTACTTTCTAGTATGTTTTAGTTAATATTAAGATTCAATTACATCAAAATAGATATATCATATGAAATCAACATAAATACATTTTTTTTATTTATTGAAATATGTATAGTACTTAAATACCTAACCTAATTTCTGATTTATTCTACGAGTCAAATACAGCATAGATTAATAATTAATTTAGTTTGTTTTGATAGGAGTATATTATGCTGACTAGTTAAAGTATTATGCATTTGGTAATCCTAAAATATAGCAGACAAATCAATTTTATTATTCTCAAATATTTGGTAAACCCAAGATAAAATAAACAAATCAATTCTCAATGTTTATTGATTTAAAATATAATTTTTATCTAAAATATAATACTTATCTCGTCATTTTTTTATTTCATTAGCTTAATAAGTTAAAGACTTAGCTGCAAAATATTTCGATAGCCTCCTTTTTACATCGTCTGCATTTTGATTTGTTTTTCGTCTAAGAAATATTGTATCGACTGAAATAAATAGTAGTCGGAAGGAGCCAAGTTCTTTGATTATAAAGAGAATCAATTTCGCCACATGTGTACAGAACTATTCGACTTTTGTTGACCAGTGCATTTCATAAGCTTTGTGACCTATTTTTTTAATTTTTGAATGTAGAGTTCACATACTAACAAATAGCGTACTTAATTATCAACGGCTGACTTTTAAAACTAAAATTTAAAAATGATATTTATTTCAGAATAACCTAATATAATCATATCAATGTAACACTAAATTACTATGCAAATGTGTCTCTTTAAACATGTGTATTTAAAAAACATGAATAAAATTAAATTATAAAGTTACCTGATATAATAATCGAATTATGATCACTTGATTTTTTACACAATTTCTTGATTCAATATTTTACCAAAGTTATTTACAAAGGTGATAATCGTCGATATCTTTTGTGCCAATCTCTCTTGTTTAATTTCAGCGGTTTTTGACTTAATCTATTTTGCAATTTGTCGGCATCTTACCGAATTTATCTCTCGATTTCTCTGCAAAAGCTACGTCAATAACACGCTTCGGTGAATTCGGCACTTTCGAATCCATTCAAATGCGATTCTTGAAGTCGTTCTTATTCGACAAAATGCCGCTTCATCTCATTATGCAAACATTGCCGAGATGTACCTTGATGAGCAATTACCGGATAGCCCAACTTTCAAAAGCCAAATACAAATTGCGATTCGAACGACTTTTTTTCCGCGATTATGCCTCTGCAAATATTTGCTTCTAAGTGTGCACTCGCTTTAAATGTATAACAGTGGAACCTCATTTTATTTGTATGGCATAAATTTACTAAATTAAATTATAATCTAGCAATAAAATTAACTATTAAATTATTCTCATTTTTTTTATATTTATTTACTAAAACGGTTGTTATTAAGATTAGTTAAAACTTTTCGAAAGCCGATTTTTCATGAAAATTATTACGATATAAAATACGATTTCAGCTCAATATTAACTTAAAATTCTAAGAGTAAATTAAATCCTAATTTTTTTTGTCAATGTATAAATTCAAAGTTGTATCAGTTTAAAAAATATTTGTATTTAGAGGTAGTAGCAAACTTTGAATCATTTATTAAATTTTGAGAAGCACAGAGTTTCTCAAACAAAATCATTCAGCAAGTTGACGCATACACACATAAAACGTATTAGCGAAGAATGCTGCGTAATAACGATTTAATCGCCGATTAAGCTTGAAAATTAACTCGTATTTTGTCAAGTAAAATATCCAAAAAGCTCGTTTTGTAAGCATAAACAAGTAATTATAGCGTATGTGAGCACACCTTGCTCAGTTCGCAAAGAAGAGGATGGAGAGCTTTTGATCGATTCGTTCTTCGTGTGCTTCGTCTAGCGCGTAGCTATTTACAGGCTGATTTATAAAATTAAAGCTCGTTAGTTAATACCTACTGAACATAAATTATATTTATTTAATAATTAAATTTAACCTTTGTGTCCATATACAACTCGTACTCAATCTATGAAATTTCATAAGATAGAAAGCAAGCTATAAATACATATTGTTAATCTTAACACATCTTAGAACTTCTCCCTAAAGATCTTGTTTAACTCATCAATGCTCTTTTTATGCAATTATAACAATATTTAATACAAAACCCTAATTTTTAGTTATTATATAAATATCAAACAATAAACATATGTTTATAAGTATGAAAGCTTATGTTTTTATTTGTTAAAACTGCTTCTCAAATTAATGTTCAAGACTGCAGCAGTGATCGTATCGTAAAAACAAATAATAAAAAAAAATGTAAAAATATTTTTTTTTAATTTTTATTTTGCTTTTTTTTTAATATTATAATTTTATAACTTTCCTTACTTTTTCCTCTAAAATGTTTTTTAACAAAGATACGATTTTTTTTTATTTTTCAAATAGCCACCATTTTGAAACAAAATAGTGGATGTAGCTGTCTAACATTTATATCAGAAATGTTTACAAGCTCTATTTTTCAACAAAAAAAATATATTGATATAATAACAGCAGCAAAAGTTATCGTATCCTTAATTTTGAGTAAATTCCATACATAAACCTATTATTTTTAGGCAAAATGTGTTTTTATAAGAAATTAAGTAAGGTCACCAAGGCGGTGCAATGGGTACAAAGTACCCAGGCTGCATATAATAAGGGGTCCAATTTGCAAAAAAAAATATTTTTTTGAACCTTTTTTAAAAATTAATATTTTAAATTGTTTTTTTAATTGCAACTTTTTATACTATGAAACATTTTATTGTTTTCGTAAAATATCCAAATGGCGCTAAAGAAAATCAATTCATATAATATTTTTTTATTATTTTTTTTTAAACTTTTTAGAGGATTTTAAAAGTTAAAACAAAAAAATCATACTCATTGTCTATAAAAATATAACAACAAAGTGCTACTCAATAATAGCACACTCATAGAGAGGCGCCACCATCTTGCAACAGCTGCTTTAATTATCCATATAAAAAAGTACGTTTATAATTTACTTTTATGATAACTTACAGACTTTGTATCGTATGATCGCCCTTTTTGTCGCCTTCGCACTTTTGCCCTTGCACAACTATACATTTTTCCAGTAATTAAAAATTTTTGTTGGTATTGAATCTGGTGGCTTTTTAATAATGAACCATAAATTAACTGCTGCGTTTGAGATATCAAGATAACGCGATTTAAATTATTATACGTTGTATAGAAAACACACTGTATTATCATACGTTTCAAATAAATAGATAAATAATTTATTAATATTACACTTTCAGGGTGTTGCGAATGTGGTATGTAAGGTCGATTTTCTAGGTTTATTACAGTTACGTGTAATGTTTAAAATGTTGAAGTGTATATCACGTGAACATTTCCCAGAGGCCTTGTACCCGCCGCCGTGATAGTAATAAAAAAATTGCTTCGTCGCGTGCGAGCAGAGAGAAGAGAAAAAAGGTTCATCCGTCATATTTATCAATAGCCCGCCATAAAAGATGTACGTGATCACTTTGATGGAACGCCCTAGAAAGGTCCTCGGAAAAGTAACGAACATGCTCGCCGGTCGATTGTTTATTGGCGACATGCTCAAGTCCTCTGATCAAATATTCCCGTCATGGACACGGTTTTGAACCAATTTTCAGGCAATACCCAATGGTATACCGATACATGTCGATCAAAGTGTAAATAAAACGCACCCATCGAAAATGTTCTGTTATTAAGCGTCAATCGGTTAAATTTGCCCAAAATTAAGTATTACGTTTTGATTTTTATACTTTTAAATTTTTATTCATATAAATATTATCTAGATTTGGTGCAACTACGTTTCTTTCTAAATTTAGAGTGGGGAAATTCTGGTCAAAACACGTTGAGCAAAAATAGAAGAATTTCATTATAAAAAAATCTTATTAAGAATTTTTTTTTAAATAGCTAATTTTGCTACATATGTAATAAATCAAAGTAAAAAAGTCAGAGTATAAATTTAATTTATAATTAAAAATTATTTTACTAGAATATTGGTATTAAAGTCTTGCATTCACATATTTCTGCTGCATCCTATGTACGTTTATATCCATTAATGAAAAATATTTAAAATAATTCTCCTTTGAGCTTCAGCTAACATAATCTACTATATATACATCAATATATTAAGACATCAATATATATGTCTTAAACCAAACTACCATAGTAGAATATATATTTCTATTTATTTACATCATAAATCATATCTCCTCTCACTTAAAAATTTAAAAGACTTTATTGTTATTTTTTAGCTTTATCTGTAGAGTTGCAACCGTAACTCAATAATTACTTTACTTATTGTTTATCGACAAGATAAGGTAATATTAAGAAAACTTGAAGCTTTGCGCCTAAAACTTCACATAATTGCGAAATATAAAATAACATTGACGCGTTTATATAATCACAGCTAAAAACAAACAATAGATAAGACATTTCCAAAAACGTGGGTTTTTGTAAATGTCCAATAAAATAACTGTTATTTTCAGTAAGTATCGACAAATTTAATTTCGTCACATACAAATGTGCTACATATAAAATATTTCAGCTTTCAAGGAAAATCAATTCAGGCCATATTGCGTCGCAATTTTGCATAGCGTTGGACAGCAAGTAAAAATGCGGTTTTTGTTAATCAGAAAAGCGTTTAAAACACAATAAAGTGCTTAAAAATATATAATTCATTCAATTACTGTGTTTATAAATATAATTTATTATGATGAAATAGGCTATAAAAATCAACGAATGACTAAAGGTACTCTTTCGGTGGCAGTTTTTTACTAGAAATTACATTGAATTTTAAAAGCTTCAGCTTAAATCTTTTAATTTGATTCAGAGAAAAGCAGCGATCATAGATAAACCAAAATCAGCTGTTTACGCAAAGCTACGGTACAAAGATAATTCTATTAAGACTATAATCCGACTTAATAATACACGATGTCAATATCCCAATAATACTTTCGGGTTTTGAGGTCGAATATATTTCACTTTGCAGCCAAATAGATATTGGAATAGCTGGTTACAGTTTACATAAGTGTATTAAAATCACAACATATTTACATACATATAGATTACAGTATAGCTAAAATGGCAGGTCTTGGAAATCGGAGAGTCTTTGCTGGCGTATCGAGTTGTATTTTTGACGGCTGTGATTTAGATAGAGCAGCTGGAATTTTCATTATGTGTTTACGCAATGTTCTTTGGAACACATTTCTTCTGAATAAATTACAGCAAAAAACAATAATAATAGAAGGTATCAAAACGCAAACTATGTAAGTAATAATATTATCAGAGGTACTTTGGTTTGTATAATAAAATTACTATTAATAAACCTTACCTCACACGAAAACACAAGTTCATAATTTGTAATATAATACTTAAAGTTAATCAGGATTAAAATAATTATAACTGAAACTAAAATGAATATAGTATAAATTTCCAGAATTAATTGAACATTCCGCCTATTTTCAACGCAGCATTATCATGATTAAAATATAGTGATGGAGCATTGAAAAGAACCGTTTCTCTCCCCCGGGCCCACCATAGCGGAACAGCCTTAATGTCTTGTTAACCAATTTGATTAGCAGCCTCTTCCCCCGCGCTAATTTCCCGTTGAAATTAGTAATTCATACCGTCTTTCGGCGCCGGTCCCAGGCCAAAGTTTCCCCTGGGAACAGCGAAGGACCTTGGGCGACCCGAGGGAGAAACTTGTGTACGCCAGACGGTTAATTTCTTTGTTTTACCCACTCGCGATAAATTAAAGCTGGCGACGCACCAGAGATGACTCACGGGTTTGTTTTAAATTACAGCGAACCCTTGTCTCCTTCCGTAGCACGGGCTAATTCTTTTACCCTCCCTTTCCCGCTGGAGATTTGCAGAATTGTGAAATAATTACAGTGATTGTTCTTGACAACTGCCTTTTGCCTTTAGGCGCAAAGATCTCTTGTTATGTAACTTACTCATTTAAAAAGTTCAATATACTCATATATATGGTTTATAAACCTGTACTTATAAATTAATAATTAAAATTTAACCATATATTAATATAACTAGAATCTATATTTTTTTTATCTACTAAATAAACATCTAAAACCATATTAGTAATATTCACATAAAGTTATCTACTTCTTTAGATAGATAGGAATAAATCGGGAAAAAAAATCATTATTCTCGACGTCTGTTGAGACTAAAGAAAATATCAGAAATTACTATGAAGGCAAATATGTGTATTGATATGTTTTATATTTCAATTAAAGGTTTAAAATAACGCAATAGCTTAAAGAATATGTGCTAATACCACATGATAAGATAATTTAAAAAAATAATGTTTCCAATATTTTATTTTAATTTTCGTAGATTTTAGAAACGCATTTTTTTATAAGACGATTAAAACGTCCTTTGTATATCACTGGCTTTTTTATATTTTTTTGCATAATTATTACTATTTAATAGTAAATGAAAAGGTGGATAAATTTACTAAAAACTTTCATAATGAAGCTTGTTTTTGAGACCAGTGCCTAATGATGTGTTTTTGAGAGCTAACTTTGAATCATACAATGAATGCCTTTCAATTTTGGAGCTAAATCTAATGCTGCAGACTAAATTTGTTGCACAACCTGATCCTTAATGTCAATTACTATATCGCTGATCTTTTTTGAACAATATTTGGCTTATAATAAAATTGATGCAAGTTCACCATCAGACACAATTTCTACCATTTTTAATGCACAGTTTCCACAGTTGTATGCTTTTTCTGCTTTGTCTCTCTAGTGCTTGTATCTCTAGTGCTTGAACTTTATTGAACTTTTCGTTGTTTTCTGATCTGTTGAATCTAGTTTTATTTTTTATATTTTTAAATATGTATATTTTAAATTATTTTCCAGATCCATAATTATTGTCAAAGAATCGTATACCATGCATAATAATAATATATTAAAGTACATAAACATTTTAATAAAATAAACTACAACGTTACACATATAAAATATTTTATCTACTTAAATATATAAGTGATATAGTTTTAAGATGGTTTAATAATTACTTATATAAAAGAAAACAAAAAGTTAAAATAAATAATGTATATTCTGAAGAGAAATTAGTGTCTTATGGAGTACCACAAGGGTCTAAATTGGGACCATTGTTATTTGTTTTGTATATTAATGATATAGTTAATAACGTGAAAAAATGAAAAATTTATCTATTTGCGGATGACACATTAATGTATTGCATAAGTGATAATATTAAATAAATTGTAAATAATTTAAATAATGAATTAAGTATATTAGAAATATGGTTAAAGAATAATGTACTTAAATTAAATGAGAATAAAACTAAATGTATGTTTATTAAATTTAAAAATATGTTAGATAATAGTACCAAAATAGTAATAAATAACTCTAGTATAGAAATAGTGGATAATATAAAATATTTAGGAGTAATTGTTGATACAAAATTAAATTTTAAAGAACATTGTAATTACATATTAAAAAAAATTAGTAGAAAAATAGGTTTATTATCTAGATTAAGAAATATATTAGGTATAAATACAAAAAAAAAAATTTACAAAAGTATAATATTGCCCCATTTTAATTATTGTGCAACACTATTAAATATGTTGAATAAATTAGATAAACAAATGTTGCAAAAATTACAAAATAGGGCAATGAGAGTAATCTTAAATAAAAATAGATTAACTAATTGTAAAAGTATGATTGATAGATTAGAATGGTTGAATGTTCAAGAAATATTGAGTATGAATGTTTCAGTATTTATATATAAGTTAGAAAATAATATGTTACCTGAATATTTTAATAAGTATTTAATAAGAAATAAAGATGTACATAAATATAATACTAGAAATAGAGAAAATTTAAAGATAATTAAGTATAAGAAAACGAGTACGGCTAGGGGAATTATGTACGGAGGTTTTGATTTATATAATAGTCTTCCAAGAGAAATCCGAAACAGCAAAAATATAACGGGTTTCATAAATGGAATAAAAAAACACCTTCGTACATATAGAAATAAATTATAATATTAAGACTTTATTATTGTATATTTTTATTTTTTCTTTCTGTTATGTATTTTTTATATATTTTTATATATGTTTACTAAATTTGTTAGATGTAAAGATTAGCTATTAAGCTAAATAAATCAATAAAATAAATAAATAATATATAAATAAATATTTTGTATTATTAAATTACACGTGTTGTACTACAAAAGCAATGTTATTACTAAACTTTCACAAAAATCGAAAACTTTCCAGCGATCTAAATAAGTTGCTACGGGAGTATCGCACCATCTACTTTTCTGATGGAAGCAGATAAACTTGGGCGATGGTAATAAACAGTGGTGAAATAAATCGTAAAAGGGGCACTCGGAGACGGAAAAACTTTTCTACTGCCGATGCCGGTGAATAGAAAACCTCCACGGCGAGTTTTCCAACCCCCGGTCCTGTGCGACGACCGAAAAGGTTCACGGGGACAATAAAGTGACTTATGTACACAACACATAGCCAAACGACTTCCCTGAACTGAACCTTGCCCAAGAATATATTCATATGGAAATATGATGTGTTCACAATAAAAGTGTTACGTACATACACTTGCAAATGCTTAAATAACAAACGCGAGAAAAATGTTAATGGTGGATGGAATAAATGACATAAAGATTAAAAATTGGACTCTAATAATTATTAATTACACAGTCTATAAAAATGAAAATATTCTAATATTTATTCAGCTCGTCGCTTTGATGTATATGTTGCTTCTTCTGGATTATTAAAAAATAGACGATTTATGGTGTTTCGTAATCAACTCAATTAATAAACATAGACGAATAAAAGTTTTGCAAGAATTTCCAACTATTTATTATAAATATACTATGTATATGTATTATATATAATGATGAAAATGTATTTTCATAAGCTCCTTATAAGGCTTCCAATAATCATTATCATGTTAATGTGTAAAGCGACGTGCGTAAAGAATAATCTTTACGCACATTCTTTCATGTCCATATTGGTTCATTCCCTGAAGCTTCTAATAACCATTGTAAATTCATTGCTCATCTTTAGCGCTGCAATAATATATCTTTCGTTAAATGTTTACCGTCATAATTCTTTATCTAATTTACGTAAAACTTTGTGCAAGAAGGTATTTCGTAAATCATTGCTTGGTAGATGGATTCAAAGAATTTAGGCTCACAAAGTAAATAAATAAGTAAATTTTAAAGTGTTTACAAAATCATTCGAATTATTGTACAGCACGTTGAAAACTCGCACACTTACGATCGAAATGTACGACAAACCTTTTAATGGTTAACCCAAACAATTCGTATTCTGTATACTCACAATAAATATATTATATTTACGCGTAATTTTGAAAACTCTCAAACAAAATATTAAAGCGAAGCATTTGGGTTTACCGTATAATAAGTTATTTGTGGAATATAGAATACAATACGAGTACATATTCGGAGAGCGATAATAAAGACGTTCAGCATCTATATAAAATATCTCACAATATAATATGCTTCGTCGATGTGCTTCTTTGGTTTTAAAAACATTTCATTGTATTTCATTAAAATCAGATTACCATCGTAAAATTTGTAATAATTTATATTTGGTTATTGGGTGTTATCAAATGAAATTATATAATAATGAACAGATCAATAGATCTTGCAAAAATAATTTAATGAGCTTAATAAATTTTTGACTGATAAAAAATAAGGGATAAAAAATAACAAAATATTTTTTTAGATACAAGCAAACCCATCAACGCAATTAGATCATAATTTTATTCAAGCAGAATTTATGTTTTTTTTTGGTAATTCTATCCCATGCTTTATCGATGATCTTGAGGCAGCTCATAATTTTTCTAAACTTCTTTGAAGGTAAAATCTGTTCCAGTAATTACTTTAAAGCATCATTTCAAGCAAGTGTAGCATTTGAAGTTCGAAATAACCTGCCGATCCATGGGCTGTGGTAATGAAGTGATATTGAAAGAAAAAATACTTGATTTTAATGAGCTTAAATTTATATAGTAAATATCTCTTTAGGTCTGAAGGATGAGCAACAGCAATATCCGTAATAAGTAAGTCTTTAAATGGCAACTTATTTTGTAAAAAGTATATATCCACTACAAGAATAATTACTGACTGTCGAGAAGAATTATCATCTCAATTTCGTAAAAAGTGTTGCAATACGTTCTGCTCGTATTCCTAGACATCGCTCGTGTATTTAAATTTTATTGTATTGCGAAATGCTCGTAAATAAATTTACTCGCAATCCGAGGTTTCATTGTATATGTTTCTAGTGAAAAATATAATATCATATTATATTTTCTAAACACTAAGAAAAAATAGATTATTTTTTATTTTGATATACATCATTGTAATCATGTACATTACATTCCTTATATTTTTCAAGAATGGCCTTTAATATATAAAATATTAACTCTAATGGGTTTTTTTCAAATATACGCTGAATTTTAAGAATCAATTGTATACATTTTCCATCTAAAAATAATAAGCCAATTTATCCGTAAGCTTCGATTTAAAAAAAATAATATAAGGAAACAGTGCCTACCTCTCCTTTGGTGCTTCGGGTATTGATCAAAGCTCCATCGAAATATCGTTACTATATCTTTATTGCATCAACTCTATCTGAGCTTGTGTGTATGTATCATATAAATACTACATATAAATATGAATATACGTGTTATATATGTGCATAATACAGTACCGCGGCGCGTTTATAAGCGATTCATTTTTTCGCTCAAAATGTATCAGGCGTTGGAAGGCTGTATTTCCGATACACACACAATGCCCAACCAAAATACCTTTTAGCCAAGCTGATGCATAAAACATGAAAGCGCGATCGAAGCTTGTTATACGTCAAAAATTCGCGTCCGGCGGTTAGCTGAAATATTGCCATGGAGAGAGTGAGGAGCAAAAACCGCGATGCCAGTTTATTTACAATAAATAATAAAGAAAAAAGAAAAAAACAGGGACAAGAGCGTGCTTAAAGAACACTCGACGATTTATGAAACTTTTCAGTGGCCAAAAAATGCAATATGAAATGGCCATAAATCAAAAAAGTGTGTGCTTTGTGCACACAGAAACGTTTCGGAGAGAATAATATTTTCGCATAATTAAACAGCGATTATCGCGATATGGTATCGAAGATAAAAAAGCGCTTGTGGTGTTTATTTCGCGTTGAAAATGTGCACATTTTCAACATTTGTGAAAATGTTTAATTTAACTATAACATTTATAATTTTTTTGGTTATACAGTCATTTAAAATGTATTATTTTATGTTTAAATATAAATACTGTTTTTACCTAATTCTTGAACTAGCTTCATTACAGATTATATTATATATATATATATATTTAAGTTTCTTAATTTCTCCACAAATATATTTTTATGTACTTTAGCCATAAAACTAGTGTTTTTCATTTGTCATTATTTTCACTTTCTTGAGAAATCAATTACAAAAAAAATAATACAATATATAGAAACAAATTAAAATTAATTTATGATTTTCTTAATATATTCTAAGAAAAAAAATATATGTGCTATAGAGTATTTATTATGTAATCTTAAAACAAATTCCAGTTTTGACATTCAGTCGTGCTTTGGCAGTTGAAACCTGAGTATGTATTTTGTTGTATATGTGATGCACATCTGGACTACAGATTTGACAATTTAAAAAATTAGTCCCTTAAATTTACAATGGCAGGATTTTCAGCAAATAAACAATTTATACAAAATTGCAAGTTATATGAATTTAAAAAATTGTATTTACGACCACTAAAAACATTTGTGAAGTGGTAGGCGATTTATTAAATATCCGCGAATGTCAAACGTAGTTAAAAAATATCGATACCAAATTAGTCATGAATGTGGGAAACCAGCAAAGATAGACGATGATGTCCTAGCTGCGAAAATTTAAGCAAATCCTACTCAGATTAGGTATCAGCTGGCCGAGAAACTAAACCAGTCTGATTCAAAAGTGTAAAGACACACTAAGAAGACTGGAAAAGCTTAGAGACAATGTGTATGAATTCCACACGAATTAAGAGAAATATGCAAGGTTTTTAGGTCTTGAATTTAGTCACCTTTTCACGATTATTTGATAGATACAAAGATGAGAAATAGGTGTACAAAAACTTTTCTAAAATTCAAATAGCCAAACCTATCTCAAGGCCCAAGCTCACAGTGAAAAATGTTTTTTGTGTTTATGGTGGGCTTGAAAAAGGACTGTGCATCACGAAACTTATAATCCTGGCCAAACAATATTACCAAACTTATTATTATTTATTTTATAAAGCACTATTAAATTGGGTTTGGAATCACTGAATTACGAAATATTTATTTCGTAATTCGGAAAAAAAATAGAAAAGATTTTTGCGATACCTATATAAGAAGATATTTAGTGACCTATTATTATCTCAGTGCCGTGTGCTTAGGAGCGTTAGGATAATATTTGCTAAGTACTCGCTGAAAGTAGCATTTCTTTACGGTACTAAAGGTAACTATCGAGAATAACATTATTCTCAATTCTAGTTTTGGGTTCCGAAACGTCTTTGAAAATCACGATCGCGTCCTCTTTAAATGTCTATAAAGCCAGCAATCAACAATAGCCGACACTGGCTGTCTCTTTGCAGCTCCTCAATACGCTGGCAATGTATATTTTTCTATTAAATTCCTAATGGTTTTTCACCCTTCTTAATATTTATTATTATAAACCGTATTGTTTGTTATAATTTGATGAACATTATTAATACAATTTATTTTTTTATTTATTTTTTACCATCGTGACACTATGGGCTTAGTAAGATTAAACTGATGAATTAAAATATATTGTAACTATATCTAAACTTTTTAATCAACATGCTTAGTATATTATCAATTTAATAATTCACTTTATATACTTTTTTTATTGTGATAAAATATTTTAGTGTAGTTTCATGAAATATCTAACCGTTAGTTAATCACAAATAAAAGTTTTATAATTCATCACCCCACGGCACTTCCTCTTTAGACGGACTTCCTGGATGCTTTGAGTATGTCAAAAATGCCCCAGTGCCAAATGCTAGGTCTCCCCTTACATATGTTTCGTTTTGTTCCCGGTCGTTGGAAAAAGTTTTGTTGAAAAGCGCCGGCCATTTCGGACAATGCTCCGCTGGCAACACAGCTTCAATTTACTACTATTTTTTACGCAATCCGCCCATGCAGCCCTCTTTGTTGAAACCCCACCCTAGGACGCTGACTTGTAAAAAATATATATTGTTATTGCAAGATAAGAAACATGCCAAAAAGGGTCATGGAGTGGGGTGATTACGTCGGACGCACTTGTCCCAAAGCGTCTGATAAATTAAGATAAAATTATTACTGACGAAATTGCGTTCAGATCGTGAATTGAAAAATTTATCAGATGCTCAAAAATGTAGATATTTAGGTAAATTGAGAATTAGAATCGTTAAAACCAGGGTTTCCAAATAAACATTTTGTGTATATTATATATATGTATTTTTCAATTTACTTTTTCAGTATTGGTACTTGATTTTTTAACCTCCCTATGAATATAATTAGTGGTGGAATTCAGCGAATTTATGCGAGTCGGTTAGTAATTTTTCCAATCGGGTTTTATTTTTTTTCCAATTTAAAATAAACGAAATCGAACAGCTAACGAATATACTTGAATAATATCAGTTTGAAGTCCTATATTTTTTTCACTTTGTTAATTAGTCGTAATTAAGCTGTATAAAACATAAAATAACACTGGATTTAACAGTCTAATTTTTTTCCTATAATGTAACGCATATTTTGAATATCGTATTTTTTTATTTATTAAACATTGCTTTGACAAAATATATCAACATAATTAATTAGATTGTTACTTTTGATAATATCAAACTATGATATTTACATATATCATAAATTTGTCTGTAAAGAAAAGTTATATTGTTATGTTATATTACACTGTAGAATATTGTGATTCTTTTATAGTAAAAAAGTAATGTATTATAAAGTATTTTAGTATAAAATCTGTTTTAATAAATTCGTGATATCGTGATATTCGTAATCTGTTATTACCTTTACTATCTAGTCAAAAATATGACATATATTTTAACGACTACTACAGCTGTCTGTGTCCATTACTTTGCTATAATTATACTTCAAAATATCAATTGATATAATGATCAATCTAGCGATAATTTTTTAAAGTTATGATTATTTAAATCTGTTTTATTTTCATCTCTAAAAGTTTGAACTTATAATTTAACATATAAATTAGATTACTTAATGTTTCAAAGAAAATAGTAATCAAGTGTAATTTAATCCTAATAATTCGATCATTTTAAAAGCATGTTTATTCGGCTTTTTATTAAAATTTCATTAAATATTTAAATATTTACAAAAGGGAAAATTTAAAAATTAACAGTAAAATTTATTATTTCAGCATGTTTGATCAAGTAACTAGCTTTTAAACTTATAATTTAACATTGGAATTAGATTACTTAATTTTTCTGGAAAAATAGTATTCAAGTGTAATTTAATCACAATAATTCAATCATATTAAAAGCATGCCATAGTACTATTTATTTGGCTTTTTATTAAAATTTCATTAAAGATTTATAAAAGAAAAAATTAAATAGTTATTAGTAAAATTTATTATTTCAGCAAGTTAGATAAACTATTAGACGTTTGTGTATCCTACGCGGGTCTAAACTTTAAATATATAAATAAGTAATATTTAACTTATGTTATATACACAATCCACCGAAACATATTGTGGAGTTGACAAAGCACTGAATTATCTCCACATATTTTAATTACAAGAGGATTTCTATAAACAGGTTGAAGGAGCACTAATGAAAATACGTTAGTCTAAAGTAGCAAGATCTGGGGAATAGGGTCGATAAGATAAAACCTCCCAGCAAAGTTCCTTGATAATACCGAGAATTAATTTCGCCACATGGGTACAGAACTATTCGACTTTTGTTGACCAGTGCAGGTAATTTTTTCATTTCTTCGTGAAAACGATCCAGCTAATTATATTTATAGAAAAAACTTCTCATTAAAAATTATCTTTATCTTTAAATTCAGAAAGCTACCGCTACATAGTCATAATACATTATTTCTAATAAATATATTATTGAATTAAAATACGATTGACTCAATTAGGTTATTATTTGACAATTTTTAAGGTAGTTTGTACAAATATTGTTAGCAAAATATTATTATATTATTTTTAAATAAAATTTAGTAAATATATACATAAAAATTGTTATTTAAGACTCTTTTAAAAGTCTATGTATTTTAAAGCAAGCAAAAGCTTTGAAAATTGGCATCGCGACGTATTGGAGAGTGTGAGGTAAGGATTTATGGCAATGTAAGTTTAAAATAAACGTGACTTCTAAGGTTATATAAGGCAAACTACCTATGCTTTTTACTATATATGTATAATATATATATATGGGAATCTCGGGATTCATCGCAATTTACAATTACATTTTTATATTTCGCCTTTGATGCTCCAGCCATGGTCACGAATTTTCCATAACTGCTGCTCTGGTCCTTGACCTTGTCATATATACGCTTTTTATTTCATGGTAAGTATAATGTTTTTTAGTTATTGTCCAGAGGTCAGTAAATGTTTTTTGTAAAATGAAAAATCTTTAATATTTTGTGCTCAGCGGGCCAAGAAGAAAAATTAAATTGAGCTTAAAAACGGGTTATTTCCTACAAATTTCTTAGCGCAGTGTAAGTTTAATGAATATGCATTGTATTTTTGTACTAAAATTTATTAAGAAATTTTATGACATCTGCAGCAAAAGATTCGATAATAAAAGATTAAAGTGGATTTTTTTTAGAAATAATTTTTAATACTAATTTTTTGAGTTTAAAATATCTAAATAAAAGCTTTCCGTAACTAAATTATCTCACTGTTGTATGAATGAGTTTAACTGTGAAAAAATCCTTATATATCATATAATCACTAGACATCTTTCAAACAGACTATAAGTTGTTTGAGCATTTTTTAACTTCTTATTAGCTGCATTCAAAAGAGAATTTACAGATTTTATCAACATCAAAATTATAAAATCAAATGTAATTAATTTGCAAATACATATTTCTTCTAATGGTGCTTATTATGATTAAAATAGTTAATTATTATCCTAAGAAAATATATTTATAGTTGGTGGTAATAAGCCACAAATATTTTTTAGCTACCTTAACTGTTTTACAATCACTTTATTTAATATTAAACTTTTGTATGCTTGATAGTTGTGAATTATTGTAAATAATAAAAATTATGCAGTATTTATATATCGTTTAATAGAACATTTTAATTATTTAAGACATTACTATATAATACGAAATTCGTTTGTGCAATTTTACAAATACAACAATCGTTCGATTTCTGATTGTATGCGCCATCGTCACAAACGGTGCAGTACTGTTAACAACTTTATAACTGAAAACTAGCCAAATGAAGATAATAGGCTGTATTGATATTGCCATCAAACTGTTCCGCAAACAATCCGGCTCCTGCAGCGAGGCTGCAGCGTTGTGTTTCCATTATTCGGAATTTATAGCCTCTACCAAATAAGGCTTTCAAAGGATCGTATATCATATGTATCACGAGCACTCTTCGGCTGAAATATATTGATTTACGATTTCACCATAATAAAGTGTACAAACTCCGATAATGTTGTTTTTCTTAGCGCGTCAAAATATTTACTCGCAGTAATAATACGCGGGAGCTTTTACCCGAAAGGTGGGAAACGCTGCGAAGGCAAAAGCTTTTATATTTTTTTTATTTACGCTTTAAATGCCAACTCATTTTTTGTGTGCAAACTTGTATTGCATTTTTTTTATTAACTATTTGTAGAATTTTTATAATATATGTAATAACACTAAACTCGTTATTAAATCCATGAAAATAATTCTGATAATTTTCTGCCTAATGGAAAGGCATAAACGAAATTCTAGCCAGCCACTTGTTAATTTGTTGTTGTTAAACTATTCAACTTATTTTAACCGAATTTTCCTAAGGTCTAAACAGCAGCCGCGGAAAGGGTCATTCGTAGTATTCAAAGTTGATAATGTATGCAAATGGAAAACTTTTCAATTTGGCTTTCGGAATAACTTCTTTGCGGTGGATGACCTATTTTAAAAATATCACAAACACAAATACTATCCGGCTTATACATTCAATATGTAGAGTGAAACGTATAACTAATGGCTTTTTGGCTAGTAGAAAATACGTGTAATGTATTTTATTGATTTTTAATATATACCTATCAAAAACAATTAAAACATTATATAATAACTAGTACCAAAAGAACATGTTTTCTTGTTATGATTATAAGTGGTTAGGCATACACTTTTTGCTGTCAAGCTTTTTTCAAAAATGGTCTTACGACCTTTGATTAATTGCATATAAAGATTATGATGAGCTTACTAAAAAAATCTTAAACATTTAAACAAAGTCTCATTCTCGAATTTTAATTTTTTAGAAAAAAGATATTGCATAATCTGCAACTTTAATACTAAATAACTCAAATGCTAGTAATTATAACTAATTTTAGAGATATGCTTATAATTGTGGTATACTAATCTATGGCAATGTATTGTAATATTACCCAATTTTTTTCCCAACATATGGTAACCGTCAATGTATTTGTTTATTGAATCAAAATATGTCTTCTAGTTAAGTTCTTTTATATATTAAAACAAACAACTTTTGCCAAACTATGTCATTAATTTATAAAGGATATGTTGGTCACTGTTTTGATTCTACTGATATTACTTAAAACTTAGTAATACTAACGAAAAAGGCTCTTTGGACCTATTAATGATGTTTAATGTTATTGTAAATATTTTGACAAACCAACATGTAATAGTTACAACGTGTTTTTAAATGTGATTATGTTATATTAAAAAATTACTGTATTAAAACATTTCCATTTTTGCTTTTAACTGATAAACTTTAATAATAAAATATAAACTAAGCTTAATAGTTTTTTTCTATATTTTTATAATAAAATAAACTTACATTAATTCATGCACACATTTTAAATGCAATCTACTTGAGAATTTCGTAATAACGTTACTAACCGCTTACCATTAGTTTAAGAGTTAACATAAAGATAAAGCTGCAGAATCGTTCTCTAATATAATATAAGGTTAAAGATCGATTTTCCTGAAGAGACAAAGGTTAGCGTTTTCATTTAAGCTGTTCTGCTATAAATATATTGGCTATATCTGCATTCAGATGGAGTTTTCGAATCGGTAGTCAACCCATACCGACCACACACTATTTGTTCGAATTTTAAAATTTGTCTAGACTTACCGTTGAAACCACACCAAGTTCACGCGCTTGTTGAACCGTATAAAGCGACAAATCATTCGTTCGAAGGGTGCGAATTAAGAGAAAAGCTTCGTTGCTAAAAGCTCGCGAGATGAACTCGCTGTACGTGATCGAATTTTAAGGAGCCGTTTTAGGACATACCGGCCATAATCGTTTCATTACAACTTCTCAGATTATCTAAGAAAGGCAAATTTAAAACAAAGTTATGTTTCCCATTAAACGTATAGGTAGTTCAGTGATCTTTATAAGATTCATAAATAAATTATTAGAGAAATATATAGAGCTTTTATGTATTACCTGGGTCACTTGGAAAGTTCGCGACATGATTTATAACTATCAGTAGTATATCTCAAACTTTTGCTGCGTTATAATGATACGTTATATAAGTAGTGGTTAAATATCAAATCGAACTATAGCTAGGTATTTGGAAATAAATAAAATTACATATTATTGCTCTTCCGAAAAAGTAAAGTATATTTTAACTATATTTTGCTACTTTAGCGGTAAATATAGGGATCATAGGTATTAAAAGCTGAAAAAAATATGTTTTTATTTTGTCTAAGTTTGAGCCGTCTTAAGAGAAATATAACTGATTATATTTATATGTATATGTATAAGCCTTGTTCAAATTAAATTTTATTAGTATGCATCATTAACAAAATATCAGTCAAAACAATAAAAAAGCATAGCATCATATTTTTTACAAAAAAAAATAATAATTGAGATATTACTAATTAAGTATATACTAAGAGATCAAACAAATAAATTAAGCAAATATTTTTTATTAAAATCTGCTGGCTTTTTTTATGAAATTCAAGAAGATTATATTAATAAATAGAAAACATTATTTCGAAATTAGATCGCGTACTTTTCAAATGACCCACGTACATTGTTTAAATAAAGATTAAATCAAAAGATAACACGTTCTATTTTTTTGGCAAATATCGTACGAAAACTGCTAGCAATATCGAGTGTGTCCGACCAAGTAAAATTTCGATTGCAGCCGTCTGAACGTGGCGCCATCGCTTTTTATTTGCCAGCTTCTTGAAAGAATCCTCATCCGGATTCGCAGTGCTTAATGTTCCATTACCTCCGGAACTGCCCGACGCATTAAGCCATAACTTATTCAAGCAGTTAAATTTTAACACGTCATAATATATAGTTTATCGTGCGCACATAAAACGCACACACCGTATGAATTTTAATATTCAAAAAGAAAAAATCTTTCCTAAAGTTTTCTTTCTTTAGAGATCCTAAATCATATATTTAGATTGGTTCATAAGTATCTGGTTTAATATATTGTTTTGCAACCTCTATCTTAATCTTGCAGAATATTATTTTTTGCAATAACACAATAAGATATATTTTGGCTACAGAAGTTTTCAAAACTTTTTCTTTTACAAAATAATTTAAAATATGTTTTTTCCATTCCCACAATCTATGCTAACTGTTTTTATAAAATATAGATTTAAATATATAAATTTAAGAAAAAACTAGAAGATTTTGTAAAATTAATATTTACTTTTCATTATTATAGTTGCTTTATTGTAGTGATAAAATATATCTACTACCCTTGATTTTTATGTTTCTTTTATAAAATTTAAAATTCAGAACAATATTTACTTTTAATAAGTAACAATTTTCTAGTTTACAAAAGGAAAATAAAATTAAAATAAGACTAATAGTTATGACAGGTAAGATAATTGAATTAAAAATACAAACAACCCTTAACTGTAAAATTAAATATTAAATAATAAAGTATTTAATTAATTATATAAATTAATAAGCGTAAGAAAACATACATATTAAACTATAATTTAATTAAGGAATAATAAGGAAATTTACAACAAGATGTCTTTAGGAATTTCATGTTTATAACGGTATTAATTTTTTATATCATATATAGATAGGTGTGTTAAATATAATTTGTATAGCTTTTTGAAGTAAATAGTAACAAAGCGATATTATTGTGTTTTATTATTTAAATCGTCTTATAATCATAGATATCATATTTAAAAATAATCTTTTAATTACTAAAAGTTATTACAGCTAATAATAAAAATTTATCATATTTCTAACTAATATTTCTTAGTAAATATTTTCACATGACCTTACAGTTATTAAGTTTGTCGTTATTAAACTGCAGGTTTTACTTCAAGCCGTTCCTAAATCAATTTAGTTCCGCTAATTTGCCTCAATGGTTAAAGTAAAAATAACTAAATTATATTTAAAGAAAAAGCTCCGTCTGAAAAATTAAAAATAATACAATAAAACCTATAAAATAAGACCAAAACTCAATAGTGTTAATCTCGTTGTTTAAGTTTTATATAATAAATTAATAATAACAGGAAAAAAATCTACAAATATTAATAGATATTTGATATCTATATGTATAAATATCATAATATCATAGATGTAACATTTGATACATTTATATGTAGTATATATCACTATACGTTTAGTGCTTTTAATCAAAAAAATTGCAAGAGAATTTTAACTGGTAATTGAAATATTCGCGGTGATTGATATTTTTTTTTAAACGTTAAAATCGAGTTTTAAAACTTTTTAACCATACGTTGTTTTTAATTTAATGTTTTGTTTTGCTTTTTTATATTTTATACATGTTTTTACTTTATACGAGTGGTCTTCGACTATTAATCTGAAAGACCTGGGTTCAAATACGTAGTGGTGTGTTTTGTTAAATTATTTTATTTCTATCGTGTCTGGGAGATCAGAAAAAGTAATTATTATAAATTATTATAATTTTAATTGATCATCACAGATAAGGTTAACCTTGATTTTCTCAATCTCACAGATGAACATCGTGATGATTAATTTAAATTGAGCTGGGTTGTACTTGTAAGGTATTGAAAGTTGTCTAATAATAAGCTATTTTACTTCATAAAGTATATCTTGTAAGTATAAAAAATAATATGTATCATATTTATTACATATTGTACTACATCATTAGTAATAAAATATAAAGGCTGAACACTTATTTTATCCTAAATTTAAAATTGAACCAAATTCTCAACTTCAATTTACGAACGATAAAAATAATCTAATGTTGGTATATTCGGAAGTGCTTCTATGAATATTTTCCACCGACCTTATTTCCTGTCTTCGCTATATTCTCTAGTCATAGAACTTTAACGGGCACTAGACGACAGCTTTTGGGTCAATCTTTTCTGTAGTCGGTTTTATGTGAATGTATGAGGTACGTTTGAAAATAAAACTTTTAACACTTTTAAAAATGTACGATTCGTTTTTATTGCAATTATTTATGATTTTATGCTTTTATTAAAATAACAAAGTTGCATAAATTCAATAACTAGATTGTTCCCTATTCTATATAAAACAGATTGTTTCTATATAAAGCAGATTGTTTTTCAGTCATCCGAAAACAGTGTGAATTGCTCGCTTCCGCTGAAACTTTGTTTATGTAATATGTTTATAACGAGAAAAAATCTATATCTGAATAAAGTTATTTTATTTAATATACATATATATTTAATCTTTGTCCTTAAGTAATATAAACTTTTCCTTTAAATGAATATCACTGACAGATTTTTAAATATATTTATTGGATTATTATCTAAAGAATAAATTTAAATATGAATATATATATATAGAAAAAAGGAAGACGAAGTAGTTAAAATGGGTTATAATACTTTGTTGTTGTTTATGCATTGTATTGTAATAAAATTGTTTTTAAATATTTTTTAACTACCTTATTTACATAAACTTAAACTTTGTTAATATGTATAAAGTTATATTATTAAATTGCTTACATTTATAGCGTTATTGTTAAACGTCAATAAAATGTATTGTATCAACAAATGTATTGTATCAGTATTAAATATTTATAAATCTGTTACAGTTATACTGTTAAAATAAATCTAAAATAACCTAGGGTGCACAAAAATATAGTAATAATGTAAGATAATTTAATACAAATATTCCCCATCGATGAACAACGACGAGTGACGGTACGCACAAGCATTTTTCATGAGAAAAATAGTATCCATATTGTTATACATAAACAGAAGGCATTTAATTTGGCAAATTGCTTATTTATTGAATCACAAAATATGCTTTTTACAATTTTCAAATAAATCTAATACAAAAATTGAACATGTACATTTCATTCTCATATCGAACCCGACCGTAAAAAAATAAAAAAAAATAACAAAGCGTCGTACAAATTGGACTCGCAACACATTTGATACATTTGTTTATGCAAACTCCGTACAAAACAAGCTCGCCTTTTTAATTACGAAAAATTTAATACGAAAGCAATACACACAGGTACCGTTTTCGGATGACGGAGTGCCGGACACGTGTGCTACCGGGCACCGGAGGGTACAAATTTTTACAACCCTCCGACGTTTGTTTGTACTAATTTTCGGTCCCCGGGGACATACGGATTCGGGGGTACAAAAACGTCGCACAAAAACCCATTCCATTTTTTCAAATTGACCGTCACAACCTTAACGAACTGGAATAATAGATTTATTTTAACATGTAAACTTATAAACAGGGAGAATTTACTTGTTAATATTATTTTACAGTTATATAAAAGCATATTAATATATATATATTATTGTTGTGTCATCAGCATACGTAGCAATTTTTATCGAGTACGTAACATATTGGTTTTGTACTAACAAGAGATAGAAGATGGAAGAATATGTCATAATCTTCCGTGACAACATATTGTTTTATTATAATTTGTGTTAATATGTAAATAGAACCTTTCAAAGTTAAACAATCTATTATGCAACGTACGTTCTCGGAATTCTGTTGAACCATCAGTCGTCGCGTGGAAAATTAGTTGCGAAGTGGTTGTGGTTGTCGTCGCCAGATATGCTCACTAAATCAAATTCTCGACCAGGACAATTTCATCAACTCACTTCCACTTATCTAACATCTTGCCTGTGACGTCATATATCTATCATAATTATTATTGCAGTAAGACACGCGCGGAGAAGTCTATTGTTGTATTATTATATCTCACATTCGCACGGAAACGGCACTCAATTAACTCAAATCCCATGACGTCAAAGGACTAATATTATATCATATTATAAATTAAAATATATTTTAAGAACTTCGAGCTCTTTTTTACTGACTGCCTTTGCGGTTTTATTACGAACACGCAAACGTCAAGTTGACTTTGTAATAACATATTTTATTAATTAACAATAAAGTAACGCGACACGCCCGTCGAAATGACGGCGTTAAAATGATAAAGTTTCCGATTACGCTATAAATTAATATAACAGGCGATAATTTAATATCATGCTCGTTCAACATCATTATTTTATACAGTATATTGCATCTTTATGTAAAAATAAAATTACTTTTATATCACACATTTTTTTACCTAATAAAATTTTGAATTATTAAATAATTCCAAAAAAGCTATATATATTATATTATATATGTACATATTATAGATAACCACGCAAAGTATAACAGCAGAAGCTCGGCAAGAATATGTCCACATTTTACCTCTTTGATGTAATCCGCATAGTCTTTGATCGGCGGAAAGTTTAAGAAAGCCCCGGAGGCTTTAAAACAATCGCTTGGCAAAGGTCTGAGCCAAATCTCTCGAGATCAAATGGGGTCTAATGGGACCCCCAGCGCGGTACGCGCAGCAACGAAAAATAATGAAACGACCCAAATTTTCAAACATAAGGCAGCGGCAAAATAAAACATGAGATAAAAAAGAGGAACCCATTGCTTCTTGACAAAAAAATAAATAATACTACGTATAAAATATGTAAGTATAACGACGTAAACATGGGGATATTCGCATTTTGCGTAATTGGAATCAGAACCAAGATGCTCACATAAATGAATTTTCATATTTAATATAAAAATATACATAATATCTAAGATTTTCTATTAAAATAATATTTTGAATGTATAAGAATCGTTTGATCGTAAATTGTTTTTACTTTTTTTTAATATATTCTATATAAATGATTTTATTGTGTAGGATTTCAGTATGCGTATTATTTAGTATTTTGTAGCTAATTAAAATTTTTATTTGTATCTCAAAATCCCTTAAAATATATTTCCGCATAAATACATTTAAAAAAATATACGTTTATTGCTGCTAAGTACTTTCTGAAAGGCATATGACTCCTAGGTTTAATATATTACCTATTTAAATATAAGAACAACTATTTTAATAATTCGCTTATATCTGTAATGTTACGTTTGTAAATAACAACCGCAGTTACTCAAATTAACTTATTGGAACATTCCTACAGATGTATATGATTAATTTATATTAATATTTTATTTATTACATCATGATAAATACACTTGTAGTTGCACAAGTAAATAAATGTTAACAAAAAATATATTACATAAAACCTAAAGAGTGCCAACTACTTTTATTGAAAAAAGCATTCGATGTACTAATTTTAAAAGTAATTCTTTCATGAATTTTAATTAGTGTGCAATAAATAAAAATAACAAAAAACATATTGCGCTTAGCGAATTTTTTATGTTGTATTCCTTAATAAAAGTAACACATACGCTTGTATTATAGATAATTTTAGTAATATTACTAATATGTTTTTTTATTACATTTTACTAATATGTATTTTTTTTATAACACATCCAAATGATTTATAAAGCAATTGTGGTTAGGTAGATATAAGCATTTTTGTATTATTTCAATTTAACATTGCCGATAACAGTTGTGAAATTTGCAATTAAAATATAATTGATTATATAACTCATTTAACTATACGGGTTTGCAAAACGTAAATTCTAATTTAACAATCAAAAATATCACATTTATTTATATTATGCTAAATGTGTATTTATAACATTATCAAAGACGTAAATCAGTTAAATTTACTTTTATTGAGTTTACTAATTTTTAAAAAGACTTTAATTGAATATTTTTCTATTCTAGAGATTTAGGAGTAATATAGCATATTAAA
The DNA here is from genome assembly GCF_051122295.1 of Plectrocnemia conspersa. Classification (NCBI taxonomy): domain Eukaryota; kingdom Metazoa; phylum Arthropoda; class Insecta; order Trichoptera; family Polycentropodidae; genus Plectrocnemia; species Plectrocnemia conspersa. Next base: position 10,789,462 of record NW_028277171.1, on the reverse strand, counting down.
TAGCATAATTTTCTGTTACTTACATTAAAATATCTTTCTATTGTATATATGTTATATCTTAAAACTAAAATTTTTACCATAATAATTTTATTACTCATTCAGATTTTAAAGTTCATTGACTATTTTTAATGAACCTTATTCAATCGCCAGACTTTAAATATTAATTTTATACTTTAATCGCAAGATTGCCAAAATTATCCTATATTCGATACGCCTTAATACTCAATTTGCATTTGCTCTATTCAATGGAGTAATCGACTAACCTACGAGGCTAATCACCACGGTGAAAATTAGTGCCAATGGTAAAATTTTAACAATAATACAACTTGAGGAGCTAGTTCTGGTCTAATTATGATTCGGCCATTTATTCTGTTACAAATTAACGGTTAATTGAAAGGCGGGCGGGAAGGGGTTATCGTTCAATGACGGGCGGTTTGCCAGGAACGAATTACACCCGCAGTTAAGCCGGAATCGAAACGAATGCGCAGTATAGCAGACATAATCAGTGTAAATTGAATACAGAAAAAATGGATTTAAATAATATAAGACGCAGTTTTTAAAATACATAACTTCTCAGAGAAGGACAACTATAAAGAGCATGCAGCTTCTCTTTTAAAATAAATAAAATACATATCAACACACTTTTAATATAATCAGATTTACGCAAGTAAATGTTAATTTTCTCATTTATTTTTGATTAAAAATCCAGGATTTTCTCTAATATTTTTTTTACAGGAACAGACGCAGAACTTACGTCGAAATCATGAAATATGTTTCTAGGTTCATCAAACGCATTAAGCCAAATTTCAAGATAATATAACTTTATTAAAATATTTTTACGGTAAACGATTTTGAAATAATAGTGATTTTTTAAATATAAAAAAAATATATTTTATTTTTGCTAACCCTCACAAAATAATGTAGAATGATACATAATTTTTTAGAATAGATGATCTTTCCATAAAGCATCGCTTCAGCGATAGTGCGAATCCCCCTACAACAACACAACACATGTACACATACGGCTAATCTGGATTTACGTTTATTGCTCCGTTTATCGCCTTATTGCCCGTTCTTGTTCGCGGTCACGGTGAAACGAAACGTTTACTTTAAATTCACCGCTACAGTTTGCACCAAATAGCGCACAGGTTATTGTGTCCTTCGAAAGGAACTCCCCCTTTGCCCACCCTCTATCCACTTAACCCACCATACAAGCACTCCTTTCGTAGCACTTCGAGTTAAAAGGGTTAATAATAATGTAGTTGGGTGGCTGCTAAGCGACAAAAGCCTAATAATCTAAGGCTTATTAGTTGCGTATGTCGCGCGACAATCCATTTTAATTGCTGTTTATTTGTTTGATCTCATATTCGCGTTAAACAAAATTAAACGCGTTGGAATTTACTGCTAAACGAATTTAGCGTAGCTGTGTGTGCTCGTGTGTATATGGTTATTATATAATGAGCCTACTCCGTATGTGACGCTTCGTAAAAAATCTCATATACAAAAAAAATATCATTGTACGAGGAGTATTTGGAAAGCAAAGATACAAAATCCGGAAAATCCGACATCCAATGAGTTTCCGATAGCCTAATCTTGCTGTAACCGTTTCGTAAAGAGCAGTTCTTGACGTTTATTGATGCTAAAACAAATATCAAAACGTCTGTTTTGGGTAATCAGTAAAGACAGTATTTTACATTATTCTTGATAATTTCTTTCTAATTTAAATTCATAAAAACAATTTTTCGCTTTTTATTGTTATTACTATAAACATAAATAAGTGTATTATAAATAACCAGCAAGTTTTAGTTTTGGTAACTAATAAACGCAGAGCCAAAGGACCAAAATCCCGCGCACTGTTACCCACATGCCCTTATTTCACTCGATTCCTGCTAAGAATCGATTTAAAAAGTGCAAAATCTTTGTTTTGCTAGAAGAAATAATACTTAAATCAATAAGAGTTTATTTGTGGAATTGTATAATAAACATATACTTGTAATTTAAATAAATATGTATATATATTATATACATATATTATAGAGACATGTTTATTCATTGGTAAACAAATTATATAATGTGAAATTATATGTTAGAAATAGGCTTTGTAAACGAGAAACTAACGCAAAACTCGTATATTATTATGTCTATAATGTAACATATTGAATTGTCGTTTTGGTGATTTCGTTTGATATAGCATAGCATTCACTGATAACATACTACGTTTTCCATTTATCTTTATGCGAAGCTTCCCATGTTTATTACAAAAAGCTTCCATCCGAGTGTTCGTTTGTCGAACTCGCTTATGTATCTGCGACAACGTAAAAGCTCTGCCTATGGAGTGTATGAAATTTTATAGCATACAATAAAATTGTTCTATAAATACCCTGCATTCACATATGTAAAAAAATAAAAGATTTTCTTCTAATTTTCATTTATCAAAAGCGACAATGTTTCTGAAGGTCCGTAATGAGGTCGGAAACTTTTTTAAAGAGTCTGTGAACTTGGCGCTGTTTTCCTTGGCCCCGGGGCCTCTGAATCAATGTGGAAAATTGAATTAAGCTCTGTTAGCGTTTGATTTGAATACAAAAAGTTGTTTGCGGTACGAATAATTGACGAACGTGACGGCCACTCTCTCAATTTGCCGAAGGGCTTGCACTGAAATTTCAAATTTTCTTTGTCAAATTACGACTTGAATGCTGTAATTAATTATGTTTTACTTGTATAATTAATAATTTACATTTTACAAATATAACATATTTCACTCTATTTCTAATGAGTTGCTATACAAACATATTTATCAGTTGTGCGCTATGCGTGATAATGTATACATCACTTATGTTGGATAATGTCATGATGCGACAATAAAAGAAGATTTTACATGATGCTTGTCAGAATATCTTATAGTAAAACTTGTACCTCGGTTTGAGTATTATTCATTTTTAAAAATGTTTTAGCTTTGTTATCATGTATCTTATTTACTTTGTTATCATGTATACTTACTATTTATTTTTTTAATGTACCATAAGGCTTAAACAATGTGATCATTGTCTCAATTATGTAGCTGGGACACGGTCAATTGGGCGACGGCGATTGGGCGACGGTCAAATGGGCGATTCAAAATGGGCGACGGACAAATGGGCGATGGTATTTTGGGCGACGGTCTTTTGGACGATACAATAATAATGCATTACAAATAAATGTGATGCAAATCATGATCTTATAATTAATTAAATAATTAACATAATTTAATACATATTAAAATATATATATATATATATATATATATATATATATATATATATATATATATATATATATATATATATATATATATATATATATATATATATATGTATATTATATATATACGTACATACGAAAATATAAGTAATATTTTTTAGAATATAAAAAAAAGATGAAAACATTATTTGGTCTAAACAAAATATAATATACCTACATAAGATATAGAATGTGTATATTTACTTATCATTTGTGCTTATTTAATTATAAAATATCACTTAAACAGTGATTTTTTTATTCAAGAATTTAAGACAATTACCCGATATCATAAAACACTTAAAACACACGGCTTAAGTCGGTAATTTATTATAAGTATACTACCTGATAAATGTTTATAGTGGGCCCTTACGCGAATTTTTTTAATGTTTTGAGCCTTGGAAACTACTCTGAGAACAAACCTTTGGAATTTCCAAAATTCACATATTTTATAGTTATCTATTTTAAATTAGATAGGATAGTTATATATAAATATAATAACACAGAACTAACGCTGATAAGTGTTAATCGTGGATTTTGCCCTTTACGCGATTTTTTTATGTTTTGAGACTGTGAGAACAATCTTTTGGAATTCCCAAAAATCGCATATTTTACCGTTATCTATTTTAAACTGAATAGGGTAGTTATATATAAATATAATAACCTAGAACTAGCGCTGATAAATGTTTATCGTGGGTTTTGCCTTTAACGCGATTTTTTTTTATGTTTTGCGCCTTGGAAATTAGTGTGAGAATAAACTTTGGGAATTCACAAAAATCGCATATTTTACAGTTATCTTTTTAAAACTAGATAGGGTAGTTATATATAAATATAAAAACCCATAACTAGCGCTCAGTATACTTTTGAATTTTGACTGAAAATGTTCGCAAAAAGTTTCGTTGCGTCTTTGAAAATTATTTTTGTCGTGGTTTTAAAACACTAGTGTCATTGTGTTTTTGGTAAAAAATTTAGTACAGCAAGAAAATAAGTATGTGTCTTTTTATTCACATGTGGGTTATATTTTATGTGCTATTTATAGATAATTGGTTTTTATAGATCATTGTTAAGAACGACTAATTTGAGTTACCACAGTTTATATTCTCCATAAATGGATAATTCAGGCATATTAAGTCAAAAAGACAAGGAAAAATATGTTTGGAATGGATATCTTTATAAAAAGAATAGACCAAAAATTTTTTATAAAAGTTTTGAGGTACAATAGAAAAAATATTATAGAATATTTACATGGTATTGCATATAATTATAATATGAGTTAATAATTGTAAAATAAAATTGTTTTTAGCATTTAATATACTTTTTCGTTTTAATGTATATTTTATTAATATTTACAATAAAGCAAAGCGTGCAAGTTTTTTCTGTCGCCCATATGACCGTCGCCCAAATAACCATCGCCCAATTGACCGGAATCGCCCATTTGCCCGTCGCCCAATTGTCGCGTACTGATGTAGCTACCACTATCATAAAAAGTGTCGCAATAATTCTTGATAAAAAAAATGGTCCATTCAGGATTTGTGGCCGAAGGAGTGTGATTTTGCAGCCAAACTAGACGCCAGAAAAGTTAATAACATTTTATTGCTTTAAGCGCAGTTTACCACAGAGAAATACTTTCAAATTGTATTTTGTAGACTAGGTACTGATGAAGAAACTGCTAGAGAAGTGGTGTCCTCTCGAGTTGATGCGGATCTCCCTCGTATTTGCTTGTCGTTTGCTATTTGAGTCTGCCATCTCAAATTGCTTATTCGTCTCATCCAAAGTCATGTAATCATCTTCTCTAGTATTTTTTGCTCAAAATCACATAATTCTCTCGAATTATGTGATTTTTATGTGATACAGTGTTACATATTTTTACTCTTGATTTGAGACAACTCTGCGTGTCACATATGCGAATGTTGGAGGATCAATTGCATCGCTTACATATTCAACTAACGAAATATGTTCACGCCTTGAAGTGAAACTTTAAAAATCGGTAATGCAATTAACAAATTAATGACTCAAATGAAAAATAATATAATTATAATAGCACAGCGAGCCGATGTAATAATTAATAACTCACCAATATAAAATATAGTTAAAAAATTGATACAATTTCTTATTTTTATAATGGCAAAATAGAATAAATAAATTAAAACATAAGTGTTTCATACATATACAAATCAATAATAAAATTTTAATTTAAAATCATTTTCCATTATTAATTTTCTAAATTAATAAAAAAAATGCACATTTTAATTTTAGCTTTTAAAATATAACACATTAAATATCATACTGTAAATTTTTTTATTTTTTTTATTATATATTATAATTCACGATGTGTAATTCTATCAAGCGAAAATTTTTCTTTCTGTATTTCATTTTATTTGTAATTGATTTATTGTATAATTATTGCTATGTGAGTATTTTTTTCTTCAAAATTTGATTTTTTAACTATATACTATACATTGAATGTTGAAGATCCAATATTTAAATTAATAAAAGTAGCCACAATCTTAGATTAAAACACTGCACGTTTAAAAGTTTTACGAAGAGTAGTAACTTAATTTAACTAGGTTTAATCTCTAAATTAAAAATCGTTATTTCAATATATATATGTTCTAGATTTTAAATAAATTATATATTGTTTTTAATAAGCATACTAATGTAATGTAAGCAGAGTTTATAAGCAATTATAATAATATTTTACATAGTTAACAGCAAAATTATTATTAATGTGCAAATAACTATACATTTTTAATACATTTATGGTTCATTAATAATTTTATTCTCTTACAAAAAAAATAGGTTCAATTCAATGACACAAATACTGCTTGTTATACGTATATACAATCCTAAATAATATATCGCATACATTTTTTTTTTACCAAGCTTTTAAAATGGTAATTATCGTGTGTATCTCAATTTACTCATAACCATCGGTAATTTGAACATTTTCGATTAATATTTAAATTAATAGAATGCTAAATACATATTAAATACATGTTTACATAATATATGTTGTGCCCTGTTTGACATTATCACCAAATATTTTGTTTATTGAATAATATGGGACTCTAAACTATTTATACTTTACTTTTCAGTTAAAATTTACCTCTCTCAACCTTCATCGGCCTCGCTTTCGTCTTAATGCTCAACTCGACAGACATCTTGTAAATGTTTAAAATTTGGGCTATGCACGTAACAATGGGGGGCCGCGCCCAAAATCTTCGCTTTTCAATAAATAAATTATTGTGATATGGGTCTGAAACACTCCCCTGTCTACCTGTCGATGAGACACGGCCCTGACGCTCACCTGAAAATCATTCAAAAATTATGCGTGTTATGTTTCAATTATTAATAATAATAAGGAACATTCTAAAATGTCGATTTTTAACTGACTGCGCGTTGTTAAGTCTTGTTGAGTAATAAATATAACATTATAATTTGTAATGTTTTTAATTAAAAATCTTATGAATATTACTTTTTGTAAGTAATTTGTTAGTAAATGTCCAAGAAGTCAGAGATGTGTGTATTTGAAATAAATTTAAAATAACCGATAACATTGAATAACGACTTAAAGCCACAAATGTTCGAAAAAGTTTTGTATTAAAAGCTTAACTTTAAAATCACTCTTAAAACCATATTGCTTACTGTTGCAGTCATATCTGAAAAATCGATAATCGATACGTTAATGTTCGATTCGAATACAGTTATTTTATTGACCGCAAAATATTTTCTTGCGTAAACGTCTTCTTAAACATTTAGTCTAAAAAAGTAACCTCCATTTACATAACAAAATATAGCAATGTTGTGATTATTATTTTAAGCTGCTTAAAAATCGTTTATAAATCAATAGTTATTGGAGATTAAAATTATTTTATTAGACAGAAATAAATTAAATTATTGAACATAAAAAAAAATATCGTGTAACGTATTAAAAAACTGTATACCTTTATTGATTGCTTTTAAATTTATTACAACCCAAAATTTTTTACTATTATATATGTTTATATAGAAAAATAACATACAAAAGCGTGAAATTTAAGCATAATAATAAATAAAGATCACAATAACATAAATACATACTATTTTTTTAATAATATCAAATTAGGATATTTGTTTATTTTAACTAGTCATAAAACCAACTAAAGCTTTTTTATATAATTCAAAATATTTATGATTTATTGTATTATGAATATATAAAAAAATAATATTTGTCTTAGAAATTGTAAAATATCAATATATTATTTCTACAAAATATTTTTCGTTATTTATTAAAAATATGTAAAAACTTTATTTCCTTAATATTATTATAAAAAAATCTGTGTAGCATTGTTTGAATTCTAAACCAGAAATTCTACTTTAAGAAACATCGTCGCAAAAGCCAACATATTCACTTTTATTATTTAGAAAACTGGTCCAGGTTCTCTAAATCTCTATTAAAAAATATTACAAATATTAGTTAAGTGTAATATATGTCTCGAATTTAAATTTAAGCCAATTAACCCATTTTAATCTAGGTTATTTTATATAATTGACATAATTCATTACGTTTCGGGATTCTGTGATAAGATAGTGTCAAATATAAGAAGCCCTATTACAAATTTAACAAACTACTTATTAATAAACACGGAAGCGAAAGGTTGAGCAGACTCCAGTACGGTGCAATCTAGTCTTAAAACATTGCAGATTCGTAAGCTGAATATTCACAATTACTGGTCTACCCGAGGCGTTTCTTATAAATGAATCAAATAAATTTAATAAAACCTTTAGTGTATATATTAAATATAACTTGTGTACTAAATTCTATAAAACATGTACACAAAATAAGAGCAAAGGCAAATCGAGAAGTTTCGCAAGTTGATTGCTTTTGCCGCTAAACTATTCTCGTTTCATTACTTACCAAAATTAAATTTATTAAAAGAAAAACGTTTGTAGGGTTTTTCTTTGACGATGAAACTTTTCTGATTGACTGTGTTAATTTGAGTTGCAGAAGATAAACTTTGAAACTAATATATTTTTTATTGTAACGGAATACGTTTAATCTTGATAAAATAATTGTATTATACATTTTATTTAAATTGATTTTTAATAAACTGAATCTTTAAAATATGCTATACTATATTTATATGAATTAATCTACAAGTCGTAACTATTGACCTGAAAGTCCTGGGTTCGAATTAAATATGGACCCTAGTGTTTTTCGATTTCAATCGTGATTGGGAGATCGGAATTAGTGATTATGATATATTTATAATTTTTGATGGATCGTCACATATCGTGATTAAAAATTAAAATCTGGTTAGGTAGAACAAAGGTATTGAAAATTTTCTAATGGTTAACGCATGAAAATATATTATATGTATTTAAAAAAAATATTTAATTTATCGGTCAAATTCGTTTAAGCAATTACTACGTAATGAAGTAAATTTATTTTATAACTAATACTTATTTAGTTGGATTTAAACTATTTGGAAGTCTTACTACTATTTGATATTAAAAATGAATAATATTTTTATTGAATGTACCTATTTTTATAACAAATTTATTTAAAATTTTACCCACTACTTCCAAATTAACTTTGTACAAAATATGTTATATTGTATAACTAATTGTCATTCATAACCTAATAATGTCGTTACATCTGTAAGTATTATTTACTTTGTTTATACCATTTATTTGGTAATTTCCATAGTTATTTGAATTATCCATGGTACGAAAAATACCTCTATACTTTATGAAGTATAAACAAACTTCAATTACTCGTCTACAATGCATTGCGTTTCCCATTATCTAAACGAATAATGCAACGAATAATGATATCTTGGGCGACGTGACGCTGTTAGCAAATTCGAAAAGAGCTTTGCGCTTAAAATCGAGTTTTGTCTCTCGATGGGGAAGACAATGGCGTCTTCCGTTGCAAGACCAAAGAAAAAAAGACACTTAATTGGATCGGTGAAAATGAATTCTTCCAGCGCAGTGAGGCGGCAGAAAAACTAATTAAACTTTAGCAGGAAAAAGTGTGAAGACTATTCTGCGAGACGTGAGTGCCACCCGGAACATTATAATTTTTATAATTGCAAAAGGCGACTTAGCCTTAGTATTTGTGTTAACTATGGATTAAGTACATAAAGTTTTTTAGGAGATTAAAAACTTGGATTTTGCTACGGGTGTACTATGTTCATTTGTTTGTTAATTTTATACAGTTTATCATACTAACTCATCATTTGCACGTTTTAATTTAATTTATGACCTACATCCGATTTAATTTTTAGTTGAGTTTCGATAAACGTATTATCACTCACACAATTAAATGAATAACTTTCCGCGAAAGTATTTTTGCCTTTCCTGAATCGTTGTCATTTTGCAGATTCGCAACTATATTATTGAAGGGAGGATATGAAGCTTGCATTCTATTGTACTCACTGACAACTTCTATATGTCTGAAAGCTAAAAATGTTAGAAAAGCTCGAGTGTCAGCCGAAACTTTGCAAGTGATATTACCGCTTAGACGGAATTTCACATTTTGAAGCACCACTTGCGTTGCATTCGAATTCGCCGACTGAAAATGTTTGAACAACAACAATAAAAACTTGCTTCGCTCTCACATCGAGAATAAATTTCAATTTAATTACTTTAAATGCGATAAAATTCAAAATCACTGCTCAAAGCTCTCGAAAGCTTTGCGTCGCTTTGAAAGTTTCATATCGGAATCAGATAAATATTTATATGTATAAATACACAAGCACACTTATACCCAAGAGCTATATATGTATGTATAAAATTAATTTTAATTATATTTACCTTAATTTTATATCGCTACCCACCTTCAACGTTAAAAGGATAAGTTCTTGTCTTTGGATAATCCGATGGGCAATATCTATAAAATTCGACAATCCCCCTGTACAATTTTATACAGTAAAGTTGTTCGCCGTCCAAGTCCTACAAGCATCAAAAAGGAGCTTTTCCACCCTCCGGTATGGTGGTAGGCAAAATGCGTAACTCGGAAACTCGCAAACAGAAAATTTCTGTGTAAAGAAAAAGCGATTAACCATCAAATCCAGCGGTTACTCCATTATTAAAATACATAATGATTTTTGCTGGATAAAAGTATATTTGTAATATGTTACTTATTCTCATTATTATAAACTTATTTAATAAAATTTAATAGTATTTTTAATTAAAAATAAAAAAACAAACAAGTATATTTGATTAATAAAGGTATATTTGTTTACATTAAAGACATATTTTCTTATAGGTATACCCTACTAAAATTAATTTTATTTAATTTTTAATATCCCTGATACAGTTACAATACACTCTAAAACAAAAATAACAACATTAATCATTGCTTTCTAAGGTTTTAAATGATTATCCTAATAAAATGTATTTAAAAAATGAGTTATATTAAAATAAAGTTAAATATATACATAAATTATAAAGATGTGTATATGTACAAAAGTAAAAACTCTAAGTTTTATTATCTTATTTTGTTACTAATATAAATATAAATTAAAATAATTGTTTGTTTTAATTTAAATCAGATTAAATAACCCTAGGTATATATTTTAATATCTTGTCAAAATGGCAATAAAAATATTTAATGGATTCGAAGAATTGTTATTTATGTTTTTAGCATTAAATTAAATTAAACTCTACACAGGTGTTGCTGTAAATAGTTGTAGGTAACGTTTTGTGTTAAATACACTTACAGACAAGATAGTAATTAGTTTCGCGTTAAAACGTTAACAGTAATACCATCCATTGGGAATTATTCAAATGTGAAATATTTGAATTATCCGAATACGGTGTTGGTTCTGTATAAACACACTAATCGACATGCATACATACATATGTACATACGTTCAATCAATGTTTGCCACAAACATAACCCTAGGTATAACAAATTACTCGCGAACCATTTGTAAATAGAATATCGTTGAAGTCACCGTTGACAATGAACCGTAATCTAAGCATTATCCAAATAATGAAAATCATTTCTACGTACGTATTGTGTATTATAATAATACGTATACATCTTGTTTTTGTTGTTTGTGTTTGTTTCCGAGGTTAGTTATAAATGTTTGTAAACTTCATCTCTCTCTCTCTTTTCTTAAAAAGGATTGTTGTTAAAACAACGTCTGTGTGGCTCGGGGCGTTGTGGAAGACTGAAAGCTTCGCTATAGTGTTCGAAATAAACACCCCCAGATAAGGGATGATGGAAGTGTCCTAACTCTCAAGTTCTTATCCGGATAATCTTGGCCTATATCGGATAAGAAGAGACATTATCGCCGGGTGCCGCTTGTTGATCCGATTAATACGTCAAATTTGTATGTTTTTTTAAAAACGATTTTTGTAAAAGCTCGTGGCGATCAGCCAAATGTTCTTTTTACATAACTGGCAAACAACTGGTTTAAGATGATGTCACAGTTTTATGAAAAATTTGTATAAAGATCAAATAGGCTTAGAATATTTTTTTTAATAAATTAAATATATCGCATTGAATAATTTAAATATTTTAGGCTTATTAGTGAGACTAGGGATTCCAATCCCGGGATCCCGGGATCCCGAACGATTTTCAATACCCGATGAGTCCCGGGATTATAAAACATAATCCCGAATTTTTCGGATTGGTTGATTTATCAAGCACAATCGAATTATTATTGTCAACATCGTTATATTTCGTATACGAACTTGCGCAAGTTGCATGTGTCATCTGTGAATCTTTGAGGCTGTGAGTCTGAACGTGCTTTTTCAGCAGCAGGCTGCTTAGGAACCAAAATCAGATCAAGGCTAAATGATAAAACACTTGATGCTTTGATGTTACTTCGTGAGTTATTATGTTATTTTCTATTTTAAGTCCAAGACTAAAATTATACGTACTTTATACATTGTACGTTATAAAAAACAAATGTAAAAATATATTGTATTATTAATTTTAAATTATTTTTATCGATAAAATAACATGAAAATTATCCCGGGACTGGTCCCGGGATCCCGGGATCGACTAATTGCAATACCGAAATCCCGGGATCAAAATTTTGGCCCGGGATTGGAATCCCTAAGTGAGACATTTTTAGCAGTTAGTTTAATATTGTAGTATTATATTATAAAAATGACCTACTTTTTGCTTACTAATTGTGTATCTTATGTATTTTTAATAATAGCTAAAAACTACTTGTAAAATTCAACAAAAAATAAAAATATACATATGAAATATATTACATATAAAACAAATTTATAATGTATTATAATTAAGTTCTTAACAGCTTAACGACCGGTATTTATTTGTCGAACTTTGCTTGTCTGACCATTTGTATGCCCATACTCACCACCATGTCTGACCATTTGTATGCCCATACTCACCAAATGAATTTACGGTACACTTCACTAAAAATATTTTGCTTATTGCACTTAAATAAATTGAAAGTAACATGTATGCTTTCAATATATTTTATATTCATCATTTTCATTCTTTCCATAACAATAATTTGGTATTATATAGGTGATATAAACAAAAAACCAAACATAAATTCTCAGAACAGCTTCTTTTTAATTATATTGTATGCTTTGAGCGAAGGCCAACACCCATTTCTAAAAGGTTCATTGTTGACAATTTACTACCTGCACTTGCGATAGATAGATTGGCTCTAATCTTAGGAAAGATATTTTCTACTTAATTTTGTATTGGTTATTTACATGAAACACAAGTTAGATCAGCCCACAATATTCGCATACACTACAAGGTGTTTAGCAGTTCACAAAAATATTATGATAATATTTTATTTAGGAAATTATTATTAAAAAAAATAGTTTACGATTTTATCTAATGTTATTGTTAATTTATTATTCTTAATCTTATAAGAGATCTAAGCACTATATTTTTTACCAGCTTAACGCCCGGTGTTTTTTGCCGAACTTTCCTTGGTGGCCGGGAGATTTCGCGGAATAATAGCAAAAAATCACCCTTTTTAGTAAATTCCCTATAAACCAAATAATATATTTTATCGAAATTTAATTTGTAGCTTCCTTGTGATTTTTTGCATAAATATATTGTAATTACGTCATTTAACTAGTGTTTCTAAATCTGTGGGTCGCATAATTAAGTGATATAACGAAAAAAAACTTGTTTACAAATATAATATTAAATATTTACTATAAATTACAATCAATGTTATTCTAAAAGGGTAAATCGCCACTACCTGTCCCGTCTTATCAGCTTGCCTTGTGTATACCTTTTAAGAATTCATCTATTAGGGTATATGACACTTTTTTTATTGTGGAATTCCCAAATTCGGGAATTCCACACAGATAAAAAAATGCATTTTATAATCGAAGTAATGCAGTATATTTAGTCTCCTCTAAACTATCGGTCGAAACGTATCGCGAAAATTGCTCTTCTCTCTGTGATCTTTTGTGACTGTGATTTTGATTAAAAATTTTATTTTCAATCACGGCAAAATAGACGAGAGAAATTAAACGTTTTTGGAAAATTTTTATGACGCGTTGTCCAACGCCCCCAGTGATTGTGAACATAGGGATGTGTGCGAAAGTAATTCTAATTCAAGTGTACGTGAACGTAGACCACGTGTGACAAATTTGAACTCATCTAGTTCATTTTCTTCATAATGACAAATGTTTTTACACGTATCACTCAGTGTAATTATGAAAATAAATGTGTTCGAAACGGTTGTACGCAGAAAATGGACGCCAAAAAATTTAGTGAGTGCAAATTATTATTTATTATAAATGGATATTTTTTATAAACCGTTAATACAAAAAAAATTAGAAGCATTTAAATATACATGTTATTAATTTAATTATCACATTTTTAAGCTAATGTGGTGTTCAAAAAAAATCGTGCACTAATCAACGTTGTCAAATTTCAAAAATTTCTTTAATGATTATTTAACTATTTTTGTAAATACGCAATTCGCTGCTTTTATTATTATTAACTAACTTTTAGTATAAATTATCACTTATTATTAACAACAACAATAAATAAAATATAATATTCCACAATTCAAAAAATATGGTCACTGTAAGTGGGAGCGGCTTGGAGAACCGTTACCAAACAACAGACTAGCCCAAAAATATTAGAATATAACAAACTAAAATAGGCGACGACTCGTTGCATTGCGACGCAGTGGGATAAAACGACTCTTTTTACGAAAAATTAAAGTAAAATATAATTTATTTTATATTAGGTAGAAATAGTATACTACCATCTCGCATTATAATATAGGGGTAAACTGTATTGTATCATAGTGTATTTTTAATAAAAGAAGACGCATAACGCAGGACGCATGGGCGAGTCCTCGGCCGCTACAGAAGGTACTCTCAGGACTCGTGGGTGAGTCCTCGGTCGTTAAGCTGTTAATATAAAAAAGTGTTTTTTAAGCTTATTTTTTTATTTATTCAAATGGTCATAGGAATATATAAATCCACATTTTCGATTAAAATTTCCTAACATATAATATATATATAAAACCTGTATACCTTATATAAATAAAATGTAATATTATACTAACCCACTCAAAAATACAAAAACAATAATATTAAAGCACGCTTATCTTTAAATCATAAATGTTAGAAACATTAAACTAATTTTCTTCTTAAAATACTTAACATACATAAAGTTAAGAACGGTAACAGCAATATTAGGTAATGTAATACATTTGTAAATAGACTTTTTTGCATTTACACAATTATTATTTTTTTATTTTTTCATTAATTTAATTACATATTTATTTTTCTAAATATTTTTTAAGAAAAAAAAGATGTAAGTGTAAATACAAAAAAAAATATTTACATTAGTATTAGATTAAGAATAATATTTTAATTATTATGTTTTTATATAAATATATTTTTTTATATTTTTTACAATGTATTCAATAGCAACTCCAAAATAATTAATTTTTCTTGGATGGCAGTTCTTATTTCCTTTAACATGACAAATGGTCGAACAAAACTAAATCTCATTTCGTGTGATGTCACTTTAGCTAATTTATAGATTTATACTGACCATGTTTTGAATGGCAAACATTTGGTTTCTTGGTAAATTAGCTTTATCGTTAAGTTATTCTTTTTACTCGCAATAATTTAAAATCCATCAACGATTCCAATACATTTTTTTCTGATGTTTCATTTTAAACATATTGTGATAAATTCAGCTAAATATTACCCTCTTTTAGTGTATATTTATTTGCACATATATTTTTTTAATTGTTGTCAACTTATTTATAAAACCCTTTTTTATATATGTTTTCATATATTTTCATGTATGATTATTTTTAATAAAATAGAAGTTTAAAACAATTATAATTAAAAGCTGCACACAGGAATTAATTTACATAAAAAACATTACAAAAATCAAACAAAAAATATTTCAGTGAGCCAGTTTAGCAGCTTCCGGCTCTAATTATATTTTAAATTTCATTACGTCCCATGCGACTCACCAACGCATAGGTGCAGATTTTTTTACAGCTAACAATGAGGGCTGTACTTATACATATATATTATCTACTATATTTTTTCCATCCGCGTTGGTAAAACCGGATCTTTGTGTGCATCCCAACAATGGGACGGCTCCTAGGCGGCTAGGCGCTCGTTTCCGGTGGAGTGATGCGGAGGCTGCGGGCGGAACAAGCCGTAACCGGGATGCACGTGCCAGACAATGAGATGGAAATCGTGCCGAAACGCCGTAAAATGCAATTGAATGCATCGACGTTTCAGCCGCGGAAATGTGCGGAGATGGAGTTGAAAAAAATGAAGGCGGCTCGCGTCGTAGTGTATGACAGACGATGGGAAAAAATTTGTTCTCGCGCATTTTGTAACTGTTGAAAAGTGACGTATTTAATATTTAATCGAAATTATTACAATTAAACTTACATGTGAACATTTTTAAAATTGTATTTGTATGGTAGTAAAAGAAGTAATTAGAAATATGTGCTTACAAGATAATCCTCTACAGATATCTGAAAGTCTTCAGAGATACCAAAATATTTTCAAGCGTTTGGGTATTAATTTGCTTACCAACTGTAAGGAAAAAATATTTAAATTAAAATAAGAAAATATGTAAGTTTGTATACAAATTAACACTTATGTATAAGAATAATAAAAAGAAAAAGCGGAAATCGTTTCGATAGCACCAAGACTGGATACACCAAGATTTGACAAAAGTCATTTGGTTCTTACTCACCTTTTTCTGTGTAAATAAATAATAAAAAAATATTATCTTATAACGGTTAAATTAATATTTTAAAATGCAGCAAACTTAGACATTTCAAACAATATCCATTCTATAATAAATAATATTAATATGGATGAAATAGATAGTGCAAAATAGATAAATTTATGATATATATAAGTTTAATATAAAATAATTATTTTATTTATTTTTCTTCTTGGCATTTAATTATAAGTTTCATCACTTCAACTTGATACTCGACTGTGCATCAAAATATACTACGTAGCTTCTGATTTATCTAGTACTGCGAGCGAGGAACTTTCACGTTCAGTTTATTATATTCGTAATGTTTTTTTAGGTTTTTACCATGTAACGATGTTCACGCTTTCTCCCACCCCCGATACGAGTTCAGTAGGTTCTCGCCCATTTTTACGTGCAATAAGAATTTTAATTAAAAAAGTTGTGATTGATCACCTGTGACTCGGTTTTTACTTTTTCGCGTCGGTGCACAGTGGTATAGACTTTTTTCAACATCATCCAATGCATTAAAAATATATTTATAATTATAAAAAAATGTTACAAGTATTATACATATGACAGTTTTTATTAGAAAAATATATAAAATTATTTTTGTAAATATGTTTTTCTAACTAGTAAACCATTTATTGGATCAATCTATGGCAGTCATCGTGTATCAGACAGACAGAGAATAAATAATGGAATCTCAATGATCCTAGAGAATATAGACAGACCTTGCAAAGGTATCTTAACACCTTCATAGACTAGCCTTGAGAGCTGCGGCACCTAAATTAGACCCACAGCGAGCCCGCCCTCGTCAAGGAGTGTCTGCTCCACTGTATCAGGAGAAAAGAAGGATCACTCTATAAGAGTGATCTTCCTTTATTCCTTATATCCATTATCATTGAATTGAATATTATAGATAGAAACCATCAATTGTTTCGCACTGGCTTAGCTGACCGCAACTTTTACTCGCGACAGCTATAGTAGGAGGTCGGACTTAGCTTTAAAAAAAGCCTAACTAGCTCGTATATGCTAATTTGTTGACTTCCCTGAGCCTTTTACAACAATTAAAAGCATGCTGCTTGCCCTAAACCTACCACGAAGGGTTACTACAGACACAAACATGGGAGATTTTTGATAGTTAAAATGCTATCTGCAGAACCAAAGAATTTAAATGATTCTCATATTGTGTAAGCTTTTAAAAAGTATGAATATAAAAATATTTGTTGTTAATTATAGTTCCAATGTTGGAACACCAGGCAAAAATGGGTTAAATTAGGAAGTGAGGAGATATTTAACTAGTCACACACTGGGAAAATGACCCATTTAGTGCTAGAACAAACTTTCAAAATCAAATTAATTAACTTCTGTATTTATATTATTGATAGCGAAAATATTACTTTTACACTTCAAAATCGAAATGTATATAATAATACTAAATAACTTTGATTTAAGTGATCTTTTTATGTACATTAATTTAGTTTAATATTAAATAAATTTTGGCAAAGCAAGATAAAACACAGCATAACTTAATGTTTCATTTTACATATATTAAATTATTCATAATAATACAATAATTTGTATTTTAAAAAAATGCTTTAATTTTGAAATTTATTTTTAATAAATATTTTTTATCTTTTTAATTGAGGTAGTATTAAAATATTTAATTTTGATTTTTTTTAAGAATTAATTTAAGCAGCTTAAATATAATTAGTAAATTAATATAATAATATGCTTAGATTCTAAAAAAATACAGAGATATTATATATAAATTTAAAACTATTGTCGTTATTTTTTTCTGCTGGAAGTCGTTCATATCCTACTGTGCGGCACAAAAAATATAGCGACGCACTTCGGAAAAAATATTTATTCTCCCAAATAAAAATCGCCTAGGGAGAGTATCGCACTCGTGAATATTATCATTCCGGTTTATATTCGCCACGGATATAAAAGAAAAAGTTTTATATTCGAAGGCAGACTTTGTTTCGGAGAGATATGGAAAATATTTATGATTCTGAACGAGCTTTTTCTGGCTGCTAGATTGATTGATTCCCGTGATTGTTACTTACTTACGTAAAAATAAACTTGTACGCCAATAACCAATATTGGTAATAATAACTGAAGTTATTTGCGAATATGTAACATGTTTTTTTTATAATTCAGATTTTTAATAATTATACAATTTTTTTTAAATAACAATAGACATTAAAATGAAATTCAAACGAGAAAATATGTATTAAGGTGTAAAGTGATTTTAAATTACCTGATTCTCTATTTAAATTACTCAAAAAGAAACCTTTTCGAAATAAATGAGAGATTATATTTATAGTGGAATAAATATTTATAAAATACTTTTTACTAAGTATATTATTAATGTATATAAGTTTAAAAAGCTTTTTTGTATGTATTTCTGTAGTAGGGTTTTAAATATAAAAATGCTGAATATATATACACCAAACTTAAAATAACTTTTTCAATACAGAATTATCAGTATTAACTAATTGGTATATATGTACTTTGTTGTTACTAATTTAACCAAATTTATGTGAAATTCAAAAATTTATCTATGATTATTTTTCTAAGATTAATCATTTTTATTCTATAGTTTACTTGTACCTGATTTTTAATTTTTAATTATGAGCGTTTTATTATTGTTTACATAAATTTATGCAAAATAAACAATGGCTCTGGAACTAACCTTATTTAAATACACCACGAGTAATGTTTGCCTTCTCGTTAATAGATTGCTAGATAAAAAGCGCTTCGAAGCAGTTGTGTATTGTCAAGGGTAGCGCTTGCATAAAATATCGGTGCAAGACACTGCAGCGATACTCCCAGCTGTCTGGCTTATTATGCAAAATGTGGTTTAAGGAGATCTTGTTAGCTCATTTGCATAAGCTAGGTTTCTTCTGGCTGACGCTAATTTCCTGTCGGAATTAGGAACTTCGTGGTACAAAGCATGCATCCGTCCACTTACCGTTGAATCTTTGCAAAATTACTACCTTGAAGCGTTTTTAATAACATAGTATTAAAAAGCAATTTAGGAATTTAGATTACATAATATTTTTTGCTTATAAATAATGTTTTGCTCAAAATAATTTTCATCTTGTCACCGCCGCGCGTTTAATATAAACTTATAGAGAGTTAATTACGGTCTAATTATACGGTTCATTACGGTCATAAACATTGGCCATTAATTGCCCATAAAAACGGTCATAAATTTAAAATACGGTTAATTACAACGAAAACGTTTCTTTCACCACCACGTTACACGCCAAGTGAGAATTGAACAAGCAAATAAATTTGAAGCAATCTGTATAATACACCTACATTATTAGATTTTATCAACAATAAAAAGTTTCTCCGTAATAGAATAGATAAAAGGGATTATCGAAAAAAAGTTCCTTGACATTTTAATATTCTACGATTAAAATAAAACGTAAAAAAGTATTCTCAATAAAATCGATTATTTTTATGTATAAAAAAACATTTATCAATATTTAAATATAATACATGCATACTCTACAATAGTTTTAGTATCTATTTCTTTAAAAATATACACATTAAATATACAAAAAATGTAATATCAAAAAAATATTTAGGTGGAATAATATTTTACTGTTAATTAAAAATACAAAACAATATTCACATATTTAAGCAGGTTGTGATTATGATTGTGCTCCGTTATAGTAATTTTATTGCTGATTCTGTAAAGATATGCCTTACGAGACATTGTGAGACCAACCAGCCAAGGGCAAAGCCCCGGCGGTGAGCCTGAGGCGCAATCCCTCTCTGTGATATGCGACTATATTATTTGTTTTCGGCGATCTGCTACAATTTTTAATCATCGCCATGGCAATGCGTTACATTGGGATTAATCTGTTTTAATTATGTAAGCCAATCAAATATAATGAATACCTTTAAGTAAGTATTAACTACCAGACTGAATGTAATTTTAAATCAGTGACATCTTTATAAATATTTACAAATTATTATGTGCATCATTATTTATAATCAATATACGTCACTTTGAAACTAGACCGGTTTTATTATTAGCTCATTTTTATAAATAAAATATCAAATCTTCTGCTGTGCCTCTAACCCGTGGCTTCTGTGTTGTCAGTCTAGACCTTACAGACCATACTATTCCGACCTATTGTTATCAGTGATAGGAGCTTCTGAGAACCCAAACTGTAGATCATTTTTATCTATCGTTGAAAAAGAACAGGCGTTTTTTCCATTTAAGTTACTAGTAATAAAACACAATCAATATAATCTGGTAATCAGTAACATATATTATTTATTAACTATTGAAAATTATTCTTACAGCAATTACTTTATGCATAACCTAGCTCATATTTTTAAATTAGTTATCTGTAAGATAAAAAAATCTATAAAAACCCAAAAAAATGCTAATCGACGATCGTAATTATATTGCATAATTATCATTATTCCTGAAGTTCCAGATACGATGGAAATAAAAAAATGCTTCCAATGGAATTCAAACTCACGTATTTAAAGAAATAAGCACAGACTAATCTTTAGATGAGTCATAAAAAAATTATCAATGAGTCACCCCTTATCTTGCAGTACCTGAAATTTCATTCTCCTTTGCTTAATGTAGCACGTATGTCGTCACAATTTATATTTGAAAATCTACAATAAAAGTAAAAATATTTTAAAATATAAGCAACACTGAATAATGTTGATGTTATCTCTATAGTAATTTTATATAATATAAGCAACATCAATGTTACCTTTACAGTAATTATATATATAAATTTAATAAACCAAGAAAAGAATACTCAATTTTTTATGAATTTTAACATGGTAAATGCTCTTGCACTTTATTGTATTTTGAATAAGAACAGTTGTAAGAAATATTACGATAAAGTTTGCGAAGGAAACCCTCTTGGAATAAAAATCTCTGCAATCGAATTCCTAAGGATATAAGAAAGTTCTCATAGGACCCATAGAAAGGATAAATGAATGAAAGCAGAGATAATGTGCTGTTTGAAAACGAACTTGTAAAAAATAGTGTTCTCAATGTAATGTTGGGTTACGTACACCAAAAGAGTGAATGCTTATAAAGTTCGTATATTTTTTACACAGCTCCAGACATTCTTTATTCAAGAAAATGTAGTTTTTATTTTGAATAAAATTAACAAAGTAACAATAAAAAATATTAAATATGTCAGTGCGTTCACCAACTGAATGATGAATGCATGCGCAATAATTAATAATGAGGTGTTAAGTCGGATAGATGTAATGTTAATGGTGTAGTTACATAACTATATCGTTCTTCTTATTTTACTTTACATATAACTAAGTCGCCCTTTTAATAAAATTATTATAAATTTTATTGGTGTATCCCTACCAATATATTCCCCATCGCGACTCTTGGGATTCATATCTAGCAAACGTTGAGTATTTCTTTTAGTAAATAAAACTGGAATATACTTTGAATTCTATTTTTACACATGGTCAACATTCAATATCTGCTAATACCTAATTTAATTTGAATACCCAACAAAACGAGCAAAGTTTCAGCCGCGGCACAGTAACACAATTATTTAAAGTTGACGAAGTTTGATTTACGCATTTTGATGCTTAAAACTTTACGTCCGCCGACTCTTGAGTGTAAAACCCACTCTTGGGAAATGCTCATTGTAACGAACTTAATTCAGATTGTGACCTTTCTTTCCTTTGTTTCATAACTCACAAGTATTAATATAAGATTTAATGGAATATTATTACCGTAAAAGGTGGTCGGCAATTTGTGGCGCAGACCGCTTAATACCGATATCTATGTAGATGCTATACTATAAGTAATATAATATACATAGACGTTTTGGTAACTTTGCTATAAAAGCTCGTCCCAAGCTCCAAATAGCACTTATAACAGTGTATACTACTTATTACTGCAGAGTTTTCCCATTGGTGTTTTTCTGCCTGATACAGGCCCGCAAAAATTGTTTTATACCTTGCTTTTTTCGTAGAATAGCAACATCAAGTTTTTTTGGAGACATACTATTCATTGAATGCAGCAATATAAAATATATATGTACATATAAGTGATGTGCGTAATTTGTTAATTGTGAAGGTAATATATCATAGCAGTTAGTATACATACAGTCAAATGATATTTCATACAGATAGATAACTTTATTTATTGATTAGACAAGTATCATTTTTATTTATAGAATAGGCATAGTTATACTTATAATAAAATACATTACTTGCAGAGTATTACAATTATATAGAATAAAATAGTCAATTATATTTTTTTTAATTAACAGGATATGAAATATAAATCGAGAATAACCTTGATGTTATCCTATAAACATTTTGGAAATTTGCTTTAATGCGGTCCTTAGACCAATATTCAATAAAATGACCACATCTCAAAAGCAGACAGAAAATTTGTGATTTATATATAAAAATAGAATTTAATCATAACACTAATAACTTACAAAACGTCGTGATTTAAATGAATAATAATAATAAAATCAAAACAATTCTCGCTTTGTTTAATTCTCCGAGATAGTGTGGTTCAAAACAATATTGATGACGTGTTTGGATCTGGCAGATTTGTTATTTTGACTGGAGATTTCAATGCCAGACACCCTCATTGGAATGGTTTTGATGCGAAACAACCCGGAAAAATTATGTTTGGATATTTGCACGACACAGATAAGTATACAGTTAAACAACACTCAAAATGACCAACTCTACACCTTTTCATGAAACCGTCAATCTTAAACATTGCTTTAGTCAAGGGTAACTCTCGGATCTCAAGGGTCTGTCATCAGACCATTTCTAATATTTTTTACACAAGAAGATAACATCGATGTTATTACTGTGATAATCTTTAAATACAAGAGAGATGACTGGAATAGTTTCAGAATCGATGTCAAAATTTCTTACATATCAAACAGCAAATATACACTGTGCAAATCACTTAAAGAAGCTTCGATGATACTTTTTATTTTACATCCGTAATTAAACAAACAAAACTATCTTTCGTTGCGACACGTAAATATGCTCCAAATAAAATATAATTTATTTTGCATATAACTGAATATATACAATTAAAAAATAAAACATAAAAGCAATGGCAAAAATAAAAAATGATAAATGGTTGCATTAACCTAAAAAATAAAAACCTTACGTGTATTACATTAATAATATTACATTACAAATCTTTATAATATGTTATAAATACCAAACAACACCCTAAAAAAACTATAGCTCATATAAAAACAATAATCCATTTATTTCTAGTATCGGATACAACGGTAAATTAATCTTATATTTGAAGAGAAGAACCATAAGCCAATTGATAACATAATATTATTGAAGTATAGATAAATCGTTATTTTTTATCTTGAACTATAATTCTCGTATTTTTTTCAAGCTGCAGCTAAAAATTCTCCATCTCTGCCATTATTTTTACCTAAGCCGCTTAATTGCATTACCGATCTGATTTTTGCAGCGACCGCAATTATTTTTGAGTCGCGCCTTTGAAGTGGTGAGAGTAATCCAATTATCGCGGCTCACACATTCAGTCGCGGACAAATTGCAAGCCCGTCGCTTCGGCTGCCATCTAAACGTCTGCCAGCCATCTTGCATAATGGTATGCAGATTTCGCAGGATGTGGTCCCGGTCCGTGAAAAGGGGGCACAATTTACAACGAAACAACATTACCGCACCAAGATACCGCGCCCCGGTGCCAAGATGCGAGATTAAGTTGTTAATGGCGCCGCTGCTGGAGTGCGAAGCTCGCTGGAAAGCCGCAAATTTTACTTTTATACATCATAGCAGGGAGCGAGATGGAACTGGAAGTCTGCGGCATACGCTGACTAATGTCGACCTGTGAAAGAGCAAAGTCTGAAGAGGAAATATATTTACGGGATGCGGCTGAAATTTCAATTGTTAGTGAGTTTGCTGAAAAAGTTGTTTACTAGAAAAGTATCTCGAAGTTGATAATCAGAATTATAGTTACACTTGAATGAAGAAAGAGGGAAAATAATAAACATATCCTTAATAAAGATAATTTAAACTATAATTTCCTTAAATGGAATAATATATGAAAAATATAAATTTAAGGTTAATGAAGCCATACACACCTCAATAGTTTTTACAAAATATACATTCAAATATGGAAGATTGATTTCAAAAGTGATTATTACTTGCTACTATTATACCTATACCTAAAATAAAAAATAGTAAAAAGAGAGAGGAAAAGAGACCAATTAACACGTTGCCTTGTATAGAAAAATTGATGGAAGAAGTAATAATGAAAAAATTAAAGAATTTTAATATTTCTCAAAACATTCTATATGAACAACAATCTGGATTCAGAGAAAAACATTTCACTGAGACTGTATTATAAGTAGTGATAAATGATTTTGGGTCCATTTTTTAAGATTAAGATCATACTTAATATTTTTGCACTCTATACATGAGAAAATCAGTTTTCCTATCAATGTATACAATAAAAACAAAACTTATTGCTTAATTTATAAGTTAAGCACTTAGCAACTAGTCAGACAAATAATGCAATTTAATATTTCTAATGCAAATAAATTAAAATCTTAATTGTATATAATTACTATTTTTAATAATAATATATGATTAATATGCATTTATATAAACATATACCATATTTCTTTAGCTATGTAAAAATTAAACTACTTTCTTGCCTCAATATAAACAATATGAGTAAACCGCTATCAATAATATAATTAAATAGTAGAGCACAATATTATGGACATAATATCTCTTATGCATATGTAAAAATTAATTTTGAGGATCTGTAATGTATTTTGAATTCATCTTATAATATGTCATCATAAACTTATTTAATATAAAATAACATACGAATATGTGAAGGCTGTGAATATAAATGTAAATACATATATAAGAAGAATCACATCCTGTTTTTGCCAAAAACTGCAAATAGTTTGATATTTGTCGGCGGGATACGGTCGAAATGTATATTTGATACAATCGTATGTCATGACTAAGCGAAATCCATTTTATTGATAAACAACCGGTCCGCGAAGATATATCATATCAAAAGCGGAAAAATATCACGCGTCTTTCAAAAGATTCTGTTCAATTTTAATACTGTTTAAAATTTAATATAAAATAGTGAAGTTTTTATTTTATTTTTATCGAAACATATCATTAAACACCTATATTTTAATTAAATTATAGATATTTGCTAGCCATCTGATGCAGGCTGATACTACATTTATTTTCAATAAAATAATTCATGCATTTTTTAATACTAGTCCTGTAAAAAATATTTTCTTGTTTAAATGTTGCTAATCTAAAACGAATTGACTGTATTTCTAAAAAGGTTATTTACTATGAAATAAATAAAAATTTCCAGCTGCTTGAATGCTGTTAAATTTTTTGCAGTGTGCACCCATAAATGCAAAGTATAATTTTTTTTTAAAAGTAATCGTTTTTTTAAAAGCCTGATTTAGTATAGTGTATTTTTAAGGACCTCAGTTAAATGTTTAAATATAACATTTGTGTGGCTCAGTTATTTAAGTGTTTTGTTTTGCGATTAAGTGGCAATACAGTTCATGGGTCTGGCTTTGTACTATTTACTTTGAAATCAGTGTATTAATTAAGCGGTTCTGTTATTGACATTTTATTATCGACGTTTTACAGACGCCCAACACAATTTAAGTAAAAAATAAATTCTAGCAGACTCCTCAGAAGACCTGAGTTTGCGTAATAGTGATTATGTCATTGGTAAAATAAAGTTCAATTACAAGGTAAATTCCTAAACCTTTTTTAGGTGTTATTGCACCAAATGAAAGCCTAAACGCTACAAAGTAAAATTTGTCCTAGTTAAAAATTAAAATTATTTTTAAAAAATAAGCACATGGCTTTTCCCGCGTCAACCTCTGAACTCATTCAATACACCCCTTCACACACGCCTTATAAATTTGTATAGATTTTCTCTTCTTTTTCTAATTGGCATTCATTTTTCGAGGGCACTTTTGCCAGCCAGCGAATAAAACGCGGTATACGATCTCGAGAAGTGCGTGCGCACTCAGTATACACATATTCATCATAATAAAAGGGGCTAGAGTGCTTTTCACATTTGTCGACGGTTATGTGGTGGTTGTGTGTATTGCGCTAGTTTTTTTCCGCCTATAAACTTTCGCTGGTGTGCAGTAGTAAATGTAATTCAGACGAAACGCCATAAATACTAAACGAAATGTGCAGATGTGCCACTGAGGCTTTTGAGCCTTTGGCGCCGGATGAGAAAAATTCGGAAAAATTTAACCCTTAAACTTCTTGGGGGTTGTTACATGTTTGTATGGTTTATTTGTTGTGTGGTGTTGAATGAAAATAAAAGTAAACAGAAATAGATTTTTACCAAAAGCTTGTTTCTACACAAGTGTAAGTAATGAAACTACACATTTATTATAGTACGTAAGGGATGCTCAAACCGTAACTAAACATATAGTGTATAAAGTATAAAATCAATAACATCTTTATTTGATCCATTTTCTTGAACTATATAAAAAAATAATCATATTTAATTTGACTAAATTAAGTAATAGTGTTTTAAAATCCATATTTTATATTTCTATGTAATAATTGATAATTATGTAATTGTATACTTCTAGTATAAGTAATTATTAATTATCTATCAATTTCGTATTTTTTGTATAAGTAATTATTAATTATCAATCAATTTTATTGAGTTTATTTGTCATATCTTGCTTTGATTATTAGTTTTGCCATTTTAACCCTAAAATTTTGTTTTCAAATATGGCTAGATCTTTAGACATGTCCCCATGGAAATCTTCAGAAGTGAAGACATTATTATTAAACACTAAATCATTCTCAAAAAAAAGTAGTAGCCATTGCAGGCATTTTGAAGTCTGTGGTTAACAGAATTTAGAAAAAATCTACCAAAACCAGCCCTTAGAAGTGGATTGCGTTGGGAAATGTAACAGATGTCTGTCTCTAAAATTGTTTTATCTTTATGGTTATCAGTCCAAAGGAGATTGGCTAAGTAGAACCTCATGGGTCATCAAAACTGTGCCTCAAATCAAATATATATTTTTTATGACAATAGTAAAATGGACAAAAATCATAGGTGTCTCTATTAATATAGCAACTATAACTTTATTTATTAAGCAAAATGTGGTCTTAACAGTAATAATATGTAGCATTTTTATTTAATAATAATAAACAGTTTTTTAGTATTAAATTATTATATGAACTGAACATACTATAAAAAATATTAAAATTATAAATAAACACCATGTATTATAGTGAGAATTAAATACATAGTTAGCCAAACATCCATCAGTCTATTGCGCCCGTGGAATCCTCGCCAGATCCCGTATAACTAATTGTGGTTAGTGCAACTCAGATTACCCTTGAGTGTGCTCCTTAAATTAACTCAATATTCTGAATAATAAACAGCTTACTTGAGGAGATCTTGCCGGCTTAGTACCAAGCATAGTAACAAAGGTCTCTAATAATAAAGTTTGTAAACGGGTGACCCGGGTGTCCTTAATCTTATATCGGTCACGGTTGATACGGATACTTCGTGCGAATTCGTTTAATTTCGTGATCTAAATCTTGCTATGGTTTCAGACGTAACATAGTGATTAACTCGACACTTGATTGACATATTTATGTTGATATATAGAAATAGAACTCTTATTGTAATGTCGTATTTTAGCAAAGTTATATAATTAATTATGTGAGCTACGAAATCAAATAAATACACACGTTCAATTAATGTAAAATAAAAAGTATAATATAATATTTGTATTAAATCTGTCGTTGTTTTTCTTAAATAAGAACATTTAACTGTTGTGTGGTATTTGACAAGGACACATGATTTTATTTGTTTAAATTATAAATTACTATAAACTTTTATTTGTTAATATTGGCTTGAATATGACTTCTAAAATTAGATGTATATGAAATAATTATATGGTACAATTTATTATTAAGGTATGGATGTTTAAAAACACAACTGTTTGATTGAGTCAATATTTCATTGTATGAATATAAAAATAATTTTTGAATCACGAGGGAATTGAATAAATATTGTCTTTGGGAGCACAAAGTGCTTCGGTAACGCGGCGCTTTCCCAGCTACGGAAAATGTCATCAATGAAAAATAACTTGGGACGAAGCCGGAGAAAGCGGAGAAAAAAGTTGTACGTAAATAACCAGAAGAAAATCGAATATCATTTCCTGTTTGATGGGTTGTTTGTTTGCGAAAGCAGAAATAAGACTGGAAAAAGGCATCGCGGCACTGGATCGGTAGGCGTAAATACCCTTCTACCTAGGGAATGACATATGAAAGTTTCCAACCTATACGGTGTCAGATTTTTCTTTCCACCGCTTTCTCGTATATACAAAGTAAGTGATATTTTTGTATAATAAATAGTTCGTGTACGTTATTTACTAAATATGTAAATATTTTTTTTTCTAAGATGCTTTAAAGTTATTAAGTTAATAATATCTTTGATCTCTAGAAATATCAACCGATTTTTTAATAAATGTTTATTTATCGATTCATTCACAAAAATATTCTTACCACGCATTTCTTAATGAGCAATATAGATACTTTCTTTAAATTTAATATTCTAATATTTTCTTCAATAAGATACATAATACCTATTTAATTTATTATCTCTATCATCGTTTATGCAAAAAAAAGTGTCTAATAACACTTCAGCGCTCCGCCGCAAAAAAAGTCTGAAAAGTTTACAAACTCTCAAATGAATCGGTGACATACAATTTATATTAATGACACTGAAAGCTGGGTGAAGTAAAAGAAACTTTTTTATCACTCCAACAGCCAAAGCATCTTGAGAAAAGTTGTCAATTATTAAATTCAATCTCAACAAAGTCCCTTCAAATTAGCATAACGTATCAATCCGACGGCGGCGAACAAAGGCGCGATTTATTATAGGTATTTAGCAAAAAATCCCTCATTTAGTGTTTGCTTGAATAATGGCAGATATAAATTCAAAGACACGCATCAAAGAAGACCTGAAATCGTCCGATATTAAGAAGCGCGATTAAGATAAAGCTTAGGCATCAAGAATTTTGTATTAGCTCCTGTCTAAAAGTCGGGGGTGGATATAAAGAGATAAAGGGGAAACGATAATGCGCCCCTAAACAGACTATTCGCCGAATGGCTAAGCATTAATTTTATTCGAGATTATATTTTTAGAATTGTGGATATACATAATATCATCGTTTGCTCGTTAAAGGTCAGAAAATATTTGCATAAGCATTAAACAACCAAGTTTCCTCATTCACTTTAATAGTGTGAAATAAGATAGTTAAGGAATTGCTTTGACATTCAATTAATATTTTGAAAATATGGTTTAAAAACTTGCTTCGTATAAATTTCAACAATCAACATCAAAACAATAGTAACAGTAACAACCAATGATTTACGAAATATATCAAATATCTTCACAAGAAAGAGTAGAGATTCTATAGTGCCGTTTCTTACAAAAATTCAATCAATTGTATTATTTATGTAGTGTGTATTCAATGAAGCACTTTTTAAAGTTGCTAAAGGGTAGAGTCGATTTTCTTTTTTCTATAGAGTCGCAATTGCGTCTCTTTTTCTAACCCACTGTGGCCAGAAGCTCAACGCTCGTGAATCCCCTTATTCTTTAATATTGCTTAACACAATGATATTTTAGTCGATAAAACCATTTATGTGTTACTATATTTTTTATTAGTAAATTTAAACATTTGGTTGACATTTCAAATATGAATAGGTGTTTTACAATGTTTGTATATGTAACGTAAATTTTATGTGTGTAAATAAATTGTAATAACTATATTATATAAATGGCAATTATGCCAAATTAAAAAAAATTATGCCATTATGTACAAATCTGACCATTAGTTCAGATTTATACTAAATAAATTCCTTCTACTGTCAGTTATAATCAATAACCGCACAATCCGTTATTTTAATGACAATCTTGTCTCAAATTTCTCAATAGCTTAATAATTTAAAGATTTTCTATATAGTATAGGGAATATTTAATTGCACACATAATATTAGATATTATTAGTATAAATTAAATTTAATATTTAAAATCATATTAATGACCATACATTGGTATACTATATTTTTTTGTGTAAAAATAACTAATTAAATCACGCCATTATTATATATATGCCTATTTTATATTAAAAGAATGATTTTAAAACCAGCACGATAGACAAGTGGTTTGACCTAAAGGATATGGGTTAAAATCAGATATAAACATTACTGTTTTTAAATTTTTATTTTGTCTGGGAGATCAGAATTATTGATAATTATATAATTTTAATTCTGATCGATCATCAGATATTAGATATACCTAGATTTTTTTCAATCTGACGGATTAATATCGTAATGATTAATTAAAATCGAGCTAGGTTGTACAAATTAGATATTGAGAATTCTCTGATAATGAGCTACTTAAGCTCCTTTATTATTAAACCAGATCGGTGAAAATTGTTTTGAACGTCCTAATTAACATTTAAAACCAACAAGTAACTAATACTTTTTAAATAATTAAATCAAAATATATATAAAAATCACTAATTTAAGCGTTTTGTATAAATGCAACGATTTAAAGTTTTAGTTTAATTTAATATCCTAACACAAAAGTAAAGTGTAATATGAGAAACGTTCGCATGCATGTGCGGTTTTGATGTGCTCGCACGGAAACCCACAGACGGTTATAATGAGGCTAAAAGACATTTCATATTCGAAACTTAAAGTTTTCAAGCTGTGTAATGGTATTTCTTGGTAATGCCCTCCGCGAAGCGCGTGTCCAACAACCAAAGTCATGGATTACGGAACACTTCCATGTTCAGTAATCCTAACCAGTAATAGTGTTATATATGGTACATGTACATTTCTATAGAAGTTCCCCTTGTTCTCGGGCGCAGGACTTTAAGAACCCTATTCCGGAAAACCACTGCCAGTTTATAACTCAATAAAATTGTCATTCATACAACCTACAAAGTAAGAAGTATCAAACACATTACATATAAATACCACTAATTTTAAGGGAACTAACGATGTATGAAAGTTAAATAGCTAACATATGTATGTCTAATGATTTCAAACTTGAATAAGTTGTTTTTCATAATGAATATTGGTACATATTTGAAGCTTTCAGTTGATTTATATTTTTATGTACTATGCGAATATATTGATTACATATTAATAATATATATTAGAAAGAACTATTTATTCGTCCGAAATTGAATATATTATTAAAATATTGTTCTACGAATTACTGAAATACTGCAATTTTTATGTTTCATTTTTTTGCACTTTTTAGAATGCTAAAACTTTTATTTTTTAAATCAACAGTAATAATAATCCAGAGTAAAAAAAAAAAGACTCATGTATTAGTATATATTTAGTTACTAATATTTAATATTATAAATTACATTTTTAATAGTAGAGATAATAATATTTTTGAACTAATTTAAATTGTAAGAAAATTTACTGTGTAAAGTAATTTTTACTAGGATTCTACTTTATCTCGATAACAGGTGTAAGAAGAAAGACCACACATAAAGCAATTATTAAATCAATGAGAGTTTTGTTATAGTTGTTAAAGTACGCATATGTAACACTACAGTGTCATTTTTAGTAATTAAAATAAGTTACTGTGGGTATTTAAACAATAGGCATCTGTACGCTGACTACACCGCAATCCTTACTTGTTCTTATGGTCTTAAACCTATTGCAGTCAAACTTCAAAAATCCCTTGAAAACTTAAAAAAATATTTTATGAAATGGAGAATTAAAATTAATCAAGACAAAACAGAAGCTATAATATTCACTAAACGTAGACAACCCTTGCCTGCACCCATTAAAAGTGAACAAGGGCATAACATTAAATGGAGAGCGAGCGTTAAATACCTGGGTATACACCTGGACTCCAGACTAAAATTCAATAAACATATAACTGAACTCCGGTCGAAAGGGCTCGGCGCCATTGCGGCTCTAAAATCAATATTTAATAGAAAAAGTGCGCTTACAATAAAAAATAAAATTCTAGTCTATAGACAATTAATCAGACCTGTTTTAACTTACGCTTGTTCAGTGTGGAGTAACGCGAGTAATAGTAATTTTAATAAACTTCAAGTAATTCAAAATAAAGCCATAAAAATAATTTATAATACACCGTTTTATACTAACCTTAAAAAACTCCACACCAAACATTTAATTCCTACCATTAAAGAATACTGTTATTATCAAACCGAAAAATACTATAAAAAAATCTCGCGAGACCACACAAACCCACTAATTTCAAGAATCGGTGATTACGACAAAGCAAAACTTAAATTTAAATACAAACATAAAATGCCTAAGCACATATTGCTTTGATGCAGTTAAGCTCATCGCAGTGTCATCAGTTTCAGGTCTACAGGGCTAGGTTTATTTACCTTTGTATGTGTTTTATTTTGTATATTATGTATTTTGTATAATTTGTTTTTCTCATCTGCTTCATTCTTTTCCAAAATTTTTTTTTTTTTTTTGGATTTTTTAAATTTGTAAAAGGTTTTATGTATTTTTCCTTTAATTTAGTATACTCTCGTATAATTTATTATTCTTTTTATGTTATTGTATAACTTAACAATTTGTAAACAATGTAAATGGCTATGAACCAGTATCGTGCATTTAATATATCTGTATGCTATTTTACTTATGTCTATTTAAGAAATAAACTTTATAAAAAAAAAAAAAAAAACAATGGGCATTTATAGAGCTACAAGATTGACTAAACAAAACATTAGTGAAATTAATATTTTTTACACTCAAGAATCTCACAATAGCCAAAGCATAAACATTCTTCAAACCCCTTTTTTCAATGGCTTCTGTACACACAAAAAAAATCATAAGCATTTTTACGTATCCTTTTTAATAACAGATAACCACTTTCAATGTTAAGCTTTTATAAAAATTGATTGGAGGTGGACTTTAACAGTTACGCGATAAACTAGCCGCTTTCCATTTTTCCAATTGTTTTTTAAAGACCAGTATAAATAATGTGACATATAATCACTTCGCTAATAACCAATCGGTTACTCCCAAATACACTTAACGAACTGTAAATTCTACTGACAAACAAGAAGCCAGGCACCAGAATAACTTAACTTTCACAACTACAAAGCTTTACGACTCTTTCTCATTGCAATTAACTAATATTAAGCAGTTTTTTCTGCGTTTATCTAGTCAAAAAAGTCACACTACTTTGCCATTATCCCCAAATTACACTGAACTGTCAGTCAAATTAGACGTTTTATGAATCCATCGTGAATATATTATTTTATGCAATAAGAGAATGTCATTTATTGTTTAGTAATCAATAAATGAGTCATGACAGGTGATTTCTGCTGCCAAAGGATGAATATCTGAATTCCGTGATCCTACTTCTGTCTTCTTTCGTTGTTGTGTATCTGTAAAAAAAGAGTTACAAATATTAAAAAAAATACTTTTCATATAAATCTCTTTTAAAATTACCTTAAAAGTTTGCTTTTAAAATTAAAAACAAAAATAAAAAAATCTTATCACAGTTCTTAATGTAGCAATGTTTTAATTTATTTTTTTCGTATAACGAATATATGTATATACTTTAACTTCTCATTATTACTTTATCAAAAAAATGTTGCGTCGTATATTTCACGCGGATAAACACACTCAATGTGATTCAAGATCCTCTCATTTATACTACACGTCTTCTTAGCTCTTCTCTCACGAAAAAATCGTATATGTATATAAAAAACACAGTAAAACCTTGTTATGTCTCTTGACAGAAACGAGAAAAAAGGCAAACTTGAGACAATACCCCGCGATCCATATACATACAAACATACATACATGTGTAGTAGCACTAGAAATATCCAAAACGAGATTCGGTCACCGACAATTAATCTTTAATGTCAAGCACACACAAGTCGCGGTTATTTTTTTCTATTCTTTGGTATCGTTTTTATCCGTAACCATTTGCCCGAGGGCTATTTATTATTCCAGTTTTGGCATCGAAAAGACAAAGAAGCCTTCGAGCGATTAACGCGAAAATTGTAACGTCGATTCTTTCACCCTCGGCGCAGAACTAAGTCACGTCGTTAAATTTAACTGCGACTTTCCTTACAATAAAAACACAATTAGTGAGAATATTTATTGTGTCACAGTGGCAAAATATATATTTATATATATAATATAAAAATTGCCTTGGGCGAAAATATTATACAAACGAATAAAAGAAAGAGTCACGCAGAAAATTGTAAAAAATATTTTAAATAATTCATTCCCCGTATAATTTAATACAATTATAATGAGTATCATCATAGTTTGATACATCTTTAGAACATGTGTATGTTAAATAAAATATTTTGCTTTATTAATAAAGCAGTATATTTTTATAGCACTGTAATAACAGATTGTATAACACAAAACAAAAATAAATTATATAATAATATAATACTACATTTGATACGCAGTATAAATTTTTAAGCCATTAAGCAATACCAAACATATACAATATAAGAATACAAAGTTCTAACTTTATTTCAATTCTCATCGTTGAAAATCATTAATTAAAAAGTCTTAGGTTTGGGTCTAATTAAGTTAGTTAATAAGTCTATAGACTTACTTGATCAGATACACAATAAATGAAGTAACAATTCTTTGGAGCCACAATAAAAGCTTTGACAACCAAATCAATCAAGTTGAATACATGATCTAAAATTTATTTTATGTTTTAACACAGTGTTTTAAAAATGTTCATACTTAAATCTGCCACTTACATAATCTTGAATCGTAAATTGTCACATGAGCTTTAAAACAGGCCATCCACATATCCTTTCATACGACACAATGGACACTATACGCAAGCACATCCGCGATAACTAATAAGCATTGTTCAAAGTAGTTAACCTATATCAAATTGTGACATTGTTAGCAATTATGCAACGATGGCAAGAATTATTTATGTGACATACACACACATTATATTATTCAAAGGCTCGTGTTTGAAATGCGGAAATTAATCAGGATACTAGTCAAATCACATATGATATATTGTATGTACGCCCGGCTCAAAGACGTAAAGAATTCTCCTAAATGACCAAAGCCCAAATCAAAATATGGTCGCAAGCATATCTGTGGATTACTGGGGCATAAATCAGACTCGAGTAACCTTGGGTTTAGCAGGGAATGCCCTTAAACATTTATATACACCACTCACCCTGTCTACTTGCTCTCTCGGGGGATTTAACCGAGTGTTGTAATTAAATTTACCTTCATCACCTTTGTAGTGGATTTATCAAGTCCGAGTTCTCCCCGCGGAGTGGTGGACACGTGCGTAATTAGGTGACGATCTGAATGATTTTGTTCACAACTTCTTGAATCGTAATCGTATGGTTAAACTAATTTAAATTAACATTAAAAATTAACTGCTCATAACACTAAAGTTCACAGATTAATTTGAATATGGTTCAATTAATATTTTAACCATAATTTTAAGAATATAAGATCGTATTTATATGTACATACATAAATATATGTATGTATACATACGTCAAGGTACTGGCTTATGGTTTTTTATTACTATTTAATTATTAAAATAAAATAAAAAATAACTGATTTATATAATAAGTACATTCAAAGCAGCTTCAATATAAAATACTATTTTTTAAATAAGTAACAATTTAAAAAATGTAATATTAAAGACAATTTATTTTTTTGTAACTTTTAACACTGTTATTTTCTTAATGTATTTTTAGCAACTTGTGATATTGTATTTTTTTAGTACATTTCTAATAACTTGTGGTACAATACTATTGTGAATGTAGTTTTTAAATTAATAAAACAGGCTTTAACAATTTTATTTCACCGCGTAAAATAACAATGGGTAAAACTCAAGTTACTGTAAAGCAAAAAAGTCAAGTCAAGTAAATTCTTTTGAGCTGGCCAGACACAAAATGTTTTCGACGGTAGCTATGAGAAGCTTGTATGATTCATGGTTAATGGCGTGAATATTTTTTTATTACATACATGTGTGCTCTATTAATTGTTATATTTGTATAATTACTAAAAAAAATATGTTACCATTATAAATCATTTATAACATTAAATTAGTTCTGTGTACAAACACAAAGCCTTAAACCTGATCGTAATACGTTTATATTCAAGTATTTAAAGTCTTAAGTACTTTTATTATATTGAAATGAAACAATTTATTTTTCACGTTTTTATTTTCGATAATATAAAACATTTCTTATACAACATAACTGTAAACATAATAATTATTACGTGCAAGTCGAGAAGCGTACAATTCATCACATTTGTTAACTTCCAAATATAAAAAATACGTAGTTTATGTTTTTATATGCGTCATTTCGCATTTCTAAATCGATGAGTTTAATTAAGTGGTGATTGATACATGATTATATACAGTGCTTATTTTTTAAGTAAATATTCAAAGTCCGACCAGAGAATTCTTGGCGTCATCTGCATTGTAAGAATCGGGATCGATGTAGTCGTAGAAGAGATTGTCATAATCTTGGGCTTTTGATAGGGCAAATAGAGTCACAATAAATATCAATATTTTGAGAAAATCTATATCGATAAACGATGCACTGGATGGAGATGTAACTAAAATAAAAAACATTGTTTTAATAAAAAAATATATATTTAATACTAATTACTACTATTTTAACTATAAACTTATCACAATAACTACTATTATTACTGTAAAATTATCACTTATTAAAATTTTAAAATATCAGTAGTAAAATGTATATTTTATATATATAAACAATAATTATAATTACGTGATTTAGATCGCATTTTTTCTTAGAGTCTCAGTCTCAATTTTTGACATCATCAGGAGATTTTTATTTTTATATTTATTATCAGTACGCTCCTATCCATGTGACAGATAGGGAAATAGTTTTCAATCTTACTAAAGTGTTTTTGACAAAAAAAACAATTAATCAGTGAAAGTGCAAATTATAAAACTCTGTGCGATGTAAAAAAAAGTTCATATAAATAATCTCCGGATGATCAAAACTTGCATTTTCTGTTCATACCCAAACCTAATTTTTTTTTTTATTATTTTAATACATATAAGATATTATTTATGAGCTGTATTAGCTCATTATTAGAAAAGTTTATTACCAGATATCTACGACCTAGCTCAATTTTAATTAATCACCACGATTATTAACCGTGAGATTAAGAAATCTAGATAAACCTAATCTTTGATGATCGATCGAAATTATAATTATATAATAGTCACTAATTACGATCTCCTAGACACGATAGATACACTAAGATTTGTATGGGATTCGAACCCAGGTCTTTTAGGTCAATAGTTTTATTTACTTTTACTACTCGTCTATCGTGCTGGTCAATAATTAACTAAACCTAATTTGACCAAATGAAAGTTTTAAAACTAACCATAATTTTTTAGCTTTTATTAAATGTATCTACCAGACAAAATGTACTCGGATATTATTTCACAGAAATTCTGGTGAAAATATAACTTCACTGGTAATACAAAATAACTATATATATATTTACTAAAATATACAAAAATATATAGTTTATAGTTTTTTTTATTTATAAATAGACTTTTAATAACTTTAATACGTCGTTGTTTATTTTTCATTACATTTTAATAAATCTCAATTATCTTAATGAGTTTCCCTTATTGTAGCGTTATAACAGTCTTGCAAAACTATATTTCTTAAAGAATAGTTCTGGACATTTTCTGATATTGTTCATAAAGTTTATTGAATGTTTAACACCTATCAATGCTAATTAACCTTTTATTATTTTTCTGAATCATAAAAGTCACTTTTAATTTATGACTCTGTCTTTTCTGTATATATTTAAATCAATTTTTGCGTTCCACGGACTACAGTGAAATTAGCAGCGTTACGTATACTTTCTTTTCGGACATGCTTTGTATTTTTTTTATTTAACCCACTGCTTACCGAGTATTTAGGATTACTAAATATCGATTGGGTACATATTAAAAAATAATGTAATAATAAACGTATGCTTCCTGAGCATATTTCATAATTAATCTAGTTCCTTCTTCGACGAAGACGTCAAATCCGGCATTTATTTATATATTGGGGAATGGCAACCAAATAATTAAATTTTTGTTATGCGTATGTCATTATCAAAATTTGTTTTATAAGAATAAGATAAGGAGCAGCATTTTTTTTTATTTTTATATTTTTATTTATATAATCTAATCATTTATTTAGTTTATATAATTAGAAACCTATTTGCATTGATTTATGCATAAAGCGTTCTATCTTTCATATTTAAAATTATAATCAACAATTTATACATTAAACGATATATGTCATAAAAAAAACTATAGAAGTACTATTTAATATTATATTTTCTGTAAAAATATTAATGAAAATAGTAAATATATATATCACTTATCGAATATTTCATAAAGTATGAGAACTTCTCAATAATATAGCTTATGTTAATAAATGCCATCGGAAGATCGTATTTGTATAAATATTAGTAGAACCAAGCAAACAGAAATATGAACAATATTTATTTTTAAAAATGTCTTACTTCTCTCCGGCTTTGGATCCGCCATCGAAACAAAAGTCATCGAATCGCTTTCAGCGTAGTATGGATACAGTTGGGCCACACATCGAAGCATCATTCTACCGCTCCTAAAGAACGATGTGGTCAAGGGTACCGACACGGTCACATCACTCCACTCTAATCCATCGCTCGTGTCGTGTACATGTCTGGTGGCCAATCCAAGCTGAAATTCAGACACATATGTAGTTTATGCTTGCGCGTTTTACGTAAGTGCGTGTGCGTGTTTTTACTTACTACTTGGTTGTTAATTAGAAATGTGAGGTTCACCGCAGGCTTTGACGGAGGGGCCGTACAATTCGCCCTTAACAAGTCCCCGGATCTGTATTGGTTTCGTTCGGTGTGGATCGTAGGACCCGTCTCTGGTGGGGCTATTAAAAAATTAGTTAGTTGAATTTTGTGTAGAAAATCAAATTCAAGCTATAGAGGTCTTGCATGTGTATTTTATTATTTAAATTGTAAATACAATTCTAACACCATTATTACTTATAAAAATATGCAGTCATGGGTACAAATATTAAAACACCAATATAATTTTGTTTCTTAACAAATCAAAAATTATAAACAAAAATTGATCAAAATGTACTATCGTATTATAGTACTTTTGATTTGTGACAAAGTGTAAAGACTGAAGAAATATTTCAAGATCGTTGGCGTTGTCGACCGGCAGAAAATTACTTCGCACGCCTGCCGATTCAAATGGTAGCTGCTTATAATTAAGGTATGCCTTTTTGCTAGTTACAATACTAAAAAACTGTAGACATTTTTTTAATGCTGTTGTTTAATGTATTTTGAATTAAAAATAAACTAAACTTTTGGCAAAGTATAGAAAAAAGCGTTACATTGATGAAATCTATTAATTGCATGTAAGGTTTTTAATAGATTTTATAGTTTATATTATTAATACATTATAGTGACTCCATTACTGAGGCTACAACTCTTTCTACTGTTTAATCGTACATACAATATCATAACATTTCTCTTATTATGGACAATCAGTGTACCAGGGATTCCAATAAAAATGCCTTTCCATGACTTTTAAAAGCAAGTACAGTTTAAAACCTCTTCATCCAATTTCCCTGACCCTTAACTTATTATTTGTAATCTAATAAAACCCTAATGGCGTCTTTCAGCGGCTTCAATCATCTTCAGATATCATCTGTTTTCTTCCAGTTCTCGATCTGTATTTGTATAATTATATTCACTGAGCCATTGTAATTGCGTTTAAAAGAGATTACTGACGATTTTGGAAACCACTTCAAATATGCTTTATTTGATATAAAAAAAGACGTGATTAAAACTGTTTTAGCTAACATAAAAGGCTGGACTAATAAAAAAAACTTGAGAATTTTTCTGAAAAACCTTTAGCAAGCGCTAAGGATAATATTGATTTTATCCCATTCTAGAACAATATTTGTTAGACCGCCGCTATTATTGCTCTTAACTTTTTGTAACCTAATTAAAGGCCTTTCACCAGGCAACCATTCACTAAATTCTCGTCTTTGGCCGGTCGTCTCCAGCGTTTAAAGACTCCGCCCGCATATGGCCTGACACCAAACATTCGACTTTTAAAGCGTCCTCTAGATTGGTGCCCCCCATTGAAACCCTCTGAGCAAGATTATTTTTATATGGTCAGCAGTTTGCGCCAGACATTAAATGACTTTTGTCAGAGCGCCCCCAGAAACTGCATCCTTTTAACGTCAAAACTGTGAAACCCAGCTTAAAAAGTAATATATAAAGAAATCTGCATCACTACACCCGTCTGATAATGAGGCGACAACGCATCTCGTCTTCTATAACTTAAAATGGCACGTCGCTGAGGGTCTGCGCCTTTATATAATGTGCTTCATAAACCGTGTTCCCGGTAACTTTATAATTAACTAGTGCTTTTTTTTATGTATTGAATTTATAAACATATACATATGTATATATAATTTCTGTTCCATTATAAAATACTTTTAACTAATATTCTTGTATAATAAAAACGACAAATCCGTTTAAATTTTACAAAAATATTAGTTAAAAGTATTTTGGTTATATTATGCTGATTTTAATTGGTTTTAATATTATATAAGGTAAATTAAGAGATGTGTAATCTATTTTTATTTGTAATTGTTTTTTTTTAATTATATGTATGTATTTTAATTATACATATCAACTACATCAACCTAATCTTTTAAGACTTTCGCCTTTCACTTTCACTGTTATCGATATAGAAATCCTTCACAAACTCTTATTTAAATATTTATCTTAATCTTAATTTAAAATCCTTGCTGTACACTGATTTATGACAATTAAATTTAGTTATGAATGTTGGCTAAATCCGTATTATTATCTTACATCATAGCACTTTAGCTATTTTTTCCCCAGCGAAACTTCACCCAAAGCACAATACAAATTTTATTCAAACATCGTTTCGCCGAGTTCACTCACAGTCCATGAATACATACACTCTCATACAAAACGACTTATGTAAAATTCACAAAACACATGCAATATGCTTCGCCGTGCCGAACAACACGTCGTGCAGCAAACATCAAAATGTGTTCAGGTAGCGGAAACTGTCCCGAAGATTCCACAGCACAAAGGCAAGGCTAGAAGTTTTCAGTGGGTATACACACCGTATCACATATTGTATTAAAATTTGTGGTTTGAGCAAAAATCCACTCACATACGACGTCTATGTGGTTTGTAACAAAGGCCGTCGAGAAGGATGGCGCGTCGGCGGAAACTTCGCAGCTGAAGTTACCGGACATGGAAAACTCCAGCTTCCTCAGCATCACTTGCGTGTCGTTCGATAGTGACAGCTGCAAAAGATAAGATAAGGAAGAATGCAGAAAACGCTAGAGGTAGAA
Source organism: Plectrocnemia conspersa (assembly GCF_051122295.1). NCBI lineage: Eukaryota > Metazoa > Arthropoda > Insecta > Trichoptera > Polycentropodidae > Plectrocnemia > Plectrocnemia conspersa. Next base: position 10,747,444 of record NW_028277171.1, on the reverse strand, counting down.
AATTCCAAGGAAAGTTGAAACCGATAGCAATTCAACTTGCACTAATGCCGTATTACGTCTCCGTAAACTATAAATACACAAAAAAAGAGGGGTTTCACTGTACAACTAGATTTTGTAACAAATATATAATAACTCGATGTCAACATTTGATTTCACGCGTTAAAAATCATTTTTTTTTTCCTGGGGGTTTTCGGCTTTTATATTTAATTAATTTTGTCATATAAAATATAAAATAAAATTACTTAAATTTTAATATGAATTATAATATACATATTATGTAATAAATTCATTTAAAGGTGAGCTTTTTACCTAAAATTAAATTTACCTGTTACATTTAAAAAGCTTTCAAGCTATTATAAAAGTATCGGTAGTATAACATATTTTGTGTGTATTAATGGTTAATTGCCAACAACTATATTTATTAGTAAAAACGTACAGCATTATCGACATTATACACAATTCATTATTAAATATTTTATATAAATTTTGAGCTTCGCAGATTTATTATTTTTAAAATAAAAAAAATTGTGAATATGTAAAATACACAAAGATTTTTTTCTAACCGTAGAATTTGAGAAAGCTGTCGAAAATATGAGTGTTGACATTAATCGTATTAAATCACTAACACAATTGAATGCGGATTTTTTAAGAGTGTGCCATTAAAGGCTTTACGACCATAAAACCAATATTTAACAGAAAAAGCGCATTCACAAAAACAATGCTACTATATAAAAAGCTAATTAAATCGGTAATAACATACGCTGGCCCGGTAAAAGGTCACAAGCGATAAAAAAATATATAGCACACCATTTTATACTAACCATTAAAACATGACAGTATATTTCTTATAACAACAATAAAATAACATTGCTACAATTATCGCAAAAAATGCTATAAAAATATTACATAGGACTAATTTAAAAAATCTATGACTATGACAAGACTAAACTTGCAGATCTTTTTTTAGAGAAATATATTTATTTTTAGTAGCTGTAAGTCCCTAAGCAAAGTAAATAATTATGAACAGTCGTGACTTATTAACTTAAATAAATTATTTTTGTATTTTTTCACTTTTTAAAGTGTTTTTGTAAGATTATATAAATTGTCTTAAGCCTAATAATTTAAATATCTTTTTTTTATTTTAGTTTCTTATGTGTTTTTTTCAATTTATCTAATGTTTTTATTACTATTAGTTTTATTATATATTTTTAATTTGCTTTTGTATACTATAAAATAGTTACAATCCAGCAATTTGTACTTAATTTCATTGTATCTATTCTTATATTTACAATCTTGTAATAAAGGTTCATATAAAAAAATAAAGATTGCACTAATAGAATTATTTTATTCGTAAGCACTGATTGCCAAATAGCATACTATTACACACAAGACATAAATTCAACTTCATTTTGTCTGCAGGAAATGTTATGACTTTTATTTTTTAATATAGAAAAGGGTATAAAATTGCTTATTGAATATTTAATAAATTATATAATTAAACTATAAACAGCAAGCAATATGCTTTACCACAAAACCAGATTTAAGACACCTGGTTTATTAACTAAAATTTAACGTACGTCTCGATACAAATTTTCTATTAATATTAAAAATCGTCAAATTGATGTACCATTTGTTGTCACTTTAATTCATTTAGCTTCGCCTACCTATTATCTATTTTAAAACCTTATAAATTAATGATGATACTAAAATGCAGCAAAAAATTCTGTCTTTAGAGGTTACAATAATAATTAATTCAAAATAAAAATTCTAAAAATTACATAGATATAATTTTATATGTTAAAAGTATTGTAAATTTTATTTAAATAATCTTCTGATTATTACAAAAATAGCAAAAATATTTAAATAAAAATAGTATGCAAATTATTTTTAGCAAATTGTATACTAAATATTTTAATTTTTTGATTTAATTTTAAAAATCAAAATTTTAGCTTTTAAAAAAATCTATTATATACAAGAAAGTAGAATCTTGAAAACAAAAATATCATTAGCAATAAATACAATTTAGATTATGACACTACACTTTTACATATTTTTAAGTGAAATAATAAAACTGCAAAATATTGATTAATAAATGTTGATTTTTTATAAGAAACACCTTTTATAAATTTATTTGTTATTATTTTTAATAATAATATATACCAAACACATAATTGATAGTATTATTTAAATATCACTAGTAAAAAATTTCACTAAAATTAATAAAATAAATAAAATGATATATTTTTTATTTGAGTTTTAGTTTAATGTTAATCATAAACTGTAATTATATGATACAATAATATAAAAATTTACAAATGTATGAACACAAATGTATTGAGCAAATAATAAAATTAAACCATAAAATTAACTTAAAAATTAAAAAATAAAATATTTTGAAGAATGACAGCTTATAAATGCTAGTCTTTACCAATATGTTTTTCGAAAATAAGATTTCAAAATATCCGTATGTAAACATCCCGTATCCGCAAGAAAACTTTAAGCACATGAACAATTTTTATCTAGAAGAACTTTTCTGTAATTTTAAAATTGCATTTTTTTATATATTACAATATATAATTTTACATTATATAATCTAAACCACACTGTAAAAGTCTGGATGTATCCCGTTTCTGAACCAGGATTGCTAAAAAAGTGAATTTTCTAGCGGTAAACGCTTTTGACGTGGCCTTTCGGGTCGGTCACGTCTCTTTGCTTTTTGAAATTCGACATCGCAACTAGGGACCCGGACCCCGGATATTGCAACCCCATGCAAAACACGGAATGCGCTTGCACCGTCAGCTGGCGGACAAGATGCTGCTATGACATGAAACATAAAGGCACTACCACAACCAATCGCCTTAAATTTTTACCAAAACTAGTTTTAACTTTTATTTATTGCATTTATTTTTTATGCTCACCACATAATACCTTGATACGAAATTTTATTTTTTATTAATACATTATATTTTGCAGATAATTTCCTACAAAATAATTATGATACTATTATAACATTGATATATACTTTTGAAAGACTATTACAATAGTTATATCAAGACCCATAAAAATGTATCACGTTCTCATATTTTTATATACATTAAAATAAATATAAATTAAACAATATTAATACTCACATCGACGTGTATTCCTTTACTAGGAAATACCTTCTTCTGTGGAATTTCTTTTGGTGTAAATCTGTAAAACTCGTGTCGTCCACGATAATATTTTACGGAGTATAAAGGTTCACCTCTAAGTTCGTATAAACATTGTAAGGCAGAGTGTTCCCCTCGTCTAACTATAGCTGGTACTGGTTCTAGAGATGCTTTTATTCCACCTAAAACATCTATATAAAAAATAATTACATATATTTAATAAATAATTAGTAATATTACAGTTTTATTAATAAGTCGTACAGTATATTTTTAACTGTAAAAACAACAAAAAATGTAGCGAGTTTTTATACTATAAATAATATAAATTATTACCTCAATTTTTTGTCTATGTTGTTTCCTAATTTTTATTTTAATTAATATCTTGACTATTCTTTTACTAATTATTAAGACAAATAATAAATAATATATATAAATAAAAATGATTTAAACGTATAAACTGCTAAAACTACTTTAGCTCCAATAATTCCATTTATTTAAAAAAACTAATGTTTACCCTTTTTAAGCAATAAACAAATGTAATAAATTGTTTCATATAAAGTGATCGATTTTTTAAGTGAGATTCCAACAACTACAATTACAATTTTATAAATTGAAACATGTTTTTATTTAATTTATGATATTCTGCTAACGACTTAACAATTTATAAAACGCATGTATATTAAAATATTAATGTTTTAGAAGTTGTCAAGTCGTAAAATGTTTTTTTATGATCATTCTAATTAATAAAACTTACATTTCTAAAAAAATACGTGTAAATGATTTAACAGTGATGAATTTTAATTCGTTTCATTTTGCAACAGTAATTAGTGAAATATTATGTTTCACATTATTATGGAAAAATATTTCTCCAAAACTGTTAACCATCATCAAATGTTTAAATGTTAATTTTCTATAAATAATTCAAGTTTTTCTGCGGTAATAGTATTTTCTGGTTTAAAAACGATTGATGAATAATTGCTCCAGAGTACCACCATTGTTACCATAGTATTTCAGTTGCAAATTCAGTTTCAAAGATTTTCACTTTCTAAATACTGTCTGTATATATTATTTTTATTGCAGATAGTCCATTTCTCATGACTGGTAATTATTTTCTTTAAAAATATTTTTAATTATTTTTAAGAACTAAAAAAACAAACTTTTTTGTCTCTCGGTCAGTTTATGCATTACCCACTTGTCTACTTTTTTATCTTTTTTTTTTGCATCAAGATGTTTGCTACGAAAGTGTAAACAATTGGTAATCGATTAGCTGCAACAGTGTTTTTTAATATGTTTTATTAACAGCAGATATAAATATTCCAATTGTCGTATTTTAATAGTAATATCACCAGTGAAAATTTCTCAATCTTACGTTTTACAGTTATCTGACTAACAGTACCCTCACCAAATCCCTAATCAAAATTTCTCGTGCCTGCGCGTATTGTATCGACACGATAATGCAAAGAAGCCCAAATAAAATATAAAAAACATCAGGCTGCAAATCAGAAACGAAATAAAAATCACAATAAACATTATGAAATAAATATAAAATAAAATTGCTTGATACAAACTTTGTTTTCAATTACAGTCGTTTATCTGAAGTCTACAAGGAAAATTTATTATAATTTTCAAATATTTAATCATTGATAAGAGTATAGTAAATCCTTCATAACTGTGAATTACATAAAATTGTATGTAGTTCTTATTACCATATTATACGTGGTCTTTTATATAAAGTGTTCTTATGCTTTTTATAAAAATAAATGAATTTATATTTATGAGCACTGTTACAATATCTTGATGAACCAACAACATGGTTTTCGTCCTACGCAATCACAAACAAACTCAGCGATGGTGATTAAATCCAATGATACTGCAGTTTATTATATATTTTTAAATGCCTTATACAATTATATTTGAGAAAAGTAGAAATATTCTCTTTATTTTTATAATGTTTGTGCCAAGCTAAGATGCTTGCCTGATTTTATAAAAAACGCGTTTTGTGTTGATAATATATTAGTAATTGGCGTTATTTATACTTCATTATATAGCAATTCCCTTATTGCTGCACCATTTTATTTTAAGCATTTGTATTTTGATTTACTGTTTTCTCAAAGAAAATTGTATGTTTTCAAACATTTTATGAAATTCTCAAAGAAGCTTTAAACAATCCTTCAAATCTCGAGATTTTCCAGCTTTGTGTTTCAGGATATCTTTGTCTTTATACCGGTATCGTCGAGAACACCCGCACTTGGCAACTCGTAGCTATTTAGCTTCTCGATACGCTGACAATGTATGTTTACATGTTCAGTGTGGGCTATGAGGAGCTGGTCTGATTTATTTATTATATTTTAAGTTTTCTAAATATTTCATGCTTGATTTAATTTTAGATTATTATGACGTATTGAGTGAACTTTTGTATTAAATTGTAAAATAATTTTATTGTTGCACAACATTATAATAATAATTGTATAATATTATGATAATTTTTATTTATTTTTTAATAATTTTAATATAATTTTAAATAACAACTTAAATGGTTTTTAAATAATTTAAATGCTGAATTGAGATTATGCTGTAATAATTATATTTAGCTTTGAACTGACTTTTTATTGTTTATATAATTGTTAATATTTTTGATATCTACAAATATATAAAGACACTTCTACTAACCTGAGCAATCGCTACTTTTTTTCAGATAATGTTTAAATAAATATTAAAAAGCTCTATAAAACTTTAATTCGATTTATGACATGACGCGAAACACTATTTTTCTAAATAAAATATGGTTTAAGAAAAAGTTTTTAATATAACTTTTATTTGGCTTTGCGTTACCATAGGGTTTTCGCATAACCTCATTTTGTAAACAATAGTCAATGACATTACTAGAACAAGAGAATTTCTTAAAAAGTTGTATTATATCATACACCGTATTACATCTATATTTACAGTATGAACTTATCATTTTAATAGTATGTATAAAGTTTGAGAAACATAATAATAATATTAAAACACTAACGTCAATACTATAAAATATTACTATAGAAGTTGTGATATACTACAATTTTATATATTACAATCTGAGTGATGATAAAAATACATAGAAATGTATTCATATGCTATTTTCATTACGTTAAGAATGTATATTCTTATAGGTCACCCACATTACATAATTTTGTTAAAATTTATTTTCAACACACAATATATTGTTTTGATATTAAACATGTGTCACTTTTTAATAAATCATTACTAAAATATACTTAGAAAATAAAATATATGTGTCAATTATTAAATAAAACTCACCTCTGACGGCCGCGCCGATAACTAACAAGTAAAACACGTGCTTCGTTACCATTTTCGCTTTTTCTTCTTCTTCTTTGTAAAATCAGCAACAAATTAAAAATAACTTTAACTGTATAACATTTTATTATCAACAATGTAAAGCTCAAATTATTAATTCATTATTGTAATTATTTCACATTTTATTTTATATAGTCTCAGTTAAAATTTAGCATGGCTGTTAAATATGTCTACCATGATACCGATCTAACTTGTACAATATGTGTTGTGTTCACTTGTATCGAGTTTTGCAAACTTCATGGCAAGTGTCGTATGGAACGACCATCCCTAAAGCCTGTCGGATGGCTTGTGAGCACAAGCGGGCGGAAAAGCACTAGTCCACGGGGCGCTTTCGAAAAGTTTGTTGCCCGTCGATTGTACTGCTGTTACCGCTACTGGTACTATAGGGAGGCGCACGGTGAATAAATTAACCGTTAACATGCCATGAAAAGTGTATAAATCATATTTTCGCGTTTTAGTAATTAAACTAATAGACCACTGTGAGTATCTATTAAGGACGTCCGGTTTGCCAATTAAAATTATGCTTTGAGTTTGTAATTGTTTTTTAAAAAGTTTAAAATTTTTGTGTAAGTACTTTGCTTTTTATTTAAGTACTTTTAGGAAACGTACGATTTAATTGCGCTTCTAAAAATTTCAAGGCAAAAGCTTCCTTCTTATATTGATAATGAGCAACTGAAAGTGTTAGATAAATAAAACAAAGCACAATAATTTGAGAGCTTGTACAAAGGTTAGGCATTAGTTTAGATAGCTGAAATCAGCTATTAAAATAAAAATTTTGCAAATGTGTGCCGCACAAACTGGATAAAACTAAAAAATATAAATTTACTTCCCAGTCGTAGTGCAACGTGCGACTTAAGGAAAATCATTAACAACATAAAGTTAAACAAAAATTAAGCCCCAAAACATTTTGCGAAACCGAAGTTACACTAATATAAACTTATTTTAATTTTAATTGTTTGCTCTTCTGGCCTCGGTATAATCTATTGCATTTTTTTAATCTAGTAAAACTATTTCAAATGAGAGTTATTTTCATGAAAAATATAAAATGAACTAAGAGTTACAATGTCTTGGTAATTTTTTTACACGACAATACGGATTCATACACCACCAGAAAAAATTGTGTTATTGCTTGATTTTTTTTCAATGAATAATTAATACATTTAGAAACTGTTATGCAATAATGTAATGAAAATTAAAACATGTTTTATATTTTTTAATTATTATTTTTTGCTGTGATAAATTAATTATATTACAAGATTTAGAAAGACACGAAAAAAATATTGTTTCGCGTCAGAAATGGTATCGTTTTCATTACATAAAATTATTGGTTTATAACTGCCTCTAATTATTTTAAATTATTCAATTATTTTTTTGCGCAATGAATAAAGTTCTAAAACCACTGCTTATAATTTATATTTTATTGGTTTTAATGAGAATATTTTAAAAATCAGGTACGAATTGTGTTTTGCTGTATCTCGCTTTTAGCTGTGAGTAATTTTCTTCAGCTAAATTTAAATTTATGTATAACACCAATAATTTTCTCTAAAAATATATAATATAAAATTCATCATTCATCGTTATTCACCTGATTCTCTTTTTGTACTGAGGGATACGTACATGCAAAAAAAATATGTAAAAAAATATTGGGAGCTGATAAATAGATATGATGAATAGGTTTCATTACTGAGAATTAACTTTAAAATATAAATATTTTGTGTAACTGTCAGTAGAAAAAGAGATTTTGAACAAAAAAACACAACATTATGCATCAATAGCTGTGTTATGAAACTTGGGTAAGGACTAGGTTTGAAGTTTTTTTTTAATTATTAACTCTCTGTGCTTTCAGAGTTCGCTGATTATCACTTACAACATAGAGGGAATTTATATTAAACTATGTATTAAGAAAGTTTAGGGTTTAAGATCCTTGACAAGCAAGATTATATGATTATACAAGATAACTTTCTTAATAATGATTAGAATATCAGTAACAATAAACAATGATAACGATAACGTCATACAACAATAGCGATTGCCTATCAATAGTATACGTTATATTTTTTTACATCACCAGAATACATATGAGAATTAAATAAATGCATAAAATATTTTGCATAATAAATAAATTTTAGTTATTGTTGAGTAATGTTTATATATTTGCAAAAAATAATTTTAAAAATCAGGATTTTAGTATTTGTTATTGGTAAGCTTTCAACCCATATTTAATAGTAATACATAACCAAAAAAATAATATTAACATGCAAAGAGGCAAATTAAGAAAAATAATCATGTTGATAAATCTGTCTGTAAAATCATTAACTATATAGTAAAATAATAATACATTAAAAATTAAAAAAAATAATGTTTCAATACGGATAAATACTTATGTAAGCATTTAAAAAAAAAAGTATTTGCGTGTAATGACATTACCAACATTTTTTTCATAATTCACGACAGGTTAAAAAATAAATATATCTATTTATTTATTCGACTTTTTTGTATTAAAGAATTCTTATTATTTCTTTATTATTTATTTAAATATATATTTCAATACAGTAGTATAAATTATTGCCTAGGACTTGTAAGGTTATGGGTTCGGATCCTTCGTGAACCCCAATGTTTTTCAATGTCTATCGTGTCCTGTAAATTGATATTAATGTATATAACAAATTATATAATTATTATTTTAATCGATCACCTTAGATGAAGTAGCCATAGCTCATTTTAGTCTTACAAGTAAATATTATAGTGACGTTGTTAGTGCACTGAACAATAAAAACAATATTTACGTCATAATAATAAACTTATGTATATTTCAGATAATACCCAAAATTTCTTTGAAAATCTGTTACTTATTTTTTACCTTCGTAGAAGGTGAATGGAAGACGACCACGTGTGTAATTTATTTATAGTAAGCTTTTTATGTTAGTAGTCTTTTGTCTAATGACAAAAGGCTTACAAGTTGAAGCTTATTTTTCATATATCTATAAGCTACGATTAATAAAAGTATTTTTTGTAATATAATAAATACAAATATTATATTGTACAATGTACATATTTTTTATTTAAGCTTCTAGTAGTTTAATAAATTTTATATTAATTCTTAATATAAACCTTAAATTTAAACCCATTTCGAAATCATTAGTGAAAATATAAACTAAAATTTTTTTTAAGGATTATTAATAATTTTCTTATTCTCTAAAATCCTGATTAAAAAAATTATATTTTTATACTGGAAATATTAAATTATACTTTTTGAACCATAATATAAAAGGCTTCGAAGTGAATAAATATGTTTTTACTAGTATGTATATTATATTATTATTTTCTAGTGATCCATAAAATGATTATTAACAAGTAACTTATTCATAATTTTATTTTTTGTATCCTTAATATGCTAATTAAAAAAAAATCTATAAAGCAGATTTATAACCTAGTTTATGTTTTTTATTGCTATGAAATGTTTGATTACTACAAAATATTATTATTTATTTAAAAACAGATTAAAGCATATATAATTCTACAATGAACAAATCTACTGTAAAAAAATGAGATGTACAAAAGTTAGTACATAAAATTTAAACATAAACATGCAAAAAATACAAATAAATATACGCTAGCAGGTATGCATTTGATTTAGATGATTCTAAGATTTTGCTATTATTTTATTTCATTGTCTAAATGCAATAAAAACTTCACCATTAAGCATATTTTAGAAAAAAAATACAGTGTTAAATATTAAAATATTTATTTCTAACGCTCCGTAGTGTATATTCAATAAAGAACTTTTTGAAGCAATTGGAAGATGGTGTCAAAAATGTGTCTATGTTTAGATGTTTTTGCTAATGTATAGTATAAATATATTTTTTAAATGTTTTATAAAACTATTATTATATAAAGTCCATCATTACAGGAAACCATGATGATTAAATTTGTAGCAAATAAATAAAATAAATAATTAAATTTTTCCACAAATCAAGAGATCTTTAAAGTCTACAAATCAAAAAGATCTTCTTATCATTTAACATATTTAGAAAATTGTATAAATATGAATTAAAAAATCATTCTTAGATAATTTTAATGTCTTCATTGAAAATAAATATATCAAGATATCTAACGAATTTTAGCTGCAATTCTCTTTATCCGCAATGGAAACTATGAATCATCTTTTCAAGTATTGCTTCTTAGAATCGTACGACACGTAAGAGATAACTTTTCAACAAAGTCTTAAATAAATTCGTTTATTTTCCTCGAATAGAAATTGTAAAAATATCATCTTAGTAAGCTCAAAACAGATAACATTCATATTTTTTCAGAAAAACTTTTATATTATATTTTTTAGACAGTTCAAAGAGCAGCTTAAGGTTTGTTTTCGTGACAACCAACATAATTTGTGTATAAATGAAAAACCAAATACTGTCTTTCTTAGTGTTTACAAAATGCGCCTATTTAAGCTGAATTCATATTATACGTTGAGTACATATTTTTCTCGCTATTTTTATTTTTCATTAATGTTTTATTGCGACTTAGGTTTTTTAAATGTCATTTTTGTGATCTAAGTAATATTTTGCGTTACCAATGAGTTAATTTCTTTACGATTAATATAAATTGCACATATTTGGTCGTAAACGCTCGTTTTATTTTATTTAATATTAGTGGTTTTTTGCGAATCGGTGTTTTATTGCAATATAGAAAAAGTTTATGGGAAATTGTTTATATGGCGAATATGACGTTAATTCTTAGCGAATTCACTGTATCGTCACCTCTGTAAAATGTATAAATTTCTGCTATGCTCAATCATTTCTATAGGTATTTTATGCTGAAGCTTGTTTTTATGACACTATTTTATTATGCTCAAAAGCGCTATTTCAGTGGCTTTGTTATTTATAATTATTATAGTGTCTATATAAATAGAGGATCTGGTTTTTGTTCTATATCCTATATGATCGGCATACTTTATTTAAAAATATGTTATTAATAGGTTTAATCTTGTAGTCGTACTATTAGCACATCAAGTTTTATATTTACTTTTTTAAAATATTTAACAAATTTAACTTACTAAGATTTATATTTTTTTAACGTTGCTATTGTAATGTTTTTGTTGTTTTTTATAATCTTAATCTGGAATTATTTAAGTTAGATTGGATTTATATTATAAATAATTTCTATCACACGCTATCCCATCATTATCAATATATTGTTAATATTCTTACCTAAAATTATAAACAATTTATTATCTTATTCACAATAGGAGAGCACAAAGGATAATCACATAATACGTAACAGAATTTCCGTATGCAACAGAAGCCATGCAATGAATGGGCGTAGCTTATTCCAAATTGAGAACGTTAATTACGAGTGCAACTGTACTCGAGCTGAACTGAGAAATCATACGTCAAGTCAGGGTTAATGGAATAAATTTGTCAATGTGATACGATTCGAACCCCGTGACCCTTACCCAACTTTCAGCGTCATGTTCACGACGTCCATTGTATTTTATATATTATACATATAAAATAGAATAATCTAGACTAGAAAAGTATTTTAACGATTCATTAGATTACTGTGAAAAAATCAATCCTTTAAGGGAAAAGCTCGTGCGAATTCGCATTGCGTGAAAACATGAAATTAAGTAATGTTTTAATTCGCTTTTTAATCTTTTCTATTCATTAACGGACAACATGCGATGTTAACGCCCAGTTTTTTTACGTGAATTACCATGAAATCAATCATTTAAAACGTGACGTTTTTTGTTTAAAAATTAACACATTTTTAAAAGTAACAAAATTATTCATTTAAAAAATTAAAAACTAATTTGACAAACCACTTTATATTTAGTCAAACCATAGGGTTAAAAAGTTTTATTTTGTATATAAATATATATTTATAAAATTTAGAATACATTAGATATAGACATAATATCATGGTATGTATAGCATAGAAATTACGATTTCGATTTTGGAATTAAAATCTGTCTTTCGTTGTGTGATGTGTTAAAACTCCAAAATTCGTATTAGGGTTGATAACTATGTAGTGTAGGAGATTCTTCTTTTCGTTGTTCAACTAGCTGTTATAGTAACTTATAAATTGTTACTTATTGCGAGGATGGTTCAAAACCTTTACAAAGGAAATTACAACATCCCTTTTGGTTCTCAAAACTAATACAAATAATTTGCAGCAGAATCAAAAGCTTTGTTTTTAAATAATATATGATGATAGTTTTCACGTGTTTAACTATACAAATCTAAATTGTGTAAATTAAAAAAAGTGGTGAGACTTTGTAATTCAGGGATGCTACTGATATTTAGAACCAATATATATTTTGTTCTTGTCCAAGATTTTTTTGTCAATTGCTTTGACTCTATTGATACCAATAATGGATCTTTTTAAGTGGGTAAATGAATAACAGCTTTTTTGTTAGATATTTGAGCAAACAATTTTCTAATTATTAGTAAGTTTATAAGACATAAATGTATAAGTTTTATAAAGTCTTGCACAGGATTATACCGGACAATGCTGGATTCTACAATAATAATAAACGTACAGACAAATATTTTAGGTAACCAAAATATTAGAACTTTAAATATATGCAGAAATGCATTATTTGCTATGGAAATAGCTTAAAACACACAAAATCAAACTCACAGTTTCTTATCTATCATTATAAAAAATTCAAATAGAAACAAGTAATCTGAATATAGCAACTATTATATATCTACTGATAACAGGATAGATATAGATGACTTATTTGTTTCTATTTACTTGTAGATAGAGACGGACTAGTACAATAAATATTTTTTAGATAGTTTTCATATCGATTAAAAATTATTTTGCCTAATTTTTACTATGACAACAAAAAAAAGTATAACCTTTTATTTACCAGCCTAGTGTATATTTTGTTACATTTTAGAAAGGAACTTATTAGTTCAAATAGCTTGTTGGTAGAAAATAATTTGCACCTTTAATGAAGTCTAGTCTGGTCTGTCGATGATATGATCTCATTTGGTAGTATTGATCTAAATCGTCATCACTTATCTGTGAGACTATATAACATTAGCATATATTTTTTGAAGTAATCTTATTTTGTAATATGTTATATAAATATTCTGAGTCCCGAATTGCTATAGTAATCTGGTTACCTTAAATTAAATTTATTAATTTTGTATTAAACCATTCGACTACGAAGCATTGTTTTTTTTTAATCTCGCCGCCAGCCGAATAAAGCTTCCAGGTAAAAAAAATACCAAATGACAAAGCTATTCCGAGCTTAAGCTTTAAAAGCGCTTCCTTTAAGCTCGCTGATGTTTACGGTCGATTGATGCGAAGATAATTAAATGAATATGCAAATTCATTTATATCCATATATTTTAATACGATACGTTGCAACTAATTAATGTAATTAAATAATATAAACTTTCACGTGACATGGTATACACAATACACGTGTATCACACATGTGATAATAGTGATGTGATTCATTGCGGTTATTAAGCGAATTCTTTGGCTGTTATCAAAAGGGTCAACGGTTGCGGTGTCCTAAATAACTGACATTTAAATGTAAGTGTACGGCCGTTATTTATGAAGGGCGCATCGCGAGCCAGGGCCGACGCCTAGGGTCATGAAATATAAGGGTATCATTTTTGTTTATAATGAGTAATTTAAGTGTACATGCGTGGCTCGCGGACCGCTCCCCGGTGACCCCTGCACGAACTTGCCCTGACACTTATTGGACCTAAGCACACACTTTATAGCGTCGAGCTCGGCAATTATGATGGAATCTGAGATATTTTCCGGTTCGTATCCGTGTAATTATAGCTTGCACTAAACAGTGTCGATTAGATGTTCAATAAATTGGAAAGTATAATAGACGGAGATCAGTAAATTTGGTTTCTTTATGAGGTGTGAAGTCACTATAAAGCTAGCTGTAGTAACAGTATTGACTTGGTGGACTGTTAGTCTCGTGCAATAGGAAAAATGGGTCGCTAATTTGTGATATATGTAGCACAGCGACAGCAGTAAGGAACAAACAATTTTATTAATCACTCTAAAATAAATTTGTGAATTAAATATACACTCGACACTCATGTGCTACAAATTGAATTAAACATTTAATAAAAAAAACTAGTTGATTTTATGATTAAAACCGATAAGATCGTCATATGTATGTAAAAAAATCTAGTGACCGCTTGATTCTGTATTCTAGAATTATAGATCGAACAGTTCTCAGCAGTTAAATCCTGAAACTTATACCTGAGTATGATTAAAAGTAATCATTCTGGACTTATGTATGCTTTTTTTTATAAAATACTCACAGGAAGGGGAGCTTCAGATATTTGTCCTTTGAGTCAACCCATTGCACTTGATTGAGAGTATCTTGATATTACAGCAGTTTCTCTGCCCACTTTTATTTTATAGATAGATTGAAAATTCTTATATGTTTAAAATACTTGTACCTGAACCATTGAATTTGTTATTTTGAAGTGCATTGCTTGTACAACCTTTAGTTATAGATGATAGATTTTATTAAATATGTATTCTGTACTATTTAATGCTACTGTCTTTTTAATTTTTATATTGCTGTTATTTTTCGAATACCTTAAGAATTTTTATGAGAATGCCACACAGCAAAAATAAACCAAAATACAATAATCTAATACGCATGACAAACATGGATATTTAATTTTAAAATTTCGCTTATAAAATAATGTTAAAAAGTTATTACTAATAAACCAATAAAAATTATTGCAAATATTAATTTATAATATATTTAGATTTATTATCAAAAAATTACCAATACAAATGAAATAAATATTCACTATACACAATAAATATATTAAGACTAATAAGACAACTAAATAATTTCATAAAAAAATTGATGATTAGTAGAGAAGTTTTATTTTTAATACTTTATCAAAATTAGTACTATTTTTATTTGTAAGAAAAATTTTAATGCCATTTTGCCTTCAATTTTACTCGATTTCAAAACATAATTGCTTAACCTGTGCTTTTAGAGAATCTTTGCATGGTAAACGTTAACAAATATAGGTTGCTTCATATGCCAATAACATATTTCTTACTTTTAAGCTTTTACAGTTGTTGACTGTGCTTTATTTAATGTTGAAGCGAAATTTAAAAAGTAACTCTGGTAATTAATTAGGCTCTTCATAAAGATTTTTTTTCTATAAAATATGAATTTAATAATTATTCTTGTGCATTAAATACAGTTATCTTCAAGGTTTATATTTTTTCTCAACGACTGTTTTTTTACTGCAAATAGTCTACTTTAATTTAAATCAAGTGACTTTTGCCCGCCTGTCGATATTCATTTAACAAGATTTTTTAAATCTCTTGTCTTCCATATAAATCTGATAAATTTAATGTTTATTTAATAAATTATGAGCTTTCAAAAAATAGTATCCTTAATTTGTATAAGAATACAAATCAACCATACTATTTAAAAAGTTAATAAGAATTAACTTTGTTGTATGTACTAAACCTAGCTAAAAATATATTATTTTGTACGCCTTTTGAATTTGATTTGCTTGCCTTATTTACTACATTTATATAATTAATTGCCTTATTTACTATATTGATATCATTTTATTTTATAAAATGTTTTCATCCTAAAAATAATGCCTTATATATCCGAGCCTTTTGTAAAAACTACACAGTACATATATATTAAGTTAATGGGTAAAAATCTATAAACCGTAGATTTGGAAAATGTTTGTTTTTCTTATTAAGTTATATCCAATTAAAACCATTATGTGAGATTTATTTTTTTCTTACTGGTGTAGTATTTCAAATTTTTGCAAATTATAATTCCTACCTAGATAAGAGAAAGAGTTTAGAAGTATTTCTTGTATTTTTAAATTAACTTTGTTTTAATGTGTATCATTAAAATATTCACTGAGGTGAGAACTAAAATATGTTTAGCATATTTGTTTTTTAAACCAAAAGCAACTAAAGCCCTTATGCAGTTCTTTACTCATTTTCTAAAATAACTAAACTCTACTTAATTTGTACATCTATAAATTAATAAATTCAGTGTTATAATGAACTCTTACACAAACCTGTAACTATATTTTTAAGCTAATTTAAAATAATTTAATATTAATGTTACGTCAAGACGTCATTCAATGTTATCTCTAAGAATAATTCTATTCCTGCATTTTTATGTTAGATTATTTTATAAATACTTAGTTATTTCTAGTATTAGCAATTTTACTTAGTCTAGTATTTTATTATTAGTCATTATTTCAAAATATAAAAATCTTGTCTTTTTTATAGCTCATTTTAATCGCTAATGATATAGAACATTTCTTCTTTTTTTGCTTAAACATACACCTCGCACCATATTCGAATTCCATCCCATTGTTTGTTCCGCTAGTATCTATACGGTTCATTAGACATCGAGCCGGGTATCACACAAACACCACCCCCCCGTTAGGAAGGATACAGTGGAAGACATAGAAAAAAGAAGAAGTAAATAGGTTCGTTTTTAATGAGTCCAACAAACAGCGCCGACACAGCTTTGTGGCTCTTTTTTTCCAAACCCCCGTGATAATGGCGTAAAAACTCACTATGAAAACACACATACACATAAATGCGTACAAAGGACGGAAAGGATATACGTGTCGTGTCCGTCATTAGGCAGGCGACGTTATTCCCGACATTATTTTTTTCATTAGCTAATTGAACAGTACAACGACGGGTGGGTTCGTTAGGGTGTGAGGGCGGTTATTCTAAGGGCGCGGCTGTTTATTCATGGTAATAAACGCGAAACACGAAAATGTCGGTACGTAAGCGGGTCCGAGTTGACCCCTGCCCCCTGCGACAAGTTCGTTTATATTCGCAAAAGTGACAATGTACGGTTTTGTCGGTAGAATATCGACCTGTGCCCGGATGCGGAAATTGCCAGGTTGACCCATGCGAGTCGATGCGTTGATTTTATTTAATTATAAAGCTTGGTTCTTCTGCTTGTTCTTTTGTGGGTATTGCTCACAATTACCAACCACTGGACGTGGTTTTGACTTGTTTATTAATATATTATATTCTGAACCCACTTATCTTTTCCTTCAAATAGTCATCTTGCTATTTTCTACTCTCTTAATGACTTGTGGCTTTATAAATATGGGAATAAGATTAGACCAAACTAATGAGTACTGTAATTTTTCACTTCATAAGGGCGTTTGAAACTCGGGGCAGCTCAGTAGCGACGCAGCACCTCTGGGAGGCGCAGGCTCTCTAAGATGACGCAGCTGTAGTTATGACCAATTATCCCTATTCGTCGTTTTCCCATTTCAATAGATTAATTATAAATTATTCAGGCAATAACATAAAATTTAAAATAAACTACTTCACACGTATATTTGCATAGTTCTCTAGAATTCATTTATGCGTTGGGAATGCATTTTAAGCACTTGCTAATATGAAAATTAGCAATAACAAATATGAAAATTTATCTGTATTTTCATAAATACTCTCGACGGCTCGTTTCAAAAACCATACTAAAATTTTAATGTTCAATTATTTTTTGTATCATAATCTGCGTCACATTAAAAGTGCATATACAATTATTTTTGTAAGGTTTAATAGGTTTATAATATAAAATCATATGAAGTCTTTTAAAATGAAAGTTTTAAACATAATAATATATAATACAAGTTACCATTATAAAACACATATTTATAATGTAATAATTATAAAGTTATGAGAAACATAAATTTTTAATCATAATAGATTGGAATTTAATCTGAATTGTGCAAACAAAATTTGAAGGAGTGAATGCTATTTTTTCAGTGTTGATATAAAATAATCCTTGATGAGAAATTGTTTAAGTAAATAATGAGATACATATATGTTTATTATATTAAATTGTGTAAAGAAACTTATACTCTCTAAAAAAAAAACTAGCGTTATCTTAATCCAGGTAGTTTTAACTGTTACATGTGTATAATACACGAATGTATAATTAATGAATTTGTCTCTCTTTTTTGTTTACTAATTGAAAAAAAAGGATCACAGCGTTATTGCTCAGTCCGGAGAAAGCAAACGTCCTTTTCAGTTGCGTGCTTTGTGTTTTCATTAGCCGTTATTTAATTTTTATTTTAAATGTTATTTCATAAATGCCAAAAAAACGCGATTTAAGTGAAAAGCAAAGGGCGAATATAATTTTATTGGATTCACAAAGACTTAATTATGTAACCATCAGTAAATAAATTAATTGTTTATGTCTCACTGTAAAAAATACGTTTTAACGGTAAAACCAGAAAGTAAAAGAAACCGAATAAACTATCTAAGCAAATTCATACATAATAAACTATTAATAGACGTATCTTAAGATATTGAGACATTTTGTTTCAAATAGTATGAAAATGAAGAGTTAAAAAAATATTACATGGTTTTAGAAAAAAGCTAATATAGTCTTAATTGACAGAAAATAATCTAGTCCGACAAATCCAACTTGAAGATAACTTTAAAGTTAGCCTTGTCCATATATTTTTTATAAATTCTGCTTTGTTAAATAGAATACGTATATGCTCATTGTCATACTATTTAATTAGGTTAAAAAGTTATAAGTAAATATAATTTAAGTTTCTGCCAGTATTTAAATAAAATAACCATTCAAAAAGGTTTCAATTTTTTTCTAAAAATATAACAGATTCTATTTAACCCATATTACACGTTATTTCTTAGGTCAATATTTTTTTGTGGTCATGCGCATATGTTTACAAAGCTTTGATATATTAAAAAAAAATTTTAAGCTTTCTTTTTAAAGCAGCATGTTATTATATTCAAAGTGCAAAACTTTAGTCCCGCGGCGACTAAACCGACAAAACAGAGTGTTTATTCCTCGGTTATCTTAGACGTAATAAAATTTTCCATGCAAATAGCGTCGAATGCGACCGCTTTCCGGCCCCTACTACTAGGTGGCCAGAGAAGTTCAACTATCGGCCCTGACAGTGAGCATTATTCAAAAACTTGCCAGTTACGTGCCCGGCGCTAACGGGCCGTGAAAAATTGGCGAAAAATATTTTTCGCCGACACGGAAAACGATGTTTCAACGGCGACAATAAAAAACGACAACGCAACAGAGACACACGAGAAAAAAATGTCGTATTTAGCGCCGACCAACTAAAAGGCAATTCTGCTTTTTCGCTTGTGCGCGTTTATTGTCAGAGAGTGTTTTTGACATGGAAGGAAGTTGACTTTTTAAACCCAATTCATTGTTTACGCTTTGGGTTAATTAAAACGTGAAGTAATTACTCTTAAATACACGTTAGTGGGCGGATATAAATCTTTGTAAATGGTTGTTTAGTCAACTATCGTTCGCTATCTATATAGTCATATAGATAATGAACGAGCAAGGAAACCTCGACCAATCAGACCAAGCGTATATAAACGCATATATAATGCATATAATTAACTTTTATTTGAAATACCCCTCTAAAAATACTTCCGTTCAGAATTTACTTTCAAAGAAAACTTACACTTAATATATTTAAGTTGAAACACTAGAAAGTTCAATTAAACTTTCACTAAGTTATCATAGACATTTTTTTCACGTCAACTATAGTCTTTTTTTTAATTTTTTTTTTATTAAATACAATATGTATAACAATTATGCAAACTGTACGTGACTAAAAATTGTTAAACAATAATAATATTTTTTAACTAAATAACTGTAAGTACTCTTGCGTATTTGTATTGTATTAAATTAAATTAATAAAAAATAAATAAAAAATAGATATTATCCGACCAAAACCCATACAAGCATTATGAAATACAATAAATATTTTTTCATACCATTTTCCCCGAATTTTCCATTAGTTAAAGCTTTACTTGTCATATCAAATAAAATAACAACGCAGATTAATCCAGGTGCGTAATTTTTCAATTAAATTATTATTTCATTCTCTTAAAAAAACAAATAATCTGATTTAGTATTTATACCATTTTTACTTTTACATAAGGCATTACCCGTCCATATAATCAAATATGGGTGTACATAGTAGTAGTAGTTAGAAATTTTCGCAAATCCTTCATCCTTCGCGTGTTACGAACGCAGCAGCAAAAAGGCTGTCGAGCAGTTTTCTATATAGAAACTATAATTTCATTAGGTGGGGAAGCTCAACATTTTCGCCAAAAGCACCTATATTCATTGTCGTTCCAACTTCATCTACATCAAAATGCAGACTAGGGGATGTAACATGCGCTAGAATTTCTATGTATGTGAGTCTTGTAATTTAGTTAAATGCTCAAAGCTCTCCGTCAAATACCAAAATATATAATCAAATTAAATCGGCAAACTTTAGAGATGAAAGTGGCGATTTCATTAAAAATATTATGAAGCACTTAACAACGATATTATATAAAAGTATACATGTTTGGTATAGATTTTTTTAACAATATAATAATATATAACCTATACTATAGCGTTTTAAATAACTATTACTTTTATAGTTATTTAAAACACATTTTTTTTTAGTTATTTAAAACGCTATTGTTATTTAGCAATGAACTTTCCATACATACTTTTTATGTTTATTATTTCCTTTACACATAAAATTAAATTTAGTCAAATAAGTAAAAAATTGTTTTCTTCAGGGATACTAGTTTGGCACGATAATTTTACTTAAAATATTAGACAAAGAAGAAGCTTGATATATTGAAGTAAATTTTCTATATAAAAGTTTATTACTACAGTATTAAATAACCAGCAAAATTACTAGTCATATTAAGTTTCTGAGAAACTTTCATCCGCTAAAATGTATAAATAAAACTCAATAAAAATATGTATATGATTGAGGCAACGAACTTGGCTGATACATTCGAAATTAGGAATTTATTTTTTCTGTGTTTTCTTTTTATTTTAAGCAGTTTTAAATTTTTTAATTTACAATGAATATGTTACAAAGATAAAAATAATTCTTTAAAAAACATCTTGTTGGATCATTAACATATAAGCTATAATAAATAAATAATTAGATTCTGTTTGGCGAAAGTTATATATCCGTTTGAGAGTAAATTATTAATTCTATGAACTTCAAAATGTCGGAATATCCGTAAACAGCAATAATTTATCATTGCCAATAAGTAGCGTAGATAAGTCTTGAATTATTTAACTAAATAATACAGATATTGTTTAAAATATTTATATTTTAAAAATCAAAATGTAAAGTTTATATTTATAACCTATGTACATAATTTAGTATATTTTAACTTGATAAACGATTGATGTCTTGCAATACGAATACAATAAGTCTTCGAACTTAAACTCAAAAATAAAGACAGTTAATAATTCCTTAATTATTCAGACATCGTATTTGTTAATGATGTGCACCTATTTTAATTTTTAATTAAAATATCAATAGTCTAAAAATAATAGCAGTATTAAATAATTTCTTATTTATGAATAAGTAAAAAGATTTATTTTAATACAATATTATCCTAAGATAAGTCTTTATAACTGTTGGTTCAAGTAACGTTTGTTATTACATTTTTTATGTAAATATTTAATCTTAAAAATTGAATATCTCTAATGCAAAACGCGGTGCAAAGTTTTCTCAGAGACCTGAATAAATAGTCAGACGCTATCAGTCACCGTTGTCTCTGACACGCGGCGCACCATTATATGATAACGTAAAGCCAGACTTACACCATATAAAAATATTTTTTTAATATTATATAAATAAATTTATAAAATAAAGTTAATAAAATTAAGAAACAACTCTGTACGCAATCAAGCGCAATTTTATAACTAGTTGTTGATTATTTTAATTGCAAAAAATAAAAGTTCAACGTAATATGAGCTTATTATAAAAATTGCTTATACATATTGTATTAACTGCTGTTGCTGATTTTTATCTTAAATGTGGTGAATCACAAAACGAAAAAAGGGAGTTTTTAAGTACCCTGTCATTGTTAAACATGGACTGCCCGAAGCGAATTCTTCATTTGGCGTGTCTTGAAAACAGCTCCTAAGACACTTTAAAACAGTAATTGCAAACCATTTAAGCTTGGTTACAAAACAACAACAAATTATTCTTTACATTAGTGACTATTTTTCTGCTGAATTGCATTTGCTAAATTTTCAATTGAAGGTTGCAAGGTTGATCCAAGCATGCGCTTGAAGGTTGATCCAAGCATGCGCTACTAATTTAATCTGTCAGTTGGTTTATTAGTAAAACCATCCTTAGATTTTTCAGGATACTAAAAATGTCCATTTATCTGTTTTAAGCACTCCAAATTTATCATTCGTAGTGGCACTCTCCTTCATTCTCCAAACGTTTTATATTCTATATTTTAAAGTTTGAAGCTCAACTTGAGAAACTCTTGAACCTAGATGATAACTTAAAAATCTGCAAGTCGCATCTCCAAATCATCAATTTGCATCCATTGGAATGCATTAAATTTTTAAAGTACTCTAAACTATTACTTACGGATACTTAATCATTGTGATTGTCAGTTTTAGGCCTCAACATTGCATAAACTTCGCCGTACTGGTCAACAATTTTTATAAAACCAGCAGATTAATTTTAAATTTAGGTAAGGTTGTTACAGACGTCGTTTTCAATGTCAAAAATAACAATCTATTATCATTGACTCTTGACTAACAGAAAATAAAAATATAAATGATTAAAGGCAGAAAATAGCATCATGGCCACTCGTATAGCTAACGAGAACTCTAAATTGGACCCTACGCCTGCTACTACATTTTTATTTAATCTGAACATTTTTTGCATTCGACACCGCCGTCTGATACCGACACCTGTGTATTGGACTATACATTAGCTTTTGCAATAAAAAATGTATCTAATATATAGTATTATATATAAGCGTTTAACAAGCATTAACATTGTTTAAGCTATAAACATTTAATCATCGTATTTTAAAAGATAAATTTGTAATATATTTACCTTCAACTTTTACTTATTACAAAGATATTTTATTTAATGCGTAAAATATTAAAATTTTAAATTTGTGTATGTCAAGCTTTAGGAAAACGAACTCGATAATGCACCTTATGCATCAGAGTGCAGAAAGTCATCTGTCACATCACCTACTTGTACGTACGTTATTTATGAAGCCTTAACGCACTGAATTTTAATAAATGTTGCTATATACTTATATAAAAATACATAAATATTAAAAACTTTTCCCTTATACACCCTTCTTAGAAGAAAATATGCTTATTCCTAAATATCAACATTTATTTTTTATATTTACAAACGCATTTTGATATTTTTTTATATTATAATAGTAAATATTATTTTATATGATAAAAACTACCATATAATATATATTCTTTCCATCTCATGTGAAAACAAATCTCTAACAAAATAAATACGTTAGGTTATCCGCAATCAGCGAGACCTTTCGCCAACGTGATTATATCCCAAAATATATTTTTTCCGTAGTTTTCCGTAAATGAATTAGACGCCAATTTTTCTTCGTACAAAACAACGTTAACGTAGCTGTCACTCAAATTGTTCCGTATATGGAATTGATTGATAGAAATAATTATGACGGAAAATGAAGTTACTAATATACGACTGAACTGAATTATAATAATAAATATAACAAAATAAAAATTAATACTTTTGAGTAAATGAATAATAACATGACCATTTTTTGTATTTAAATATTTGGTTATAATCTACATATATATTGGATAGAATAAGAGAATAAAATAGATATATGATTTGTTGAATGATGTTATTTTTACAAGCAATTGTAAAAATTATATAAAACAACAAGAATATACTTTCGCAAAATTTAAAAAAATACATATTAAACTGATTTATTAGGCAGGTTATATGGTAGCAAATTAAATTTATAGTGAAAGGATGCAAGTGCATTAAAACAGAAGCAGAAAAGTAATAAGTATCTATCAGGGAAATTTGGATAAAGTACAGCACTACGGTCCACACTGATGACTTGTAAAAACAAGTCTAATAAAAAATTGGACGGGGATTAATAAATCCAATTACACCTCTTAATATTAGTAAGCGAGCACTAAGCCTTCCTTGGACTGATTATGTGTATAAAAATTAATACATAATTCCCAAATCGATATCTTTCATTTGGGACTCGCTGTCGATAACACTTCGTCAAGGATTTCAATTTAAGATCTTCAAGTTGGACTCATTGAGTTCGTATGAACTCGAACTAAGTGAAGCCGCTGATCATTGACAAACAGAGAAGATCGAAAAAGTAGATGCTTCCCTCTTCACGTTAACCATTGTCTAGTTCGACGTACAAAATCCAGAGTTTGACTAGTTCTTTTCAGCGCAGACATGCATAAGAGGACTTCTAATATTAATTACAAGCTAAATGACGGTCTTGTATCTAAAATAAATATCCCAGACACATATATCAACACCGCAATATTCGTCATATTCGATACTAATCACATTTTTTGTAATAAAATTATGTTTCGATATTAATCGCTACATAGAAAAATGTGATCAAGATAAAATTGCATTAAAAAACTCTAATTTTAATAAAAAATATTTTAATTTGCACCACCAAAGAAAATATGGTTATTAAATATTTTAAGCACGATCTGTAGGTTTTTTATCCTAACTTTTCCCACCAAGCAAGTCATGTTAAATATTTGCTGATTTTTTCCACTCCTGTCAAAAATCTCGTCTATGTTGGATTAATTTTTCATAAAGCTGCAACATTTAGCGCTCGCGTGCGGGCTCCCGATTTTCCGGGGCACCTTAAGCCCGAGGCCCTGTTTCAAATTGAATTTTTAAAAGTGCCGGAAAATTCTCGTTTTCGCATCCACCGCACGCCCGTGCTTTCTCGGCCACCGAGAAGTACGCGGGGAATAATTGAAGTTATGATCCCAAAGAGAAACTTTTCATTGTTCGCTTGCACCGCTCTGGCAGAGTAGAGTAATGTGTATGTTTGGAGAGTGAAAATAATAAAAAAAATCTCTCAAGAAAAAAATTGCTGGAAGCCAACTGACGAGACGTCTTATATTCAAAGAAGTCAATTTTGAAACTTTCAAGAAGCAGTTTGCCGGTAAATTAATATTTAAGTTTTAGATTTTGACTTTTTATTGTATTTTTATTAGTATTATATGTTGTACTTTATTATTATGCCCAATTTATCGCATGATTTTATTTTTTTAATTTAATTAAAATTGCCGAGAAATAAAACTTTTTAATACAACAATTAACATAAATATTAGCTCAAATGTAATTTTTTAAAATGTATATAAATTAATAACATGTACATAATTATTCGATATTTTTAATTAATGGTTTTCTTTAACATAATTGTAAAACTGTATATTTAGCTAATAATAGGACAGTGATGCTAAAGCAGGACTAATTAACTAATATTTTTAATTTTTGCACAAAATTTAAAAAGCAATAGATAATTGCCTCTGTTTTTTCATTATATTAGTTGAAACACACTTCATAGATATAAAAATTCAAAATAAAAAAATCAGTTTCAGTTACATAGCTATCGTTTAGGGCAAAGTTTTAGATTAAAAAAATCCAATAAAAATCTAAAGCAATATACATATTATTAATTTTAATTACCGTTTAATTTGTGGTGTTTTGGTACATCATTACAAAAGCTTTTAAATTTATGTTTGTCTTAATGACATCCAATATTAAAAACTAATAAAATATTAGTATTTTTTAATATTTTATTCACATTCCATCCACTGTCTTAGAAGGGATAAAATATATTATAGTAACAAGCAACTGATGTATAGTTATATAGTTTTCGATTTGACCTGGTCGGAATGTACCATTTAAGACATTTTTTGCAGTGGTCTTAGAGCTACATACACAAAGCCAGGTCCTTCATATAGTATCAGCCAAGAGACTGCGCCCACTTTTAAATCATCCTTTATCGGAGCCCCTCAGAGACTGCAGTCTTTAAAACTGTATCCACGGAATAGGACTAGTCAAGAGTCTATGCCACTTCCTCTACCTAAAGACGACAACATCATTGCCACATAATATATTAGTAATAATATATAATTATTTATGAACCCATATATTTTTAACATAAAAATATATTGAATGTAAATACATGTGTGTACTTATTTTAAACTCTCTAGTTTTTTAACACATTTCAAACGACCTTAGAGTGTATTTTATTATTCAATAACACACTCGAATAGGTTTTGCAGAATTTTCAATACTTTCACGTATTTTTGCAAATCCAGCGGCCGAGTTTGCTACGTCCATTGACTGAAAGTTCTCACACGTTTTCGCCTAGTTAGTCACATATTGTCCGAGTTTTCTGCTTTGGAAACTGGTACATAATTTATAAATGTAGTCGGGCCTCACACCCTAAACTTATATATGTTTAGTTCGATAAACTTAAAAGTTTCACTTCCAGATATGTGTGTATACTTTTCCCAGCGGGAGTAGCATAAAAGTATTGAAAGGCGACGTCTCGCCATCATCAAATCCTCTTCAGCTAAAGTCTCGAAGAGTTTTTTTTTTAGATTTGAAGTGTCTGTAGGTTATAGATTTATATTTATGAATCAATTCACTAACATATAACTGTCTATATGTGTCAAGATACAAGCACTTCTTAAAAACTTATCTAAAATATTCAGTGACAAAAATAACAATATTATTTAAAATTTGGTGTAGAGAATTTAAAGGGCCAACTCAACACGCTTTGAGTAATTGACTTCAAATTTTGTAGTCATTTATTTCAATGGGTGTATAATATGTATGTATAAAAATATAAGTACCGCTTAGGGTGTATGTACTTTGTATTTGTATAATAAAATTCTAAGATAATCCATGAAAGTTGAAAATTAAAATATACTTTTTATGGAAAAATTGTATAGCATATTATATACAAATAAAATTATAATAATTGAAAGGCGCGTTTTTCCTTAAAAAAAATGAATAAAATACGCTGATGTGGGTAGAAATAAATGCCGTATTTGCTTCGAAAAACAGTCATAACGTTTTTTATAATCATTTAACTAAAACTCAATTGAACCGTTAAACTCAAATCCCAGTGTGGCTCGATCAACCAAATTTCATTGTATCGTACACATTCCGGGTATATCGCGAAGGGAAAACGTTTTTACTTTTCATCACGAGCAAAGTGGCAAGCGGCTTTCATTACACCCCTGGGGGTTCACCCTAGCAGGCCAATAATAGAAACCTGAATTCATTTCTGGCTTTCTGGCATACTTCTGGCGGATGTCGCGATATCGATAGGAGTTGTTTTTTAAGTTTCTTTTCAAAAGAAGAAATAAGACGGAAAATTCCAATCAAAGTTGATTATGTTGGTTTTTATTGAATAGAGAGACAAGCATTCCGCAAACCCACAAAGCTTCGAGCACCGACGAGGATAAAAGCTCAGTAAAGCTGTGTACATCGCTTTATCATTTCCACGCTCGGGTAACGTTATGTCATACATCGCTATACACCCTCTTGGGCTATAAAACAATTACATTCCTGCTGAAAACACTCGTGTGCATGTGTGTGTATATACGAATAAAAATAATTCGCGAGCAATTTATTCCTTTGTGTTAATTTAAACGATAATTAAATTGTGTCGGCTCAACGGTCAAGATAATGGTTCTGTGCTATAATAATAAATTCATCTCGCCTGGGATATCTCATTTATTAATAATAATTCTAGCTCCAATGAGTTTGCCTATCATGTAGTAACTCGATTTAATGAGAGAGATCTAATAAACTATTATAAATATTAATAAATCTAAAAACATATGTTTATAATCTTAGACAAAAAAGTAAAACACATCATCCTTATTATTCAAGTGGAATCAAAGAAATATATTTCGAAGCCAAAAACTTTAAGTAATGTTAGTAACCTATAATTTCCACAATTTAATTTATAAAATAATGTGAATTTAATGTTTACTTGGGAATCGTTACCGATCACAAAAAAGTTGACTTAGATATTTTAATTTTATACTAAATTATTTGTTAAAAAAATTTAGTTTAAATTATCTTAAAGTTTGTCAGACCAAACGTTTTACGCTTGACATTTAAGTATCCAGCCTAGTCGCTGTCCATTTTAATCTGGTCATTAAAATTTTTATTTTTATGCCAAAAACTTATTAAAGTTATCGCAATAACAGACGGATAAAAAAAAGTTTCACAATACGCGTTAAAAGCGCAATAAACATATGCCATAAGTCTTTTCTACCCACCGACAAGTTCATTTTGTATGTGACTATCAAAAATCTATGGTATATGCTAAAAGCATTTAAAATGACGATTAAATGCTTTTACAAACACAAAAATATGTATTACATTGATCATAAATTACACTAACAAGCGCAGCAAGGGAAATGCGAGTTCCAAGTTGATAACCCTAATATACACACAATAATTAGTGATCTTTTAAGATTTATGCGCTTCAAATGTAAATCAGTTTCAATTGAAAAGCAAAAAGAGTAACAAGACTTTATTGGGTAATACTTTTAATCTATTGACTACACAGTGCTAAATCTTGGAATGTTGTTCACATGTTTTATTTGTGGATGTAAAATAATAACATATTTTTATCAATTTGCTTCTAGTCTAATTTTATTAAGTCATAAATTCAGTTACACTGAAAGAAAATAATATAACTTAACTTATATTAAAATGTTTTTTCTGCTTCTTTTGATAAATAATTATAATCATAACTATACATGAATATACTGCATATTATTATTGCATTAAACGTATATTTATTGCACTAATAATATTTATATAAATTTATATTGTTCAAATAAAGTACCGGATATATTAGTATAATAATCGTTTTCTAAATGGCACTCGTAACAAAATTACAACGTTTATAGTTCAAAATATAGTATCAGATCACTCTCTGTTCAACTCTTCAGTAACTATGTTGTTACGATTATTCTTACTTTACATATATATCCTAACTTCCAATGCTCAAGTTGCTAATAAAAAGAATTATGTAAGTATTATATTAAATTTAAAGCTCGATAGTAAAAATATGTATTTTTAATTGATTTATTTAGGGTCCATATAAAATACAGGTTAACTACATTAAAACTTGTCAAATCCCAAATTTGGAACCTCATTCTTCATATCTAGCATACAACACCAGCTCTGACAATGTTATAAATTCTAATTTCACTGTGTTGAAAGATGTGGGGCCTATTATCGTATGTAATAAAGCTAATCTTCGTATGTAATAAACCTAATCTAACCTAAAACATCTATAAAATATTTATTGAAAACAGGGAAAATTTATTTCTTACAAATACCAGAATGGCAAATTTATTGAAGATTATACAAATATATATAAACCGATTTGCAAATCTAAATTTTTATTTAAAGTTTTTCCAATCAAAATAGAGTACGACGATAAATGTTTTTTTAAAAAGGTAATTGCTTTTTATATGTAAAAATTTTTTAAACATTTTATTAATTTATGTTTATTTTCAGAATGTATACATTAAAAAAAATGTCGATTTAGATGATTTTTTTCATAAAATCATTGGAAACAATTATTTTTATGGAAAACATAAGTTTGTTTTCAGCTGGTTTACCAATAAAGAACGAGTTGCGTGTACGGATACATCATTTGAAGTCATGAAGAAATTATGATGTTTTAGTTTAAATTGCTTTGTATTTTAAATGAATAAATAAATAAAAAAATATTATAATATGTTTTATTTTATTATATTATTATTTTAATATAATCCAATAAAAAAGAATTCCTTTTTAATAAATTTTAAGTAAATAACACAGCCAATAATACCAATGATAAAAGTGAATTTTATATTTGAAATGGTTAGTAAATTTTTGACAAATTGTCACTTGATAGTATTAAAACTTATTTATATTTTTATTACATACTGACTTAAAATAAAAATAAATTTTAAGATATTTGTGATATTTTACCAAATATCTTTTTAGTAAAAATATAAAAACCTCTTTTTTTTCGTTTAATATTCTAATTAAACTACTCAATATGTTGGAACCACTTATTAAAACTACTGATTTTTAAAAATATTCACTGACATTAATTTGACAAATTTACAAATTTACTAATAATTTGTTATAAAAATATAAAATAATGGTCTATCAGGAATATTTTTATATATATATTATACTAGGCTAAAATTTATTAAAGATATAAATTAATAAACGAGACAGCATGAAGACATAATTAATTTTACCATTTATGCCATTTTACAGACTAGGGTTTCTCATATTGGACACTTCTTCATACCGGGTTGAAACCGACCTTCATCTAGAATGAAATAAATTATCTCAGTATTTTTAAATTAAATAAATAATCTAAGCAATAAAACGAGTAGTTAATAATTTAAAATTTAAGTCCATGACATATGATATATTTTGCTTTATGAATATTATTTTGATAAACATATATTTAAGAAATAAATCTTTTTTTTACATTTAAATGCAATAAATTCAAAAAATACAATTACCTTTGACAACAACGTTTTAAAAAAGAAAAGCAAAAGCAGGAAGAGAAAATATTTAGGTATGTAATATAAAAATATGATTCTTGAAAAAGAAGGTAGTCATTTAGTCTAATTCTTAGCTTAGTTACAAAAAGTCCTTTTATATTCTATAAATGTTTTATTATTTTTCCACATGTTTATTTTATATATACTAAGTATTTCTCTTGCTGTCTAGTATCTTTGATTTTTCATTTAAAGCTTTTTTTACAGCTTCAAGCTGTTTTAAAAAATTCCATAGACTTGACGCTGCCAAACACTTTCGTATTACCGCTTTTAGTAAAAAAAATAATTTTCATTATTGAAGTAGTGTATGAGACAAGACAATATTTTTGTGTATGATAAACGTTTTCTTAAATTTAAAAATGTGTTTAAGTAGAAAAAAGTATTTTTAGAAGTAACTTTAATAGTTTATAACAGACATTAATTTTGAAGTACCAGAAAAAAATTATCATCCAAAGATATTTATTAATTAATAATATTATTAATAATATTATTAATTAATAAATATCTTTTTTATTATTTTTATTTTTTTTATTAATAATATTATTATTAAACATTATTTATTTATCGTGTACCGTATGTACATTGTACATATATAGATAATGGTTCGTTTGCTTTTGAGGTGGGTCGAGAAAACTGTTCTTCTAATTAATGCTTTTGATAAAA
The DNA here is from genome assembly GCF_051122295.1 of Plectrocnemia conspersa. NCBI lineage: Eukaryota > Metazoa > Arthropoda > Insecta > Trichoptera > Polycentropodidae > Plectrocnemia > Plectrocnemia conspersa. Next base: position 10,715,788 of record NW_028277171.1, on the reverse strand, counting down.
ACAAACTTGAAAACTTAAAGCTATCTTTAATAGATAAGCAGTGAATGAAAAACGGAGGAAAAGCAACTTCCGTTTGCACAAAATGGACACAATGTGCAAAAGCTACACAGGCCCCCGGTGCCGAGTTTTATTTTCCAAACAGCTTTAAGCACTTTAATTAAAAGCAAATGAAGCTTCATATCTTCATTTAGCTTTACGGCCTCGTTCAGAAAAATTGCTTATGAAAAGGTGCTTTGTTCGCTGATGGTCTATTATAGACCTTCCATAAAATGTTTTTCAATTATGAAGGAGGAAAAAGTATATATCTATAGCCATAATATATACATACACGTACATTTATATAAATATAGGGCGATCCACAAATGTATATAAATACTGGCGAAATATTTAGAAATTGTAGTTAAAATTATGTTATGGCATTAGCGCCTAAAATTTTAAATATGTTTTAAGATATTTAACATGGAATATACTAAATTTATTTACGAATATGGAAGTAAAGTTGGCAGCATTAAGATGGAAATATGATCTAATTCGATAGTTTTAGTAAGGTTTATTTTAATAAAAATAAATTTAGATGTCCAAGTGTATTAAATATTTTACTGGCAATTTGACAAGCCCCAAAAGACCCCCAAATCATCCTAATTAGTGCAAACGTCGAGTTTTAAATTATTAAAAAAAAATAAGCTCGTATCAGTATATTATATGTTTAATTTTATTAAATTTCTTTAATCCAAAAATGTTTAATATTTTGTGTGTATATACTATAAATTTAAATATTTAAAATAAGTATGAACACGTGGTTTGTGAATTATTTACAAAACAATAATAAAAAAAATCTTGTATATTTTCTAATGGTTAACTCTGTATCTAAGGGTACGTAAAAATATAATGTAATATAACTTTGTTATATAAATATTTACATTGGAGCGTTTTCTCGTTAAAGTTTTCCAATAATAACTATACTTTTTCAATTTATCATATTTGATTGATCCGGTAATGTATAAAACTTTTCCACATACACATGATATATTATTAATATGGGGATTTTCATATAAATCAGATGAGCAAAAAGTTTGAGGGTATTTTTAATACTTAATCGAAAGTATTGGTATACTAATAATAAACATTAAGAGATTTTGTAATAATAACTAGTTTAATAAATAAAATAATGATAGATTTAAATTTAACATTTTTAATTATAAACTGGTTTTTGGGTATAAAAGACTATTACACTTACTATGTAATTTTGATAAAATCTGGTTAAATAATATTTTAATACACAACAATACATATTTAAATATTTTTTTATAAAAATATTATGACTTATTTTTATATTGTTTATTAATAAATAAATAAAATATTATATTAAATTTTAACTTATACTTCTATGCAGTTTTAACACCATCTATTGGTGAAAACTGTTATTTTCTTACATTAATATGAAAAATAAAAAAAGTTATCGTTTTCTAATTTTATTTAAAATACATTGTTTTATAATATAATAATTTTACATTGTAATTTAATATTTTATAATAGGGGAAAAAGCGGAAATAATTAGGACAAGGATATTGGTATATTTATGGAACATTAAACTAATTGTTAACATACTTTAGTTAAATGGATAAAAATTATTAATAAAATTAATTTAATGAAACCAATTTCCATTTTGATTATTGTAAATATATTTTACCATTTATACTAATTTATATAATTGGATTAAATATATACGAACATTTTATATTTATCCAATTCTATATAAAAACCTTAGTTAATGTAAATACAAATTATTAATGTTAAAAATGTTGCGTCATAAACTCTGTTTTATTTTTTATTTTTTTATGTTTTATAATTCAGTCTGGTCTTCCAGAGTAAGTATATATTTATAGGCATTAAAGCGATAGCAATTTAAATATGTATTATTATTATTTTAGACTTATTTCGCATCCATGGAAAGACTTGAATTGACAGCACACGAAAATTATATTGCAAATATGAATTATTCCTATAAAAGAATAAATAGAACATCTCCTTACTACATAAATATTGAATACAATCTTTTAAAAATATGGGATACGAACGTCACGGTATACTTTATGTAATATATCTTAATGCATTATAAAACATGCCTTAATATGTTTTTGTAGATGGATATAAAATCTTACGAATGGAAGAACAACCAATATAAAGAGAGCATTATATCATACAAAAGCGAATTATGTGAATTATTAAAAAATGATAAATTCGTTATGAATATCGTTCAACAATTTTCCAATTTACCAAAAAAATGTCCAGTTCCAGTACGTATTCATTTTATTTTCTTCTATATTATTAATATTACCAAATATATTTTACAGGTTGGATATTTCGGTATAAAAAACATGATCATGGACGCAAAATATCTACCGCCATTTTTACCAGCTTCCAAATGGTATATAAACTTAAGGTTTTATGTGAAAAACCCTGATATCGACATATTGATAACTAGAGTTTATATGAAAGTCGAAAGAAATTTACGCACGTCTAAAAAAGGACCATAGACTAAAAAAGATAACTAATCTTTGCCTATACTCATTATTGCATAATAACATAACACTTTACTTTTCTTAATGAACCAATCACACACGAATTTATATTTTCCGTAAAAGAAATTATCACCTAATAACTTATGCACTATAAAATTAATATTAAGTTTTTCATCCGCTGTAAAATTCTAAAAAATAACCACATATAAGTTTATTTTATTATTGTTATAATATTTTGCTTAAAAAAAATTTTAGACTCACCGCTTGTATAATACAATCCTTAAAATTATATTTTTCCGGTAAAATCTTTAGAATAGTAAAATAATAGCAGATATTATCCTGTTTGTATGTAAAACTCTTCACAAACTTTCCATTGCTCCATTTATAGACGTGAAACTTTCCCTTAAAATAATATTGATGAAAAAGTGTTTTATATTTAATATGTATTAAATAAATATTTAAAATTTACCTGAATAGGTCCAAGCTCTTTAAATATTTCTATATGAGCATTATATGTTGTATTAGAGCCTTTAAATGATTTGAAGCTAAAGTTACTGTAAGGAGTAAATTTTGCATCGTAACAAGGATCTGCTTCCAGTATTGTGGCTAAAAACGGACCCTACAAATAATAATTACCACAAATATATTCTTATAAATAACTAAAAGATCCTTAAACTTGCTTACAAATGTTTCACTTCCATCTGCGTGTATTATATAGAAAAATAAGCCAATAGTAAATTTAACTATTTGATATGGCACTAATGACATTTTTATACACTGTATATTGTAAAGGAAAATAAATATTTCTAGTACGGTTTTATATATGTTATTATAGTTATTCTATAAACGATACATTAGTGACCAATTATTGTATAATTTTATTCGGAACAAAATATATCATCATAATTTTATATTCATATATACGATTTAATAATTATATGATGATATCAGGGCTGTGGAGTCGGAGTCGGAGTCGGAGTTGGAGTCGTGGAGTCGTGGTGTTTTGGCCGGAGTCGGAGTCGGAGTCGGAGTCGTGAAAAATGAGCGACTCCGACCATTTTTTTAAATTATGAAATTTATGAATTTTTAATTGTGTAATAATGAATGTGTATAGCGTATGAATATTAAACGTGTAGAAGAACACCAAAAATACCTGATAAAATTAAACTTTTTTAAGTCGGAGTTGAAATCGGAGTCGGAGTCAGAGTGGAGTCGTGTTGTTGGTAAATATCGGAATCGGAGTCGGAGTCGGAGTCGTGTTTTTTTTTAACGACTCCACAGCCCTGGATGATATACTACATAAAAAATCATTTTTTATTTTATAATATATGTAGTTATATCATCTACGTATGTATGTACATTACAATATTAAAAAAAACTGATAAACCTAAATCAATTAAATTATACATATATAGATAAACGATATTTTTTTAACATTGCTTTAATTTTAATTTTTGAAAGTATATGCTTACTAGCTATTATCAGAAATATAATAATAGTTTAGAATAATATATAATCAGAAATATAATTGGTTTTACTCGGTAGATACATTAAAAAACATAAAGCTCAAACAAAATGTGGAGATGAAAAATGATATACAAGGAACAAAGTCTATATAATTTTACATATAACAAATTAAGTTTACATTCATAAAATATATATGGAAAAAAAACATTTTTTTCATTTGAAACTATTGCTGCTAAAGTGACATTATTCCTCTTCGAATTTTAAGTCCAAAGTAGCCTTTAAAAAATTGTATATAATTTCCAACTTTTTTCGATAAAAACTGGTTACTAATATTAAAAAAATTCTGTAACTATAGAATGCCTTTTACTTATTTATCGTTTCTCATTATTACAAAAAATATATATTTTCTCTCTCTGAATATTTTAATCCATATATTCGAATATCCAAACCTTTTTTGTAACTATTCATTATTCGATTATTTGTATAAATATTTGTAAAGTATTTGTTCATCATCTAGGTTTACCAAAAACTGATCAACTATAGTATAATAAATCTTTATGTATTACTGCAATGCAGGTAGTCACTTTTTTCTTTGTTTACCTTTTTGTTTAGCGAAATTTATCTTTTTATCATGATATTATTTAAAATCGTAATTGCCATAAAAACAAGTAGTTAACAAACGAAGTAATTAACAAAAAACACCTGGGGTTGTTGTTAAGCAGATGTGAATTGATTTTATTAACAATTTTAAATGAATTCGAATAATGTTAAGTCTATCTAAAGGAATTTATTACAGTATATGTTTAGTTGTATCCCTTTCAAGATAAAGTATAATTAAAATTAAATTTGGTACTGATTTAAAGTTTGCAATAATTATTGCTCTGTTATTTTTAAAATTAAAATATATAGTCCTGATACTTGTTAACATAAAATTATGTTTTAAGTACCTCTTTTTCTTGTTTAATCATTATTTTGATTTTTACAATATTTACGAATATATTTAATAGGCTAATAACTTGACTTAAATTCAAAATATCCAATAAATCGAGTTATTTGGAATTACTTAAAAATTGAATTTTTAATTCAAAACTGAAATCCATCTTATCTTTGATGATTTCATCTTTGCTGAATATTTTTTTAGTTTTATAGCTATTCAAATCCTAATTTATCTATAATATTAGCAAATTAAGAATATAATAATATATTTGTAATTTATAATTAGTTAGTAACTATTTAATTACATCTAATAATATGTTATTATATTCTTATTTTTTAAACTTCAACTGACCAACGCTCACTCTGCTACTCGAAAAGCATTTTGTAAGTATGGATAATATTTGTTTAAATTTTAAAATAATATTTTAATAATTTTAGTATTTTACTGCTAAAAAGCGTACAATAAATATATTTATTATAATTTATTTTTCTTATCAAGCATAATAAAGATGGATTGGGCTCAATGTTAGACATAACTGATAAAGATATTTCTGTGCCCACTTGAAATAATGAAGCAATTGTACTGGTAAATCCAAGTGTAACATTTCTAAAGATACATAAGCTCTGAAATGCTAGAGCCCTTATTTTAATTATCTGCATAATTGCCAACTACTTGTGTAACTGAACCTTCTCAGTCAAATTTAGAATGGAAAACTCCACCCCTAACCAGTTTATAATAGGAGTACCTTAGTGCAGTGTTCTCGATCTTCGTCTATTTATTACTTTTCAAACCATCATAACCCAACAAGCCATGTTTACGAATGACCTAGCGATATATACGTGATCATTAAATAGAAACCAAATTACTAAATAGTTTTAAGGAAGTTTACAGTAGCTGTGTTATTTTTAAAGAAAACCGTTAATTAAAAAAACGTCATCAAAACAGGGACTAATTTTTTATTCGTAAATCAAAAGTCAGGCGATTCCTTGTGCAGGCTCGGTCAAATAAATTGATCTTTACTTAGACCTATATCTTTATTGAAAGATATAAGCAGAAATCATGATAGAAAAAGCTCTAGCTTCAAAACTCCTCAAAAGAAGTCTTGGTTGTAATGATTAACTATTTCTGTATTAATTTCTGATCTGATCACAGTGCTAACATAGCTCATTTATGGTCCAATATATCTGATAGTTTCTTCCGTGATAAACGTTATCTAAGATAGGTGTTCAAGGATTACCATAAATGCCCACCCAATAACTAGCCTTAAGCATATTATATTATAAAAGTTTATTTCTTATATAGACATAGGTAAAATAGCATACAGATATATTAAATGCACAATACTGGTTCATAACCATTTACATTGTTTACAAATTGTTAAGTTATACAATAACATAAAAAGAATAATAAATTATACGAGAGTATAATAAATTAAAGGAAAAATACATAAAACTTTTACAAATTTAAAAAATCAAAAAAAAAAAAAATTTGGAAAAGAATGAAGCAGATGAGAAAAACAAATTATACAAAATACCTAATATACAAAATAAAACACATACAAAGGTAAATAAACCTAGCCCTGTAGACCTGAAACTGATGATACTGCGACGAGCTTAACTGCATCAAAGCAATATGTGAATAGCCTTAAGCATCTTCACTTGTAAGGTAAGAGTTTATTAACAATAAAATATTTTTCTACGGACAGATGTTTAAACTTGTTTAGAAATATAAAAAAGAAGAAGAGAACTAATGCTTGTCTCACTAATCTTTGCAAATACAAACATATGTTATTTAAACACGTGTTAATTATAGATCCGCATCCATGTAATTACTACTGTGACAGCTGTAAGTTCCCAGTGAAAGTGAAAGCGCCATTTGTACAGTTTGGAATGCATGCAAGAGTCGCTCGCAGTTAGATCTTACATTCAGTATGTATTTAATATTTTATGTAATATATGTAAACCATTTTAGTCAAGTACATCAACATACTATTTGTATATAAATGTTGTTAAATAGTTGTAGGTGTTTTAAATAGTTTGCACGATTTTGTTAAGGAGAAAATTGTATTTAATTTGCAAAGAGATTTTTAACAACTTTCTCTTTATAAATAAAAGATATAACTTAAGGAATAAAATACATACGTGCATTAAGAAATAAATTATAATAATAAGTCTTTTTATATTTTCTGTTTATGTTTATATTATTTATTATATGTTTGTTAAGTAATATTTATTTTATTTGTGACAGTATTAGTACCTTACAGATATGCTTAAAATAATTTCTAAAAAGTCATATTTCGTAAGAAATATGTATATTTCGTAGATATTTGTATTATTATATACACACAATATTAATATTATTTTGTATATTCAAAATACATATTTTTTTAATATTACATTCAATTTGTTATTTGTATTTTTTTTAAGATTTTAAAACTTATTATATCGTTATTACTTTTCAATATTATTAATTTTATCTATTATTCGTGATGTTAAAAAATGTTTAATAAAATATCATAAAAAAATCAGTAGTAGTTTTATGTAATTAATAATTTCTGCAATGTTAAAATTATTCTAAACAAAAAAAAAGTTATATTATAATAATATTTTATTGAAATCGTCAAATAAAAACTTAAGTTCAAACCAAGAACACACTTCATAAGTAAAAGTTATTTTCCAATTAATTTACCAAATTAAATACATAAATATTATATAGGAGCAAAATATGCATATTTAAACTAAATAGGCTTTTAATCAAAATCTGCGCTATATTACTGTATACACGTATTTCTGAATATACAAAAATTACAATGGAATTATAGACATTATTGCGATAACACACAGTACTCTAATTTTTTTAGATGACCACTCAACATGAAATTTAAACTTTCCATAAAAGAAACTATTTCCGAAAAATTTGTGGGTAGCCTCATTCAAGTCCATTGACGTGGCACCTTTAATGTCCTTAAAATAAATAAAAATTGTATATATCACATATTATTATATTGTTTTAAGTAATCAACTACAATAATACTAACCGGTGTCAAAATACAAGTATCCTTTGCAACTGCCATACTTTTATCTAACATTTGCATTGCCAAAAAGTAATAACACACATTTGGTTGATTGTACACAATTGACTGTACGTATTTTCCATTTGTAAATTTGTAAGCTTTTATTCTACCCTAAATTTTTGATATTATTAATATATTAAGTTAATTCTAAATATGCATTTTAAATTACCGTCACAGGGCCAACATTTTTAAGAATCGTAAAGTTAGATACAATACTCTTCTTATCTTCTTGTAGAACGATATTAAAATACGTATTTGGGGTTGATTTTCCATCGTTGCATGTTTCCATTTTCTCCATCAAGATTTGATAGGGGCCCTCAAGAATATTGATGTTAATAGTTTTTTTTTATATTATATAATAAATAAAAATATGAGGTTCAATGAAAATAAATGTTACATAATTTGAACTGCCATTTACACTTCCAATAGAAATCATTAAAAAGTATATCAAAAGTGTGTGTAATATACGTGAAGCTTCCATGACGGTACAATTGTCAATAACATATGTTGTAAGTTATTAACCTAACATTATAAATCACAAAGACTCTCAAGAAGTTCAATGTAAAAAATTAAAAAAATATATAAGACATTTATGATGACGCTAAAATAATAATACAAATATTTAATAGTTATAATTAAAAATAAATAATTAATTAACAATCCATTTATTATGAATAAAACATATTTTATTATACTATAAAAATATTTGAAAAACTTTGTAAATATAATTTAAAATAAATTGCATAAAATCGTTTATCCGAAATAAACGTTGATAATTTTAAGGTCATTAAATAAATTTAGGCAAATCATAGGTAATTTATGTATAATAATTGTATATTATATGTTTTCAAATAAAATATATGTATTTATATTATTAAAGCATGTATATAAAAGAATTTATTGGGTTTTATATTTACATATTTTTAATTTTTATTATCAATAAAGCACATGTTTTACTTTATTTATAAAAAAAACCTTTAAAGTATAAGAATGTAAATTTATATTATATATATTAATATTGTATATTTAACCTAGGTAATTAATTCATAGCATAAAAATATGTCACAGACTTCTCTAACGATGATTATATTTTAATGTAACATTTTTTTACGTACAATACATTACAACAAATAATGATTTATTACCAATTTAAATTTAATCTGCTTTTAAAATCCGGTATATAATAGGTGTTTTTATAAAACTTTAACCATTTCTTCATAAACTTCAAAAATGTGTTATTGGCTACAGTGTTTTATTTTTAGTATAATTATAGTATTTTCTGAATCGCAATTGGCTAAACGAGTAAGATTCATAATCATTTTTATTTTCTTACTGTACAATAATTTATTAAATTACTTTTAGGGTAAATACAAATCAAAGATCGAATGTTTAAGATCCTGTCAATATAATGATTTGCCTCAGCGTTCAACAGAACTCGAATACAAAGTGATAAATAATAGTGCTCTCGATATATATTTTTCAGTGGTAAATGAAGTCGGACCTGTGTTGGTAAAAAGCATTTCTAAGAACATCAATAATCAACCATTGAATTATTTTAACTTGGTTAATTTTATTTAGGGCAGTGTAAAAGCTTACAAATTTAAAAATGGTAAATACTTTGAAGATTTTGCCAACACATTCAAACCTCTTTGTAAATTTAATATAATAATTAAAAATCTACCAGCTCCACTAGATTTTGACGACAAATGCATTTTTAAAAAGGTTTATATGCTGTTGAATTAATAAATTGACTATCTATTGTATATAATTTTAATATTATTTTATTTTCAGAAAAATTATACCGCCACCAATGTAAACTTAGATAGTATACTTCATCAAATGATAGGCAACAGTTTTTTCTATGGAAAATTCAAAATTATTTTTGCATGGTATACCAAAAAAGAAACGGTGCAATGTACTGAATTTGAACTTATGATTGTACCTTTATAATAAAATATGAATTTACCTGAGCAATAAAAATAAAAATAATTCGTTCGCAAGAAACGTATTTTTTATTACTAAATAATGTTAAACGTGTAATGAATAAGCTATTGTATATTTATAGCAGTTATATTTTTATAAACGTGTATTACAAAATTATGAATACAAAAAAAAACATCTTTAAAACTAGTTACAAGTTTCTGGTGTATAACGATTTTTTTTAGTTTACAAAAGTTTATGCAGAATCATAATAATAGTACAAAAAATATAGTATAGAGTTTGGGATACCATCTTATTCAATTTAAAAAATCTTATGCTAGTTTAAAATCATATCTAATGCTGTTTTCAAATCTTATCTTATGTTAGTCGAAAATCTTCTAATTAGTTATTTAATATAAGCAACAATCTAATTTTTAACAATTTCCTTACGTTGAAGAATTTTGCTGGATTGATATTATTTTTTATGTTTAATTTATATAACGGTAATTAAATCTTTAACCAAGATAAAATAAAAATATAATCTACAAACACAAAATAAAATAAAAAAAACTATTTAAGCCCCGAATAAAGCGAATTAATCTGTAATAAATACTTTAAATAAATACATGGGTTGTGTTAACGCATGATAAATTATTATAGTTTAAGCTAATTGTCTCCTATTTTAATGAAGTATTCTATGTCAAAAAAAAATAGTGAGTTAGCCCAAATAAATACATACAAATTTTTACATTGCCACTACTACGCCTAAGACTCACTTCTTATTTATCGTATTATCAAATACTTGCCATTTTTAATTCAAACGAAATTCAATATATTTCTCAGATGCAAATCTCATAGTTGCATAGTTGCAAATCTCATGTTCCTGGAAAAGCACTTTATCAAGCAGCTGGTAAAAATTCTATACTTTGCGTATAAAATACAGATTTAAATATTATTTTAGTGCTACCTAGGGATTCTGAAGTCTCGGGTTTTTTCGATTCCCGGGACTCAAGACCCAAATTTTTAAAGTCACGGGAATTCCCGGGACTCGAGACTTTGATTATTTTTCGTATAATCATGAAAAAAAATTATGGTAAAAAATTAACTTATTATTATTAACTTTAATTAACTTATTATTATTAACTTTAATTAATTTATTATTATTAACTTATATTATTTGTGTTATAGGTACGATAGATGAAAATTTATTAAAACAATTTAAAAACACTTTATTCGATATTTACTTAAATTTAATTTATTACAAGTTTTTTAATCGAAATATTTATATCAATATTAAGTTAAAACCTTTACTTTTGTAAGGAAAAATATGTTTTTAAAAACACCAAGGCGTTTAATGATGAATCATATAGCCTGTTCCTGGTTTTTGTGGCAAATATTCCAGATGTAGAAAAAACTTCGCTTTCTGTAGATGTTGGCTTAATTGTAAGCAATGATTTGAATAAAAGCTCTAGATTCGGAGTTTGCTTGATAGTTGAGTCTAATATCTGAAACTCCTCTTTAAAGTTAAATTTTTTATTTCTAGTCGTTGAAATATTTTGGTGGTTCGTGCGACAGAGTTGTGTTGATTTCAAATATTTTTTTTAAAAGGAAATTAACAATAATTTCAGAAGTTAATAAAGTGGCATCTCAACGACTTAGAGCTTCAACTGCCAGTTTTATAGAAGTGAGTACTTCACAAATATTTTCCAATACGTGAATTCATTCCAAATTTGGCCGATGCCAAGATCAATTAATGATTTTCTAATGCAATTTCGTAACTTTTAAAATCTCGAGATCATGGGTAATAAGGAATTCCACCTTGTCTTCATATCGAGACATAAATTAAGCTCGACATCAAATTCGCTCTTTACATATTTTTGTGAAATTGCACTTTGGAAAGTCTCGAGTCCCGGGTTATTAATTTTTAAATTCTCGGGACTCGAGACAGCAAAATATCTTTGAATTCTCGGGAATAAATTCCCGGGTTGTCTCGACACAGAATCCCTAGTGCTATCCCATTATCAGTACTTGCATTTACACTTACCTACCGTTAAAATTATCTTATTAATATTGTATATTTTAATCCATTATTTTCTTCATTATAACTTGTTCTTTACAGTAATTATAATTTTTAAATTATATTACTTAAGTAATTTTATTTTGTTAATGACAATGTTATTTTATTAAAACAAATATTCTATACTTACTAAATACAAAATTAATAATCATAAAAGAATTTTATTTATTAAGTGTACATTTAAAATTGCAAAAGTATGACAGCTTAATAATTGAAAATATTAGATACATACATATTGTACAAATATTTATAAATTTAAGAATTAAATAAAAGATAGTGATATATTAAAAAGCACTGGAAAAATATAGCTCGCTCTTGTGAACATTTTACAAAATATCTACCCGTTCATCTTTTGAAATCCCTCTATAAACTAAATTACCTATGCCAGTTGCGTTTAATTTTCTGTTTGCTTAAAATCAAATTCTACTTCAACACAAAATATTTTTATTTTCTTACTATAAAACGTCACTGATAATTTAAATTTTCCATAAAAAAAACTATCGCCGAGTAACCCGTAAATAGATTTGCGTAAATCTAAATTTTCAAGTAGATAAAATTTCTGAAATATAAATATTTGTATTATTCATCAATATTATTTGACATTACTATAATATGATAGATTTAACGAACTTTTTTAAATATACAATTACCAGTATACTCAAATTTGAATGGAAATATTTTCATATTGTTCAAATAAGTGCACACATTCTTCTCGTGAAAGCCTAACGTTTTTTCGTACTTGTTTTGATTCCATTTAAACACTTTAGCTTTAGCCTATAAATTATTTAATCAAACAATTTATTTGCATATGTTAATGTATTATAATTTCATACCTCAACAGGTCCAATTTCTTTGGTGATGTTTAAAGTACAATTTACTTCATAGCTCGATACTTTTTCAACTACTATTGTAGAATAGGGGGTAAGTTTTACATCTTCACATATACTCATCCTATTAATGCTGACATCATATTTGCCCTTTACATTATTTCATTAAATTAAAAAATTGTATAAAAAATAATTTATTACATCAACTTACATATATTTTATTAGCAGCATCAATTATTAAACTATGTATTAAGATGTAAAATAAGATCGCAAATATTATATATTTCATGATAAATAAAGTCAAACACTTATTAATGATATTTATTAACTGTGTCGATTCTCTGACTGCGTATTCGACAATAATTTCGTTATAATATTAAGTTCATAATTTGCATTTAATTTCAGTGGATCGTTGATATGAATTTAATGCTCATCAAATTATTTTTATTATTATTTTATTGTAACTTTTTATTAATATTATGAACCAGTGACTATTAAATACAAATTATCATTAAACAGATACTTATATATATATTCTAATAATAATCATGGTATATTAAACATATTTAATGATATTAAAAAGAAGTTATTAAAAATTCTTTTTTTAATATATTTTTATACATATAATAATTCACAATTAAATAGGTTCTGTACTAGTTTCCACTATAAAACAAAATGTTACTACTTTTTTTGTATAAAATTTTCCTTTAAATATAAATTTTCCGTAAAAAAATTTGCTTCCGAAATACTTATTCGCAAACTCCTCAATATTACTCGTAACATTTTTATAATCAGCCTGAAATAATAAAATTAATATAGTAGTGAATTTCACGTATTTATACATATAGGTGTATAATAAATTATATACAAGAAATTAGATTCTGGCATAAATTCTATAAAAAACATTCACATAACTTATCGCTCCCACGTGTTTTATCGGTCACCTATTTGTGATTTTTATTTGTATCGCTCATTTATAAGTTTTGAAATTACGCCGAACCTAATAACTTACTGTCCAATCTTATAAAAAAACTTACCACTTGTGCAACACATTTATTGTCAACCTTGAATTCATATTCCAATAATTTTATAGGAAACGAATATTTGCATATGTTAGACATCTGGATGTTAATTATTTGTTTTAACTTGTTATTTTCTATTCTGTGACCAACTAATTTACCCTTGATATGTGACAAATAAATATTAAGGATAACAGAAAATTAATATATACACATATATAAATATACATAGTATATGTTTATATATATATATTACAAACCATTAGAGGACCTATTTCTTTTGTTACAGTTATTTTATACCAAACTATAAATTGTCCTTTCGAATTTAATCCAGACTCAATATCGACCATTCCATAATTTGATTCATGTGCGCTGCAATGTAGTAAATTAAAAGATGTAATTTTATATGGACCCTTAAAAAATACATATAATAGTATAAATATATTATTATTTAAAAATTTAATTTAAAATATTATATTTATACAAATTTAGATGATGCATCAATATTAACAGTAGAGATGCAATTCCAGACCACGATGTAGCAAAAAAAATATTTGGCTTGTTCCATAGCTATTGCTAGACTACTACTAATAAATAATTTGCTTATAAATGGACCTCTGTTTAATCTATTGTAAAGCTGTGCCATTAGCTACATTTATAGTATAATTGAACAATTATTCACTAGCATAATTTAAATATTCATAAATTTTAGTATTACTAATCCATTTCCCACCCAATGTGGAAAATAATATAAATAATCAATTATATAACAAGACAAATAATTTCGAGTGGTTGAAAAATTCTGAATATTCAAAGTGTTTAAAGTTTTTTAATAGATTATATAATAAATTAAAATTGAAGGTTCTAAATACTCAAGGTGTTTAAAACTTTTTTAATAGATTATATAATAAATAAATATATAAGGTTTAATGAAAATACATGTTACATAATTTGCACTGCTATTTACCCTTCTAATACAAATCATTAAGAAGTATATCAAAAGTGTTTGTAATACACGTGAAGCATCCATGACGGTAAAATTGTAATTTATAAAGCTTGTGAAAATTCAAGGTGTTCAAAGCCTTTGAATATTCACTGTATTATCAGCAGCAGGTTCTTTATGGGAAATATCTCAAATTATTATGTGATGTTGAACCAGTTATGTCAGCGGTGAACTTCATTGGCTCTTGTGATTTTAACCGTTGTCACTACCGAAATTTTATTTTTAGGAATGAAAGATCCTGACTTTCCCACCATACAGCAGATCTATGATAAAGTTTTATTGAAATTTTTTGAACTCAGAGGAGTAATGTTACTTTTTCCTATAGTTAAAACTTGCCCTCAGCTGAATGACTTAAAAATTAGCTATTGCTTAAGATATCATGATATTTCTTAACTAATTTAACTCAAAACATGTCATTTTGCCGACCATTGGTGTTGATTGAGTCATGTCAAACTGCTGTATTTCCTAGGGTGTCAAAAATTAAAAAATATGATAAACCTCAATTTTCACATAAAATTGCAACATATATATTTTCTGATCTTAATCTACAATTTTTGCAGCATTTTTCGAACCAAGATGCAAGTGCAGAATACATATATATTTTAAAAATCTATTTGACCTAACAATTGAGAACTACAATCTTACCTTTATTTAATTGACAGTATTTTATCTGCAAAATAATGACATGCTAAAAGGCAAATTCCAAGAAAATAAACTACTAGAAACAGAATTCTATAAACGTGTCTTCCATTTGACGAATTTGTTAATTAAGATCATATACCCGAAGATTTATATTTGGATTTGACAGCACTTAAGTGAAAAGACATATTCAATGGTGTAAAGTACATAATATTACAATTTTAGGTTACAGTTAACAAATGACTATTCGCAATATTTTGTTACAATAGGAAGTAACAAACTTCTGACCTCAGTTTTATTAAAAGTTATCAAAAAAACAATTACATTATTCTTATAAATATGGCTTATTGCGTTTCAAGCTACTACGTTACATTACTTGTTTAATTGTCTTTTGCACATTTACCCGGTATATAAAAATTTGAAAACGTTTAATTTTGTTATTTATGCAGACTTATTTATATAATTATAATCGAGATTACTTTATGGTCCGCCGAGTCTAGAATATTTACGATCTAGCCCTCTACAAATAAGTTTTTCAACCCCTGTCTTACACTATAGATATGAAAATCACAATAAAATTGACGCATTGCCCGTGGGAAAGAATTTTGCCGCAATACGCGTTAAAAGCGCAATAAATAAAATGCTAATAATGTTTACGACACGCTGATAAATATCATTGTTATGCCGATAAATTTTGTACGTGACTATCAGAAATCCAAGAGTTTAGTTAAAATCATTTTTTACAAATACAGAAGCTAGTGTAATGCATTAGCAGACGATTACATTGACAAACGCAGCAGGTTAATTGCAAAATGAAAAGTGCGTAGTCGGAAAATGCGAGAAATGTAACCTATCAATGGCATATTAAATGTATATATACTTCCATATAATTATATAATTATATTTCATTTATAGTAGTGCATATAATTATCTTAACAATAAAAGAAAATCTTAAAGATAAAATATTATTTAGTTACATGGTTTACATGAAAATGTCATAATATATTTATTTTGCTAACATAACATTTTTCGATTTAAATTAGCATTTATTAAAAATTACAGAAATATGTACTAAAAAATATTTACACTGAAAATTACTGTGAAACTTAAGCTTGTTCGACAAATATTCATTTACTATGAATCACTCTTAAACGTAAATTATCTTTTAGTTAAAATTTTATTCTATATTAATTTTAAATATAACTGAATGAAAAATTATTTTTTACTCAAATAAGAAGTTAAATATATTAATTAACATAAATAATTTTTAAGAGCTCTTTGAAATTTTTAATCTACAATTAAATAAGTGTGTATTAAATACCCGATTGTTCTGTCAACTAAAACTAGTTGTTATTTTTCGTTACGAAATAGTTTTTTTTGATAAATTAAAGACATTTATTATACAATATAAAATTACATTTTTGTAGCTACTTTATTTAAATTATTTTTCGTAAAAAAACTTTCGATCTTTATTTGAGAACTTCGAATACATACATATACGGTTGAATTTATTTAATCGTCGATCCTTATAGTCTTAAATATAATAAACTTATCTTCCCAAAAGTATCAGTCAAATATAATGCCTGTGTCAATCTATTATAAAATACATTCTTACAATCCGACTTTTGAATCTCAAATAAACTTGCACAAGTTTTATTCTTGCCTATGTACAATTATCTCATCTCAAAATGTAACAAGAGACTTTTATGTTATAAAATTGAAAACGTTTTCTAATTCAAAGCTCTGCTTTCATATAGACTAAAAAAAAAAAAAATGTTGAAGCTACAAAAACTATTTTCTTCATTTGAGATAATATGCAGCAAAATTTTCCTGTAAATATGCCAATTCTCTTAATTTATCGTTTTCTGATACCTTAACTTAATATTTTATTTCAATCTGTTTCATTAGAAAAATGTTATCTTTATTACTTGTTTTTTTTCTAATCCATCTCGTTTTGTATATCAATAAGCGAGGTTCATATTTTTTTTTCTTTCATCTAAAATATGTTTAACCTTATTCCTTACATTGTTTAACTTTTCGAATTTATATTTTATTTTTCAAAATATTATATTATATATCTTAAATCCTACAGTCGCTGCTTTTTTGTGAATTTTTAATAAAACAATAAACAGTTTTTTAACAATATTTACCATTATCTTACAAGGTTAAGTAAAATTATAAACCGAAAATAGTTTTTCAAGTTTCAAAACATAATTTGATATTGTGTATTTTATAACTGGAAATAAAAATCATTATTTTGTAAAATAATTTTCTGAAGATTTTTATTAAGGAAGTTGAATAGGTAATGTGAGAAATGTTAACATAAAGGTGTTATTATTTTACTTAATTACATATTAATTATAATTTTAAAACAAACAAGTTTACTTATACATATCCTTTGTTTTAAATGTGATGGGTAGCTGATACATACACATCCACACAAGTTATCAGCTTATTTTGATCAAAAGCTTCCCATAAAATATAGTAATTTCCGAAAAAAAACTTTCTTCCGACAATTTTTTCGGAGATTTGCTTAATGCTAAACGTTAAATTTGTATAAATGCCCTGAAAAAATAACACAATATTTTTAATTTATCTCTCTACTAACAAGTAAGAATGGAAATACATTAATTACCTTTTTAACCTGACAATCTACTCCAAACGTTAAATTTGCATGCGTGAAATCCTGTCTAAAAAGTTCACAAAATTTTGCCGAATTAAAGTTAACCAGGAGTTTTTTAGATTTTCCTTTTAAACTAAATATTCTTATCTTGCCCTGAAATTATAATAAAAATTAAATAATAATATTTAAACGCCATTATATTAATTTTATTCTCCTTACGACTACACTGTTCAAGTCTTGAGTCAAATTCATTATTAGGTATATTTTATCTATGTCTGTGCTTTCATTACTAACGATGAAAGTAAAGAATACTTCTTTTGGTGTAAAATAACTACAATTTGTAAAACTAATATTTTTTATTTGGTACGGACCCTGAAAATAATTTTTATTAAAAAAAAAATTAATATATATATATATAAAAAATCACTATTTAATCTTACGAATATATCATCACTATTGAATGTTGCGCCTTGTATACGACTCAATTGTATTGCGAATAAATAAGACCACAAAATAATATTCAGCCAAATCATGTTCATAGTGAACTCGTCACTATAGCACTATATCCGCGTTTATAATCTCTTTTTACCATTTAATCTATCGCGAGTCATAGTTAATGGTCGATGTGCATTTAATAATAATTTACATAATACTACTACATATTAATTTGGTTATAAACCTAACCACTAATTTTAGCAGACATATAATAGCTTTTTAATTTGTATGACTTTTGATGTTTGGATTTTGTTATTAATAAAAACATAACAGTTTTTAATAAGTTTATTATACATATATTATAAAATCTACAATTAAAAATATTCGTTAGTCATTCGCCATATTTCAATTTCAATGTTTATAGTTTCCTTTCTAACTCGGATGAATTTTGCAGTTTCCTAATTTTTAAACTCGTTGGACTTGAAAATGGTGATATAGCTGGAGACATGTATAATGGAGAACTTGGCACAGAAAGGGACGTTGTGGGTCTATTGTTAAGTGTATTATTCACGTGCTTTAGCCATTTCGAACTGCACAAAGGTATATCTACAGATTCGACACTATTTACTGCTTTCTTATCAATCACATAAGCTCTGTACTCGTGGTTGTAACTAGAAAAATAAAAGCAAAAACAATACATTTAGCTAAATGGCTGAATGATATTATAAAATACCGTACGATACAGCACTACCAACACAGTGATTATCGATAGTGCTTGTATAGTATTGGTGGTATATCTAACCATTTAAATAAAATACGTTAGCACTAGCATATCTGAAAACAGTAACTATGCGATTAAGATTATGATCTTGAATTATATCATAATCTTAGTTAAATTTAACAATTAAATAACATAGATAATTAAATCGATAATAAGAGTAGACACAGTGGTATTTTATGCTATTGAGACGACTATAAAAAGATTAAAATTAAAGATGTAATATACTCACGTAATTGCAGTTTTAAACTTTGAACCCCATAATATCTCATGCGGCATATAAGATGTTCTAGTTTGAGACATCTGTCCAGTATTTCTATTAGCTCCAGTTAGTGTGATGATAATTTCAAATCTAAGATTTTAAATTAATATTTTTAGGTATGAAGTAAATTATAGAGACGATTCAATGACATATTTAATAGTATGGGGAATTTTAAAAATCTGTTACTACTTACTCATTTAATAGCATGATAGTATTTCAAATATAAAAGAGCACATAAACAAACCTCTTGTCAATTAAGTCTTTGGCTGAAAGATTATATAAGGGACTTTTTTCATCCATTGTGTGTTGAACGGTTATGGGCCAAAATAAGAGAGGTGAACTGTCCATAATCAATGGTGATAAAATAGTACCACCAGCAGTATGTTTTATGAACTTTCCTTTGAGTTGACATCCAATCGAGTGTTTTTCTAGACAGTCCCAAACACGAAACACTAGACACAGTTTGCCATCACGCATACAAACCTAAGAAAATCATATTGAAATCAAACGCTCTTTAAATTACCTTCAATTAAATACTAACCACAGCATATTTACTAAATCCAACTCCTTCGACATGCTTTTCAGGTCTTGCAATCTTGGCGTAAACGATGCAAACCAAAGCACCTATCATTATGTATCCAACGACCACCTGAAATTCACTAAAATTCATCATATTGTATATCAAAATATCCTTTAAAGATTTACCTCCATAAGCATTATAAATATCACTTCCGGACATTCTTCATTTGGATACTTTTCTCCGTAACCAATGGAGACTTGGGTCTCCACCGAAAATGTGAATATACCAGTGAAAGTGCGTCCCTCTGCAATGCAAGGAGTTCCTTCTGGGCTTTCGTCCAAATCTCCATTAGCATAAGCAGCAACGTAGAACATTAGAGCAAAACCTGTCCAAACTATGAAGTTACTTGCGCAGAATATAAGAAATACCCAGCGCCATCTGAGTTCTATCTGAATAACAATAAATCACAAACATAGTCATAAACAATGTTTGTTTGGTATGTTCTAATTAAGCTAAAAACGTACCAAAGATGTGACGTAGTCGTCAAAAAAGAATTTGGCTCTTCCGGCTATGTTGTTTCTCAGAGGTATGTTAGTTTCGCCATTTTTGAATATCACTCTTTTAGGCTTTTTGGCTCTACTGCCTGAAAATTCTGGTGTTTTCCTAAAAAAATTCTTGTAATTAAGCTGCCATTTATTTAAAAAAAAATAATTGGTTGTATTTTTTATATTTTTTATTATTTTACTCATAAACATTTCTTTCTATTCAAAAATACAACTCTCATAAAATATATAAAAAAAATTGCGCAGAAAAAATGTTTTATTTATTTTTCTTAATTAAGACCTATTTTTTGCAAAACGGACTAAAGCATGTATTGCTTTATCTTTTTATTCTTAATGTATATTAAAAAAGATGTAGTCAGAAACTGACACGTTTTTGCCAAAATGCTAATGCAGCAAAAAAAGTATTGAATCCAACGAAAAACAAAACGTAAACCTGAAAACTGTAAATAAATACTGATTCAATGCTTATGATTTTATGGGGGTTGTTGGAACATAATTGACATCAATATAATTTTAATTCAACTAGTTCGCCTTTATATAGCTTTTCTGAGATTTTTATAATCACAGATAAATATATAAATTCATTTACTGTCGTTGCACTAATGTGTTTTGACATACGATTTGCGATTAGTGTGTTGTAACAATTTTAAAGCAAAATATAATTAATTAGTAAAGCAAAATATTAACCTTAATCTGATGACTCAAAAAAACAATTCTGTTGAAAATATATTCTTAAGTAACTCTCATTACAACATAAATCAAGTAACAAATAGTGACTAATGAAGAATAGGAATTTTACGATACATTTTATTTTCTAAAAAATGTATAATTTCTCACAATAAATACAATCACAATATTCATAAAAACCCTATTGTTCGATATTTTTAGGTCAACGGCGCCATTAATGTCATGTGTTTGTCATTGTTATTTTTATTTATATTTAATAACACGCCTTATCTATAATACGTGTATTGAAACTTGGGTTAATATTAACAAACAATATTCTGACACTCTCATTTATAATTTTAACTCACCTAGATTTTCTAGTGCTGTTCCTTCCGACATAAGTTCGAGGAAAACTCACATCGCCTCCATTTTCAAAACTGTTCCCTTGTTCTTCATAAAAGTCTTCATCGGTTTCAATCTCGTCGTAATTAGCAATATTATTTTGAATTGCAATATTTTGATTAACAAGAAGTGTTTGATCTTCATCCATAACCTCCACAACAACTTCATCGTCAACTTTAGTACCTTCAGAGTCGTCCAAAATCTGCTGAACTTCTTCAAAACTCCTCAAATTTGATATCGGTCTAATCGATACCTTCTCATTCTCCACATACTCGATGCAAGTATCTAGAATCTCCTTGGTAGTTTGCTCAGAAACGGCATCGGCACTGGGTATGGAGTTTCTCATATCATAATACTGCAGACTGTTACTTCTGATCAAGCCCAAATCCTCGCTCTTCCTGAACATGGTTTCCTCTTCCAAATCGGAGCCGCTATCACTGCTGCTGGTAACGCAGTTCAAGTTTGGCTCCGACTGAGTGACGTCGAATTCATAATCGAGAGCGCCTGCTTCTAATGCTTCCGTATAACTCTTTCTCTTGATCATCTTGATAGCACAATCACGTGACGCACATTATCACAAGATCTCTGCAAACACTGTGCAACGTTACTGGACTCGCCTAGGACTTGGCCACGTTAAAGGCACTGGACAGAGATACGTTATCTTCGTCGTACGATAACGGCTAGGAACACACTGGCTTGCGAACGAGACGCAATACAAACACGAGTACGAAATGCATGATTTTTTTTCTAGCGTTTGTGTGGATTGTGCTCCGCCCACACTTAACAAAATGAGGATAGGCCAATTGTGTGTGCGCTTCCTAAATGTAATGTAATCACGATTGCACAAGGATATGTAAATACTGTGTGAAGTTGTACATAATCTTATGAACACGTGGGTGCAAAATTAACGACCTAGAGATTGTCTCAAATCACACAATTTTGTAGTCACTATGTTCAGCCGTCTCGTTGTTTTATGTAATGTGGGATTTAATGGGTCATTTAATGTTTGGAAGACAACCAATTTTTAAATAGTTCATTTAAAAACTGTGTTTTTTTCTCTAAAATGTTCGTGGAGATTTTTAGATACAAAATCTTAATGGAAATCTATGAGGACGAATTATAACATAAATAATTATATATGTATTTAAAGCTAAATATATGTGAATTAAACCTACCATCCTTTCCGTTTGCGTAAAAGAAAATAATATATACACAATTTCTCTCAGAAGTACAGTAAAACAACGTTTAATTTTAATACAAAATTATGCGAAGAGCAAGTGCAACGATTGGCTGGATGATCGCTGCATGATTGTGGTTGTTGAGCAAGTTTTGCAGCCCTGATTACTTAAGCCTGGACTCCAATGAGGAAAGAGTAGTCACATGGCACACTAGCACAAGAGACTAGCAGACGCCCGCGGACAACATCCTGTCATGGACGCTCACATCCTGAGAGAGGCTCCACCATACAAGCACCGTATCAGAGAGCGATCAACCTCCGCTATACTGTCGCTGCCACGTCACCTACAAATCCTTCCACCGACATTTGGAGTGGTGGAGAAGCATAGCTGCGCCAGCTTCTCCACCACTCTTCGAAGAAAACATCTCGCTCATCATAGTCTGTCGCAAAATGTAATATTTTCTTATAAAATTCTCACTCGTTTCCACCTGCGTCTTATTGACTGCAAAATCACACCCCTTAGGGTTAAAAAAAGTTTTCAACTCTTCTGCTAAATGTAGTTTTTGATTCAGATTTTTTAAATTATAATTTTTAGCATTCAAATTTTCTTTATTCAAATTTTCATTATTAAAACTTTCACCGCTATTTGTGGAACTAGTTTATCTCCAAACCCAAAGATTGAGTATTCATTAAAATATTACTATTTTCACCTAAAATTTGTGTTATTCTGCTTTCAAGTTGTCTTCAATCTAAAATTGTGAGGTTTGAGCTTTAATACTATCGATCATTTATAACAAATGGAAATATATGTATGTATACTACCAAGATACTCATGTCAACTACTAACATAATATATTTAACCGCAGTATTTTGTATTTTTTTAAATAAGCTTTAAATGACTCAGCTAAATAATAAAAAAGAATAAATTACATATCTAAGGAGTGGTGTAGTACTAAATTAAAAGGAATGATTTTTTTAACAATATGGCGTGCTCCGGCTCGCCGGGCTGTGCTTGGCCCACTACACTACTGTATGTAAGTATGTATAAATATCATTCAGAGAAAATTGCATTATATTTTTATTACTATTTGTTTTATCTTATCTTTCTAATTTCCTCTTGTAAACTAGAAAATAGTTACAAACCTATTTATTTTTATGGTAATTGTAATGTATGTATTTTTTTTTATTCTTAATCTTGTAATAAACGTAATAAATAAATTTACCAAAAATAAGAGAAAATTGCAATATCAAGGAAATATAGTAAGTAAAAAATATTTATATATTTATGTACATGCTATGTATATTCTTTATATCAGCCAAATCTCTTAGACTGTTGGTCATATCAACTAATCATTGTCTCCGGACTAGAAAATGAAAATTTTTAATACTCCTTAGCTCCTCTATGTAGATTTTGCATTCGAAGATAAAGATACATTATAAAGGCAAATGTTTGTAAAAAATATAAATCACTTGATATCTCCTGAACTGCTTGAGATTTTTTCAGTTTTATTAAATCGAACCAAGAAACTTTTATATCACACTAGTAGATATCAATGGTGATGCATATATGGAATTTGTTTGTATCTTCAAATAAAAGTACCTCATTTTCTAGTATGTTTTCTTGGTCATACACATAATATAATTTCAAAATACTACTCTTATATATACTACACTAACGCGTATATACAATATCAAGACACCATAAAAAGTTACCATGTTTTATTTTTATTATATTATTCTATTTTTAAATCTGGTATAAATATGTGATCATTACATTTCACTAGTGATTGGATTATTATACATTTTAAATAGACACAATGACATTTTGATTCACATCATAAAGTAACTGAACCATAAAATTATTTAATCACAAAGCCATATGCAGAATTATATTGCATCATTAAAAAGATTTTGTATTCACATATATATTTAAAAATAGTGCAAAATTATAAAATGAAAACATATGTAAATAAGGATCCTATATATTCTTATAACGACAATATACATCATATTTTTAGATAAATACTGTATTATAAATTTGACTCCTCTAAATTATAATCAGCATTTGAAAATCTGAAAAATATAATAAAACATTATATGAAGCAATAATTACCTTTGAAATTATTTTATTAATGAACTTACTTGTGCTCATGCGGATTTTCTAAGATACTCTCAATGAAGTCTTCGTTGGGATCAAAATTGTTCCTCTCATATCCTAAATTATCATTGACTTCAACTTTAATAAATAAAAACAGAATAATTATACATTAATTTAAGCAAAGTTAATATATTATACATAACATTACAATAATCTATACATACAATTATCCAAATAATTCTTTTCGAATTCTGGTGGAGCGTTAGAAAAGAATGGCGGTAGATCTTCATACTCAGTAGGAAACATCAAATCCCTATTAGATGTTTTTCTTCTTGTGTCTTCAATATCATCATCTAAAACAGGTCTACAAAAATAATAATAAATAATATGTTTGGCATAAAATGTAATAAAATAAAATGTTATACTAACCTAAAAATGTTTGTAAACCAATTACTGTACCTGTATACTATAAACAAGAACATTGAAAACATGAGTGTTATGCTTGCGAATATCATAACCCAAACAAAGATTATATGTGAGTCATTTGGCGGATAGTAAATCTGAAATATAAATAGAAAATTGCAATATCTTAAAATAGTAATCAACATTAAATAGTTATTTTTAAAATAGGATATATTCAACATAAAATAATAATAAGAATCAACATATAAGTGCATTTCGAATATGATCCATGTGATGGTTTTAATAACAGAAATAAGTTAATAATGCAACGCAAATGGATTTTTTCTATCTTTTAGAATTGAGATGGTGTGACTTTATCAGTTATATTAATATAGATCTAGTGTCAATGTTAGGAGCCGGTGACTAATGTGGGAAAGCCCAGATGAATCTTAGTAGTATAGCGGGTTGTCGAGTTAGTGGTCTAGAATTAAGTGGTTGTGATGGGCAAAGTCCTCACAGTCCTAATATTATCATTGTTCAAAGTTGGTATGCTAGTGTTCAGCTCCTGCAAATCATTTATATGTTTCTTGCAAGCGGCTTTAACGAATGGTGAAAGAGTTTATTTTGACAAAATCCTCGTTCTTTAATGTACTTATCTGGAACGTGTATTTGTACAGAGTGGCATCCATAAAAGAGTATTTGGTGATTAAATCAATGAGGACCATAATGTTATCAAGTTATTAAACCATTTGTTTGAATGGGGATAATAATGAGTCTCTGAGTGAGCGTATCAATCCATAATCAATACTTTCCTTTGGACGAAGCTTGGGCGAAGACCAATTTAGATCAATAACCATACATTGTTTCCTGTACCATCCCGTACTGTAAGAATGTATAATTTCGGGCCACCATCTGATATTGACAATGTATTAAATGCATAATACAATGCCTATTTTTTGATGCCTGCTTGAGATTGTTAGTTTATTTTTTATTGAAAAAATTTACAATAATGGCTTTCGATAGTCTGCCGAAGCTATTGTAAGCGTCTCATGTGTTCCAAAATAAAGATTTCACTACTATTTTGTTTGGCAATGCACCATTGTTATTATGGATTTTTAAAAGGCAATTGTATTGAAATATAAACAATAATTAAACTAGAAATATAAGTATGTATAATATCAACACTCAAAATGATTTAATGGAATGTAAACTATGGGACAAGATCACATGTATTGTTAATAAAAAGCACGAGAAGTCTATGGAAATGCCTTGTCTTCTCCTAAATTAACTGGAATACATACAAGAACGGATAATAACCAAATATCTTTATATAAATGTACCTATAGAACCTTTTCTGAACTTTTTCGATTAAGTGGGTGTATTTGGTTACTCAAAGACTCCAAATTATAGTTCCTGATTCAAGAATGCTGCTAATTAAAGTGACATAGAGGACACAAATAACTGACGAATTGGCAAAATGAAACACATTCTTCATAACATGGCCAAGAATCTTGGAAAAATTTTCACAGACGCTGATTATGTGTATAGAGAACCACCACTTTTAAAAGTAATTCCGAGATCATTGGTAAAAGTTTTTCTAGTCAGAAAGTTCCCACCGAGATTATAGGAATATTCTAATGGTGAATGAGATCAGGAAAGTGGCATATTGTAACATTTAAATCAATTTGTAGATAAATAGCACCCGCAACATGCATTTAAACAATTTTAAATCATCGGCACATAAAAGATCACTAGAATTTTTAACTGCCGTATTAATGTCATAAACGAATAACGAGAAGAGAAGCGGCTTATGTTGAAAATATGCTCGCAGAAACCATAGAAAAGGGTTCGCATTAACTTAGACATAAGACTCACTACTCATTCAAGCAGCACCGAAATGTTAATTCTTCAAGGACTCCGCCACTTCAATTACTATTCTACCTTCCACTACTAATTCAACGGCCTATATCAACCTTTTCAATTCATCTAGACTCACCCGCATTATACTATACAACGCACTATACTATACAAACTATACTATACTATACAATATACTATACAAAACGCACTCCTATACAACGAGGTGGTTCACCCGGTCCTTCTCTACGGCGCCCCGATATGGGCACAAGCCACAAGAGTAGAGAGGACCAGGCTCACCCTGGCAAGAGTTCAGCGACGAAGCGCATTGAGGGTGGCCTCCGCGTACAGAACTGTGTCCGAGGACGCCGTACTAGCAATATGTGGCATACTGCCGTTGGATCTCCTCGCCCAAGAGAGACAGGAGATCTTCAACGGGCAAGACAGAGATGTCGCCAGAAGGCAATGTCAGCATGGAAGCGTAGATGGGACGAGTCCACCAAGGGAAGGTGGACGCACAGACTCGTCGGTGACCTTACCGCCTCGACGGGAAGGAAACACGTCGAGCTATCGTACCATCTGACACAAACGATGACCGGACACGGCTGCTTCGATCAATACACAATGAGGATCAGCAAGACAGCTAGTGCCACGTGTCTCCACTGCGACACCTCTGAAGACGACGACGCAGAGCATACTGTCTTCAAGTGCGTGGTTGGCAAACAGAGGGTCATAGGATCAGCAGACACTATGGCCCAATCCATGCTGGAAAGCCGACGCAACTGGGAGGCATGGATGGACTATGCATCTGATGTATTGAAGGTAAAAGAGAAAGCTGAAAGACAGCGAAAGACAGCGGCCCTAACGGGACAGAGTCTCTAAACTGGACGAGCCGATGTGCAATATCGGAAAGATAGTACCGGCCGTTCAGGAGAGTGCTGGGGAGAGGTTTTAGTCGGTAGGTCACTGATAGTAGCGGAATCCGGCACAATCACCAGCAACCAAACGTCTCACTGGTTAACAAAATTACACCACATAGTCTTAAAACCACCTATCAGTGATTTTTACACTTCGTAATTGAAAAATATTTTCTGACATGAATGTTCTACTACTACGTTCTCGACTACTTATATAGTTTATATAACAAAACGCAAGCGAAAAATATGAAGTTTGTGAAAAATTTAACAAAATAAAAGGATTTTATTTAAAATAAGAAAGACTTGTACTATAATACATTTTTAAACAATTTAAAGTTTGTAATCAATATGTTTAATTTCTAAAATAGTTTTAGTATGAATCATAGTAAATCTTTAGTAACGATATATACAACATTTAGTAATACTAATAACTGTTTAAGATAGTTCTTAATCAAATAAGTATATAATTTAGAATTTCATGTTATGCTTACCTCAAGATCATACTTGGACAGATTCATATTAACGTTATATTTCTGCCACATTTCATCAAGATGCGCTGCGGTGAGCTCATAGTTGTTAGTTTCATTATCATAATTGATGCTAATTGAGTAATTTATGAATGTGCATAGTTCATTATTAACCCAGTTAAGATTGCACGGTCCAATTACGTGGTAGTCTACGTTGTCGTATCTAAAAAACACAGAAAACATATCAATGAAAATGAAAACATATTTGTTATTGAAAATAGAATATGTGGGTTTAAATGTTTACTGAAATAAAAAATACTTTGTTTTACATAATATTTTATTACAAACAAGAGTAGGACAATATATTTTCAATAAGATACAACAATCAATGGTTAACAGAAAAAATTCTATCAAAACAAGTATGTATAATATATAAATATAAATACAGAAATTTTAGTATTATATATAATTATATAAGTACATTTTTAAAAGTTACAAATGGGACTAGAAAAGAACTGGAATATACTTATTTTTTTTGTATTTTCATTTTATGATATGAATGAAATGGAAACGAGAGAAGAGAAGATTCTAACTATTAAAATCGCATAATATTTTTATATTTATAAAAATAATCTTCATAATATACATTTTTTTTATATTGAAACAATCTATGAATATACATTATTATATTGAATGATTACTATATTTTCAATACTAATACTTGATTAATTAATATTTATTGCGTTAATGCCCAAATCCCAATTGTAACGTTTTACAATACAATCATTTCTTAATATAAGTCCACATACAACAATCTAAATATAAGTATACGTTTATTATTTTATCATATAAATCGAATTAAAAACATTGATTAGGCCTTTATGAGTTTAACAATACAAGAAAAAGGTAGCAAAATGTTTTAAATGCATATATTTCGTACATGATATGTTAATTTTATGTATATAATACATTCGAGGTATTTGATTATGTTTGTACAGTTCGCGTTAATTTATCTATATTATTTAATACATCAAACATTTCAACTAGCAGGCTATTAACTAACATTTTTAAAAAGTAGTCGCTTTGATTCATAGATCAATACAAACAAATGTTAAAACACATCACTATTTGTGTTATAACTAATACTATGAAAATGCTCTATTGAGATCATACATTACAATGACTAGGAATAATCATATTTTTAAACATTATTAATAAATATAGTTTTCACAATCTATGAAAACATTAATACTGTATTTATAAAACATTTTATGCTTCGTATTCATACATAATGAGTTGTTTATATCTCCGTACATATGTATGTACATAACAATTGTACTCATCTGTTTTATTTCAAACTAACTTCTCCTCTACTATTTTATCCTGCTTGTGCTCAATGGGTTCGTGTTCCAACAAGAAAGCGCTCTCTTGTTGGCTGTAACTATCGTGCCTAATCTTCTCTTCGTGTCCTGAAAAGGGTATGAAATGAGTCGATGAGCTCTCGACGGAGGCCCCCGATCACAAAGGCGTCGGATTGGAATTGCCAATCTTACCGTCTCTCTTGTGATTTGCAGCCACGTGCTCGTGACTGCTCAGTGCCAGCTAGGTTTGCGACTGAACCATAGATATGCTCGTGGATTCAGTCATAGCGTGAGTCGAGATCTTCTCGTTGGTGGAATCGTACAATGGAAACTCGCAACACATTATAAACTTCAACGTTTTGGGTACTTCCACATAAATAGCGGGCGGAATCGGTATCAGAGGAGAGGTGGACGATTTGTAATATCTGTAATCAGGGTTGTCTTTATACTTCTCGTCAGCCGATCTTTCCAATAGAGGTATGCCGGATAAGAATAATATAATGAGGGTTGTAAAGATGGGCGATAGAATAGCAATCCATTCCATTCCGTGTATGACGTTGATCGAAATGATGAATATTCCCCACCAGAGTACGATCTCGCCGAAGTAATTTGGATGTCTCGATAAGCCCCATAGTCCGTCATTACACCACTTTCCACTATTAGCAGGATCTTGTCTGAACTGGAACTTTTGCAGATCTGCGTAGGTTTCGACTAAGAGTCCGATGATGAATATTCCAGTACCGGCCGAATCTAAAGTGGTCATAGTTTTGGGCGCTCGTGGGTACGAATGATGCGGAGAGTTGACTATGATGACCGGAAGACTGACTATATAGACCCAGAAGGCTTGGAAGGTATAAAAAACGCCAAATCTGACTATATTACTCTTCCTGTCTTCAAACTGCTTATCTCTCCCTATCTGTACAATCCTGTACATGAGATATCCGGACAGACGTATTCCCCATAAGCAGACAAAAACGGTGACCATCAGTTGTCTGCTATCGTAAGTCCTGTTGTTGCTACCTCCTTGACCCAAGCAAAAGGTAACCAGAGCGATTATAATGAAATTAGCTCCGCCGGTGAAGTCAGTCAGCTTATCGAACTGAAAAGCTGCTGCAATCACAAAAAAGATCACTTGCAAGACTATAGTGACCATGGCGCTGATGGCCAGGTTATTTTTATCCAATAACGGAATCATTTCGTTGATTTATTCACCTCAATAATCAATTAAAAGTTCATTATATTTAGCGTTGAAATCAATAGTCTGCATTGCTGCAGTGAAACGCATCGTTGCTGTTTAATTTTAAAACGCATCGGCAAGCGTCGGTAAAACAGTAACCCACTTTATCGTTTATATTTATTTTTTGTTTTTTTTTAAACTGTCAATATAACAAAAAAAATGTTATCAGTTTTTATTATATGTTTATGTCATTTCAGTTGTACTTTTTCGTTGATGATTATTTTTATTTATTTTTTTGTATGAAGGTCGAATCGGAAGTACGTCACTCTAAATGTACCGGCCGCCGTTGACAGTTCCGCCACTTCCGCTAATTGACCGAAAGAAGTATAATGCACAGCCATGAATCGATCGGCGTGTGAGAAAATACGCAGTTCTGAACGTCAATCAAAACTGACGCATGCCAACGAGGCGGACGCGCGGATATACGAAAATAGCTGCGCATTTACAGATTCCAGAAGCGCGCCTGCGTCATTTCCAGCGCCCAGTGTTGCCATAATATTAATAATTTATTTTATAGATAAAAAACGTTTATTCCAAAAACTAGTCAGTACCGAGCACTCTTTTTTATAAATATATTGCATTAATATTAAAGAGCCTTAAAAACGTTTTGATAGATTTTAAAGGATTTCTTTTTACACACGAATGTCAAGATTAAGGGATAGGTTGAAATAACTGGTTTTGCTGATAACACGCTTGGCGTCTTATGTACATATGTATGTATCTTACTTAGTATGTAATAAGATGTACTTACATTGTTATATTGGGATCAACAGTAATGTTTTTCTCGTCGCAGAATAAATCAGCAATAGCAGCTAAATTATATCTAAACTCCTCTGAAACATTAGCCACAAAATCGTGATGCTCTCTTCCCCAAAGATATATCATTGAGTTCTCATAGGGATATATTACATTTGGAGCTGGGGTCGTTGGTGGCGCTTGAGTAGTTATTTCCTTTACACCTTAAATATAAAATTAGCGTTGCCATTATCACTATAAATATGAAAAATATGCTGAAAATACAATTTAAATATTGTTTTTTACCAATAGATCTAGCTTTAATTTCGAATCCTGTGTTTAGAAGATTCGTATACGCTTGAAGTTTCATGTAAATTTCATTAGTAGGAATTCGATATTTTCTCTCTTCATTTAAATAGTACTCAAAAACAAGTGCTTCACTATTGGGAGTCGACTTTTCACCTATTTGCAATTATTAAAATTGATTCATATTACAAATAACGTTTATATTATTTACAAATACATGACGAAATATTACCTGCTTTGATCTGTAGAAAATCTCCGCTGATTTCCAAAAACTTTATTATTATTTCAATTCCATAGCTTTCTTTACTACTTTTTACGCTCCATTCATATACTCCCCTGGTATATGGATCCGGATAATCCGGAGGTGTAATGAGTGTATACTCAAAAGGTGTAACTGTATAACTTTTCCATACGTCTCTAGTTAAACTTCCCGCTAATGTTTTATTGAATTCATTTTTAACAACGTTTTCCTCGTCTAAGGTGTAAATAAAGTTTAATATCTTATTTATACAACATTCAACACAATTTAGTTATTAATATTTAATGCATGACTCACCGTTCGCTTTTATAATTCCACATGTTAAAATTAGCAAATAGCACAAAATAAATACGTTTAACATATTTTTTTCCATATTTAGAATCACATAACATTACACTTATTATAGCACGTGTTCTAACGGATCTTTAAACGTACACGTTTTCTTTGGTAGTAAGAATGCCAATCAACAATATATCAAACAATCCTTCTTGAAAAATATTTTTACTGATTCTCAGTGCGTAATCTCAATATTTTATCAAATAAATGTCTCTATAGATTAGATAAATATTTATCTGTGTTATTTTATTATCTTTATAAATGCGAAGAAAATCATGTTTGACTCATGTATCGATACAACAGTTTTGAATAGAGATAACATCAACTTAGATTTATACAATAAAGCAATATTTACTTTTTTGATAATAAATGGTCCAAAAATAGTGTTACCTGGAATAAAAATAAAGATTTAATGGCAATTAAAATGCGATTAGTTCAAAAGTCAATGTTGGTATGCACATATGTACATAGAATCGGAAGACAGTTCTTCAGAAAGAGTACTCAAAAAGTAAGCATGTTTAGCGACAGAAAGAAATAGCAATGAAATATTGTTTTTTTTTTAAATTTAGAGTATACGTTTGAATTACGTTTTATATTTAATCCTAAATTAGAATATTTTGACCGTATAAATATTGCAAAATAGACTTAATTGTTTTGTGCCATGGTTCTGCGTCATAGTGGACTTAAGTTCGATTGAGACGGCTGGCCTGGACTAAAATCTGACGAATGAAGTGGAAGGGTAACTCCGGACACGATGTTGCCCTATTGATGGTCTAGGTTCAAAATGAATCGCTGATGTAATTTTATTGAGCTCCACTAATAATAGACTCAAGGTCTGAACTTAAATGTAGTCTTAAGTCGGAAGTGCGATGTTCCAAAATATAAACGGTATGTATGAGAGGAAAGCAAAAATTATCATACCTGCTCTGAAAAAACGTTGCCAGACAATGACATTCATTGTCTATATGTACTTGTTCAAACAATATTGATCACTAATGATTATAATAATAACAAGTACAAAGTTTTTCAGTAAACTTATATCTAAACTGTTGGGGCCTATTTACGTTTAAATTTAGATTTTGTTATGGCCAAAACACTGGCGTGACGGTTTTTTCTCTCCACTGGCAATCTTCCAAGCATTCTTTCGCGTCGTCTCGCGTCCATATTTTAAACATGTAAACAACTCATATCATCAATAAAAACATTACTGCAGCGGCTTAATCTGTGTCTAATTGCCACGCGTCACCATCCCATTGCCAAAAACCCTAACATTTTTAAACGTGGTCGCATAAATTGTGTCTTACGCGCAATCGTAATCTCCAATGTAAAGGTGTTTTAAAATTAAAGCAAGATTTGAATTTGCCGTCATTTGTGCAATACATGTTGGCAACCCTGAAAAAAAATTTGACAGCTGAGAGCTTAGGGTAAGTAAAAATGGAGCGTTACACGATACAACGTGTTTTCATTATAGAACAATATCTCAAAAATAATAAAAGTTTGGCGCCCGCAATTCGAAAATTTAATACAAAATATGGTCGGAATAGTGTTTTAAGTTCGTCAACTGCGAAGAGGTTAATTGAAAAATTCAAACACACTGGCCGTTCAAGTGTTAATATCAAAGCAGTGCGTGAGAGTGTTGGTGAAAATCCCGGAACGTCAATTCGGCGTCGTGGACAAGAATTGCAAATTTCAAGA
Organism: Plectrocnemia conspersa; assembly: GCF_051122295.1. NCBI lineage: Eukaryota > Metazoa > Arthropoda > Insecta > Trichoptera > Polycentropodidae > Plectrocnemia > Plectrocnemia conspersa. The sequence continues at coordinate 10,681,208 of NW_028277171.1, read as the reverse complement.
AGCTCTTTACAGTGTATACTCACAAAAGGTCTGTGTCTCCATGCTTACAAAATTCAACTAACACAACAACAAGCCTAATAACCATGCACAACGAAGAGAGTTCGTTGAATTTAATTTCGTTCATTAATTTACGGACAAAATGGAAAGCCGCTTCCTCAGACATCTAACGGTCCTCTCGACGTAACTCCGCTTGGTGTAATTTCAGCTGAACACTCGTTTATTCAGAAACGAAGTAGTAGTTCTATATTAAGTAAGTTCCTGGCTGAAATGTCTGAAGAAAATGATTCAGTACTTCAGCGTTCTGGCTTATATACTCTTGATCATTGGGTGGTAGTGCAACATACCTCCTATTCCTTAGTCTTCTAACCAATATGATGATTCGAGGCAGAACCAGACTCCTTATTATTGTTTAATACATATCTTATTGGGCTCGTTAGCGAGAATCCGTGTAACGGTAAATATGAAATGTAAAAATTGACCACTTCGTCATTTTACAGACGATGGTCCTGATAATTTAATTTTGATTTTAATAACTACATCTTAAAAATAAAAATAATTTAATTTATTTTATTTTGGAAATCAATAAAACAAAAGTATATAACTTAATTATATTTATATTAACCATTAATATAGATAGCTTATTTATATGGTAACAAATATGTATGTACTCATTACATTTTAGGCACATTGGAAACATTTTAACTTTTATCCCAAAAGTAATTCAATCTAACTTGAATAGTATAAAAAACCTTAAAAATAAATATTTCAATATAAATATATTTTCAAAATATGTTTAAAAGTAAAAATGGTAACTATAAGTTTAACATATGGCGAATAATAAATAATTTATAAAACAATTTCAATATCATGTATTATAAAAATGACTTTATCTTAAACTAAAAATAAATTGTGTATTTAAAGAACCTACTAAAAATGTATCAAAGTAAAACATTAACATTTGATAAAAAAAAACAGTAGTTTCTGAATAAAGTGTAATTTAAATCCCTTTTGACCCAATATTTTAAAAAATGTGGTCATTAATTAGTTATTAAAAAAATAAAAAAATATTGTTAAAAAGATTCCTTTCTGAAACTGAATCCAAACTGATCACACTTATATCTTAACAGTCTTGCCAGTTGCGGTGGACCGCAATAGAACACGGTAACTTTGCCTTTCTTTTGATCTTTGATCTGTTTAAACACTTTGTCCCAATTTGGTCTTCCGGCATTGGTTCTTGTTTTTAATCCAGTGATCAAATCCCTTTTTCCCTAAATATTGGATAAAAAATATTTAATAATAAATTACTATTATATGTGGTAGAATATCTTAAAACAAACCTTCTCGTGTAGTAAATCTAGAGCCAATTGTAGACCGACGGCTTTCATATCGCATTTTTGCAATGCACTTGTGATATACATATGCATGTCTAAGAATCGTTCCATAGCTCCACCAAGTTCTGCCTGTTCCATTTCCAATTGTGAGAGAAGAGACACGAACCATTCAAAAGAACGCTGCTCGCGATTAATCCAGAAGAAATCAACCTAGATATCAAAGTGTTTTTAATAAAAAATAATATAGTTTACTTAATTACTTGAAATATCTTACCTTTCGCAAATGCATAACAGTTGGTGGTATATCGCTTGCCCAAGTATACGTGCATTTCGGACAATAATGCCTAGCCTTCCAGTATCTATGCATAATAGATTGTAAAATCGATGCAAAAGGTGTAACACCGATTCCGGTACCGACCAATACTGCATGTTGTGCTCGGAATATATGAGAAGATGGAGCACCATATGGTCCATCCAAGAATATCTATTGAATCAGATTGTTTTAGTTAAGCATATTATTATTGTATATATATATTTTATAAATATATGCCAATACCACTAACCTCTAAAGGTTTTCCTACTGGATAGTTAGTATAAGAGTCATTATCGGACGTTGAGCCAATATCTACTGTTTCAACTTCAATCTGGCCTTCTTCAGCATCTTTATCTTTATCAGGATTTAATGATTTGGATAGACGTCTTCGAGCTATAGCAAACGTGATTATGTAATGAGCAAATTAAGTAATTCGATAGTATTTATAAAAGTCTTACCAAGAGTGATCATGGATGCAGCCGAGTCTCTTTGTTCGCAGTTTTCTAAACTTGGCGTTTTGAACGCTATAATTGTCGGTTTTGTGCGCATATATCTAAAACTTTGTGCTAAAGATTTATTTTGAGGACTTAAATATGCCAAACCCAAAGCTTGAAGGTGCGCTCTTCGCATTTGACATTCGTCAAAACTCTTTTCTGACTCAGAGCGAGTGTACTCTCTTAAGCTAAAATAATGTATTAATTATAGTATGTTTGTATGCAGTCACGCTGCATAATATATGGTATTTTGAATGAACACTTAATAGTTAGTTTGTTATAGAACACTTTATATATATTTGCATAATACTTGTTAGCTTTGATTATTCAAACAATTAATATGTCTATAGTGGCATAGGTGAATTTCCCGCTGGTGATCTTATAATAGAAATTCAAATTTCAATCTACAGTTATTAGGTATGAACTTATTTTATTATGGCACTATAAAAAATCATAATAAAACATGATTTGCCTGCGAGCCGAAATGGTATGTCGCCGTATTGCAGTGCTCTCTTTAAGTGGTTCGTCATTTAAAAGTTTATATAAACAAAATCAACCAAACTAGAAGTTGTTTTTATGTAAAAATCTACTATGGAATGAAAAATGTTGAGTTTTAGCAGCCACAGCTGATCCCCTTTTAAAATCATATATATTCCCTTTATAGAGGAATTCATTTAGGTTAAGAATGCCTGGTTTAAAGAAAATATGCAGAGCGTGATTTATAAAAAAATATTCAGGCAGAAGAAAGTGAGATTGACTATATTTTCCTGAGTCCTAAGGTGCAGCTGAGCAAAATTTTAAATTTTATGCAATTAATTCAAAGTTCATCCATTATGATTACTGTACCTCAAATAATTGTAAAAAAATAGTAACAGGTCAAAATATAATTAGATTGTAAAAACAATGTTGATTGATTTGCAAATATGATTAAGCATTGATTGAGCAAATTTGTTTATATTTTATATAAGCCAGAATAAGCTATAAACTGAAAGAAGCAATTAAAAATGCAAATATGTACTTATTTATACTATTATAACTTACGCCATCCATCTCTCTTTTTTCTTTGATTTAGTTTGTATGTCGGGCATAGATTTTGATTTTTCAAATGGAGCTTTGCGTAAGATGAGCGATAGCTTTTTTTCCAATGGCTTCTTTTGTGGAGATTCTTCTAAAATCGTTAAATTTTATTTAAGAAGACTATTGCACAATAATATTGCTAAAAGTATCAAGTACCATTATGTGTACTCCCATTCATTTCTTTCTCTTCGTCAATTGTAAAAGCAGGATTACTAAAACCACTGATTGCGGCAAATTCAATAGACTTCTTCTTTTTAGTAGGCATCGAACTACCGTTCAATACTGCACTATCACTTTTGCTTGTGAGGCTTCTTTCCAGTGGACTGAATATATAATTTTATTTAATTCAATAATACAAATTGCTAAATATATTATTATGATACTAACCCAGTTATTTTTTTAGGATCTGCAGAACTTCTTCTATGCGTAGTTATGCCTTGAACTTCTCCGGAATGAAGTCTCTCTCGCTGATGCTCAAACCATTCATATAATCTGTTTGTCCATTGACCGACTCCTCTTATATGCAGCCATATGTACTCTAATGTTTATTAAGTATAATCAAAATTAATAAATATTTTTAAATATTGAAGTGACATGAATAATATTACCTTCTTGTTCCGGTGCACTGCTTACAGTAAACGGATGCCATTCATATTTTGCAATAGCCGGTATATTCACAAACACGTAATCTCCGGGATGATAATCAAAGTGATGCGGTCTTTTGATGACTAAATGAGTGACTTGAGATGGTAGTAATATTCCAGAGCTGATGTAAGTCTTTCCTTTATTCTTATCCATCCATGCTAAACGAGAAGCTCTTTCGAACACGTACACTAGACCGGGAACGATAAACCACTTCCAAAAGTTGGGTCCGTGGAGGATAAGTATTATCCAAAACGGAATATACAGCAAGTGCGTCCAGTAAAATACCTTTAAAAATCTTTTGTTATCGATCGTTTATTGAACATTTCACGATTATAATTTAACATACTTCAAAACTTCCTCCTCTTCTGACGAACGCTTGAGAGCAAATGAACATTATGACCAAAATTACAATGAGAGCTATTCCAGTCGGATTTGCTACGCCTCCAATCAATCCGAACAAGCCAGGTTTAGAAGTCAATAGCCAGTCGTTCAATGTAAAGTTGGCCGCGTTTACTACAGGATCGTTAACGACGATAATGCCTGTGTATACAAAATGTATTAGAATCCGATAAAAGTAAATTTGAATAAAATATTCACTTACTGAAATTCATTAGATGCATCAAAGTGTGTACAACACTAAAAATGAATATTAGCAATCCTGTAACTTTGTGAAGATAAATATGTTGATCTAATGGTAAAATAAGTCCAAATCCTCTCGTTCGTAAAAATGTAATACAACGCCTCAACATCAAAACCAAAACCCACATACAATCAAAGTTTAAACATTGCCCTGTAATTTATAAATTCAGAGATAAATCATACTTGTATATTAAGTTGAGTTTTAAGTCATCGCATTTTCAGATGTAAATGCTAAGAGATCTGTTGCAGTTGACTTTCCAAAACCTATATGTATCAGTTTCAAACACACTGTTCCAGCCTGCAGGCGATTGACATTAATGTCATTGATAATATCATGTTCAAGTTTATATATGCTTATGTACACAATAAATATACAATGACTTAATACTCAAGCTATTAATACAAATTTATTATGATAATATCTTACCACATGCTCTAGCAACTATAACAAATCCATTAGAATGTCTATATTGAATTGATCTTGATATAAACAATGCAATATTGATGAACACAAAAACTCCCAGAAACAATAAATATACATAGTTATTACGTAGATACGGCAAAGAGAGTTGATAAGGCCTCAAAGCCATAAATTTTCCAATTTTAGAGGCCGGCGGAGACTTTGGTTTTGGTGGAACTAACCACCGATCTATACTGATGTACAAAATTTTAAAGTCAATACAAGTTAAAATCATAATATATGTTATTTTATACACACAGCTACCTAATGGTTAAATTTTCTAGAAGACCTCCGTGTTTCTCAAGTTGCTTTTTCAATGCTTCATAAGTAATAGCGCCTCTTCTGGTTGAATCTGCATCTTCTAAGAGAGCGTCGGATAGATCGGCTAATTGAGTTTCATTGAACTTCATTCCATTTTCTTCCATACAAGCTCTTAATACATGCTTTAATTCTCTCTGCTGAATTAAACCATCCCCTTGAATATTTAATAAAAAATAGTAATATCTAAATAATAATACATAAATATGATATAAATATATTATACCATCTAAATCATACACTTTGAAGAGAAACCGAATTTTATCATCGGGTGATTGTCCAGCAAACTGGTGCATGGCATCTAAGAACTCTTGAAGCGATATTGTACCGGAGTTGTCTTTATCGAATATTTGGAATACTCTTTCAGTAAAAAACGGCTATTAAACAAATAAATTTCTATAAATATTACATATTATTGATGATATAGCATTGATGTTTTAATAATTACATTTTTTGATATGACAATCTTTTGAAATTCTTCTCTTCTTATCTCTTTTTCATTGCCAACTGTTTGTCTGAAGAGTTTTTCAAGCCATTCTAAGCTACTTTTGTCAAAACCAGTTCTCATTCTAAAATATACATAAAACACCTTATATTTATAATAACAAAGTGATTTATATAGTTCAATTTATGAGCAAAATAGTAAAATGGTTTGAAACTTTGCTAAAATAATTTTTAATAAATATTTTTTATTACCTTGGATTGCTAATCGCCATCACAAAATCCATGACTTCTTCTGGAGTTGCAATATTATCATTGTCTTTATCTAAAATTCTAAATATTTTATCTACAATCTGAAATAATATATTTTATTAATATTTTGGAAAATATATAAAACATAAAAAATTAAAAACTTACTCCTTTTGCTTGAAATATCAAAATAAACTTCTCGAATGTTATTACGTCTTCGCCACATAGTACGTAAGTGACACTTTCTACCTGTTCCGCAAGATCTATCTGCTTTTCATCACTGTAAGTTATAAATGAACTGTTTTATTTATTATTAAAATTTAATGTAGTGTTTAGTCTTTAGCTAAACGATACTTGCGTTAATCTTTCTTTTAAAAATTCGACCCAATCCTCTTGAATGAGAAATTTTTGTCCATCCTTGTCGAAGAGTTGAAAGAGCTTTCCGAGAAAATCCTAAAAAAAAAAATAGATTATTGCTTTTGTAGTTTGTCGTTAAAGGTAATTAAATGTATTTTATATTGTAGGAATTATGATCAACAATTTAGCTCCACTAAAACAGTTTGGTAAAAACTAGTACGTTTTATTGAATTACAAACATTAAAAAATAATTTGCCATTATATAATTAGAGTTAAGAGATCTCGCGAGAAACAGAAAATCTTACATCATCAGTAGAAAGAAATAAAATGTATAATACGTAGTCAGAAACAATCCGAACAAAGAACATTAGATATTATTACGTAATCAAAATCTAAAAGAAATATATAAAAGGCCCAACCCCAGAACTAGCAGCTAATTAGACCTGAAGCGTTAGCTAGGAGTCAATCAGAGAGTTTCAACAAGTTAAAAACTCGAAATCTGGTTTCTAGCTTGTCGACTCTTTGTGACGTTGTGACGGATATCGGATATTCAACACCAGAACTGCCTGGTATTTACGCCCCCTATTTAAAAAACATTAGGTGTATAATTTTACCTCTTCTCCACATATAGTGTTTCAAAACATAAGAAATTTCCAGAAAATTATAAGAAACATAATTCACTTTTTCATATCCTATCTTTTATATTTTATTTTATTTTTATTTTTTTATTAAATATTCCGCTGTAACCTGACAGGCGTAAGCCCAATGCGTTACAACGGGGTAAATATGTAACATCTGAGTAAGACAATTAGATATAATGAATACTTACAAGTAAGTATTAACCACCAGACTGAAAATCTGGGAATCGGTGACATCTATATTAATAATTGTAAATTATTATGTATAATATAATTTATAATCAATAGATGACAATGCAGCTAGGGCCGGTAATTTTTTATAAGAGCGCATTTTTTATAAATAAAAATTCGAGTGCCGCTGTTGGGGCTCTAACTCGCAACCTCAGAGTTACTAGTCTGAGACCGTGTATTCCGTCGTTAAAAAATCGTTTTGAGATATAATATAAACTATTTCAAGCGATGGATTACTTTAACCGAATCGTTTGCTTCGTATTAAGTATCCTTGCACAAATACTCTATAAAGATAATCTAAATAGCTAGGATAGATTTCTAAGAAAATCATAGATCTTTAAAGACATTGCTCGACGTTGAGTCACCGATAGTGAGATTCCGAGAAATATAAAATAATTGTATATAATTGGCGAAGATCATGTCACTCGCCCAGCAACGAACTTTTGGGTAGCAGCAGACGCTACATAGTTATTATTAGACGTGATACCAAATTTACTTGATTAACATAATGGTATAACTAGGGTAGAATCCTTCGTTTCGGTAACATTATCATAACATTTTCTGTAGAATACGTTTGTCCGTCAGGATATTGTAATACTGATCTTTACTCGAAACTCAACTAGCTCGTATTAAATAAATATATTATAGCGTGTCTATAAAATGCAACAATAAACATAAAAGCTGGAGCTATCGAGAGCTTAATTAGAATACCCTAAGCCCATTTTAAAACATTTCGCGATAAAATCTTAAACATGGAAGCTTAGAAGAATCGCCGAGTTTCTTGAAGACTCAGAAATCTTTACAAAAATCGGATTCATCAATTATATGTAAAATAACAAATCAATGGCATCGGTGAGCTTTACTGAGATCCGTCATAAGTGTATCCATAGTTAGTGATATATACATGCACCATCAATTTCAGGCATCCATTTTAATATGTCGCCAATGGGCTTTTCTCACAGGCGATCACCGACCCTGTTTCATGTCGAGCACTGAGAAAATTTACAAGATTTTTTGCTCGACGCGCATCTAATCAGGGAAAATCATACGCCACATTGGCTCATGTGAGCACGGATGGTAATTAGCATGACCCGAGGGTGTCTGCGGTTTCACCTTGCTCCCGATTGTCAATGACGTCACGTCAGGGTTCGACCAATCACGCGCGGTCGAACGCCGAAGGTAAATCGCTGATTCGGCTGTTGAGAATTTTCCAACATCCAATAAAAATGCAATCGAAATGTCAAGGCGTTTAATCGACGAATGGCACAGGCACGTTTCAGATGGCCAGGGTCGTTTTCACTTCTTGTGGTGTTGCAGGTGCTCTCAAAGTGTGTGGGTGTATGGCTATCTATCGGACTAAGCTTCTTAATTATCAAGGAAAAACTTGAAAAGAAAAATTGTTGAGCTAATAGAAATACATACATTTAGAAATATACGTATCAAGGTACCACTGTTCAATAAGATTTTTGTTACAAATGTAAGTTCACAAAATTATTTTGACCAAATATTAAGGTTTGTTTTTAGATTTTACTTAAAAATATCTTAAAATATATTTCGGTGAAGATAATATTTTTTTAATTACGAAACATATCATTTAAATTGTATCAAAAGCAGCGAGTCTTTGTAAACTTTTGGTTGGAATAAATTAAAAAAGCGAAAAGCTAATATTTTCACCCCGATATACCGCTGAAGTATCTACACCCCATTGTGTACATGTTAAAAAAATCTTTGATGTTATTTACATATATTTACTTATCTTATTAGGTCTTTGATTACTTATAACAGACATAGACTAATATCTAAAAGCCGACAAAAAGCAGTTAAAATAATGAAAATAATACTCTTTGAAATTTTCAAAATTACAGAACTAAGTCCTTTATTAAATAAATACAATGCACCTGTGGACTTTCTCAAAGACTGTTATTAATTATTTAAAATCTTTTAAACTAATATATTTATTTTCTAAATTTAAAATAATTTATTATTGTTATAATTTTTGAACATATCTAGTTGTAGTTATTGTAACCCATTGCTGACAATAAAATTCATATCAACAGAAACTAATTGAGTCTTTTCGGCATCTATAATAATTAAGACGATAATTATTTTTAGTATTAAAATAAATAGTGTTGATACTTACTTATAACTCTTTTTCTGAAACACACATTTTAATCGTGCTATTTGTTTACTAATATGTAAGATTTAATTATGATATAGAATATTTTATTATTTATACTAATAGTAAGACTATATTTTTTTTTTATTAAAAAGCTACATCTAAAATACGTGTATTAACAACATACACATATGTATATATAATATCAGATCTTTATAAAGAAATAGCAAGAATATATTAAGCTCTTTTTATTTTTTTAAATTCAAGTAGAATGGTTAAAATGATTTAAAAATATCTAAAAAATATCTTATAACGAGAAAGCAGCTTATACCTTTATATATAAATTGATTTATTTTAATGATCGAAATACCCATTAAAAAAAACAGTTTTCATACATAAAAATAATCGGATTAATAATTATTTTTTTGTAAAAAAGTAAAAATATTGAGTTAACAGTTTGGGAATCTTCGAAGGTAACTATGAGTCGCGAACTAAAATTGGGTTTAATAGTATATTGATTAGGTCAAGAATTAGTTGTATAATTAAATTAACTAAAATGATAACAGGATTCAAAATGAGAAAATGTTCAAAATAAATAGATAATATGGATAAAAGATTATAAATATTTGATTTAATTTATTAAGTATATATTTGATTTAATTTATTAAGTTTAAAATCATCAACTTCGTAGAAGCTGATTCTTAAAAATATATTAGCAAACATTTAAAGATATTTATAGTGAAAGTTGATCAATTTTTTGCTTAAGAAAATATCATTCAAATATGACTTATTATTAAAATAAATGACGAGTCATATTGCTACAAAAAATCACTGCCTATTTGTGATTATTTTAATTGAAACAAAAAAAAATTAAAAAACCATTAATAAACGAAGCACTGAATAAACTACTTTAATCTTTTATGAAAATATATGGGTGTGATTGAGGATTTCGACCTTTATTGTGACTTAAGATGCATAAAAACATTTAAGCTGTAGCCTAAATAACATCAAAATGTAATGTGATTTCTAAACTGAATCAAAGCCAAAATTGCATATTAATATTAGTATTTTGTACTATTTAATATATCTATATTTGTCGGGAAATTGATACTATTACTCAATCTGTGTCGTGACCTGAACAGGTTAATAAACACTACCTTAAATGTAAATTTGGGTAACTCCACTTTTGGGTGAAAATTACTTAATAATGTTACTTTGCTTAATATTCTGATACACATGCTATGAAAAACTCACATCTCCAAAATTGTAAGTAATCATAAAAAATGCTTCAAGAAAATTTGACATTTCTATTGTACCTAAAAACAACATTGCAAAATGTCTAAATATAATTACACTGTTTGGTTTGCATCTTTGTTAGAAAAAAATGTACGTGGGTGAATAATGAAAATTTTGCATGATAATGAGTCACGTTGATCTAAAATGTGTAGCTAATAATTATTTTTTGTTAATTTATTTAAGCGACGTAGTTTTTTTTGCCTTATTTGGATAGTTTAGATACAATTTTTTATTTTTAATAATTAGGTTACGCTTCATTACTTATGGGCTTACATGAAAGTTTTTTCAATACCTTTTCAAAATACAATGCTTAAACATATAGTAATAGAGTCATTCGTAAGAAATAATGACCCTCATGTGGCGAATGCATTTTATCGTTTTGCCTTAATTTATCATTTAGAATTATTGGTTCTAAAACAGCGGGGATTCGGTCACGTATCCAAATCCAATTGTCCATTAGCAAGTGGATAGCATTGACCAACCGATCCCATATCTCTGTCGATGGTACACATTTCATACGGCACGCGCCACCCATTTGCGACCCAATTTTATTTCGTTTCACACCCGATTGTCATTGACTGTCACTTTGGTCAAAACAATGGGAAAATATTTGAGCGCAATGAAAAATGACTTACGATCTTATCTTAAAGTTGAAAGCGTGAACGAGAAATGTTATTATATAATAGTTCAAAAAAACTGCTATATGATATTTAATATGTAGTTCTGATTAATATTATATAACACATAGATTGAAAAATTTATTGATATTATGAATTTTTTTAGGCTCATTATATGATACTTTTGTAACGTCGATATATTATATATATTGTATATCAACTTAAACGCTGATTAATTTGCTTAGTATTTGATTTTTTTAATTTTCTGTGTTGTTTTGACAAAATACTCGAAAATATGTTTTACTTGTATAATATTTATATGATTCATTTTAATATTTGTAATGATACGTTCTTAAATGACTTTTATGCTTTGTACTATTGATAGTTCTAAACTTTTAAAAAAGAATATTATTATTTGTTATTACTAACGCGCAAAATTAATATTTCATATACTGAAATATATTTTCTTATTAAGGCAACTATAGAAATATATATCTTAGTTGGCCAGTCAAAAATTTTTAAAAACATTATAAATCATCTTCAATTATATATTGAAAATATTAACTTAGATAGTATATGATTAATTTTATGCACACAAAAAAATCAATTTCCATATTTTTTTATGCAATATTAATACGTGTTAAATTTATGTATATTTACATGTACGCGAACACAGCGTGCATCACATCATAAAACGGTTCATATAATAAAACCGAAGCCATAAATTATAATTAATACACATTAAAATAAAATATTGCGCTTAGATTCGAGCAATTAAGAAAGAACAGCACGCACCTGCTGAGATGTTGCGAAAAAGCTTCGAAAAAGCTCTCTTCGCTCAGAGCTTTCGAGATCTAAATCTCGATAGTGACAAATGTCGTATTTCGCGGTCGACACCATAAAATTTAATATGCCGATCACGGATCTGATTTATTGCCCACAGACACAGTATTTATTTGTACAAAAGACCTCAGGGGCCTGTGTGCAACGGCAACAGAACGGAAAAATGAATTACGACGTCTGATTATCTAAATCGAACAAACATACGAAAATACCTCCTCCGGGGATAGAAATACTCGTATATGGGCTGTTCAAAAAGTTTCCGAACTTGATTTAATACAATATTCAGCTTTAAATCAAGAAAAAAACTACCATTTACCGCATCATTTTATTGCGATTAGGCAAATATTGTTTTATTTATTCGTTTATCTTCAAAGCAAAACTACATGCCGTAAGAAGCGCTGCTTTAATTGGTTTATATAGTTATTATTTATATTTTTTAATTTAATATGGGACTCAATGAAATACTTTTCCCTAAATTAATATTATTAAATTTTTATTTATTGAGCCTCGAAATTTAATTCAAATAAATTTGCACCGTGTTATATAATAAATATTTTAAAGGAAAAATAAATTCAGTAAAGAAAGTTCTTTTCAATCAATTAAAGGCCCCAAAACATATTAAGATATGTTAACTGACGTTTGTATCCAAAATGAGGTAAAATATCCAGTAGATTATATTTTGTAGGTTGAAATGAAAATTTTCAATTTAAGAGTGCAGTTAACATCAAATGATAACTACACATTTAAATAGAAAATATACTGGCTCTATATCTAAACCAAATAGTTAACATGTTATTTCTAAAAATGTGTTTTGATATCACGTATGCTATTTAATCAAGAATAAATTTAGGAGTAGCAAAACTTTTTTTATTTTAATTGGATCTAGAAAAAAATGTTTTTTTTTTCTTTTAATCTTCTTTTACCAAAAAACATAATAATTATAAATAATGTTTTTTCGCTTTTTATTTGTAATATAATGTAAAGTTTTTCTCAAAAAAATGTAGTTGTTGTTTTAAAATTAACTTAAATCATAAAAATTACATAAAAATAATATTCATCAGCATGATTATTTCAACATTGCAATAATCATTATTATTTTATTAATTATAAAAAATGTTAATTTTAATAACTAAAATGTTCTCTTCCTGTCCTGCCTTCATTATGCAATATACTTTTTTAAACAATCCACATATTAAAAGGTACGATATATGTATGTACATGAAATTCCAATGCAGATCATGGAATATGTCGATTAACGAACGAAATTTCATTAGCGGATCTTTTATGTTTGATGATTAACTAAGCATCGTATGACAGACGATGACTGACCGATGTATGTGATCAATTAAAAGTAATAAGCGGCAATTTCGTGTAATCACAGGGGATAAACGTGTATTAAAAGGCTCTACGGGATTCTATGATAGAGGACCCCTGCTGAGGACGAAATCAAAGACCCTACCGTTCTAGATAATACGATCGCATTTTGTGAATTGGCGAACTGCACGATATACGAGATAGGAGGTAAATCAGAAACTGATTTATTATTTTGTAAAAAATTATTTAAGTATATAATAAATAAGTTTGATAAATGGTTATAATAAATTGTTGATTATGTTCATAGTACAATAAACCCAATAATACTTAGGCGAGTAGCATAACTGCTTAACTTAATATATTTAAAAATTAAAATCGTTAAACGTGGTTTATTTGAAGGTAATACTATCTATCTATTGATTTATTAGTAAAGTGTTTGAGACAAAATCAATCATTTGAATTACTCGCTTATTATGAAAATTCACCCATGTGGAGTCTTATTTTTAATATAATATATCAATGGTATAAGTCGATGATAAATACATGAAAGACCTGAGTTTGAATTCCATATAAATTCTATCTGAAAGATTGGAATTAGAGATAATTTTAATTTCGTTTATAACCACAAATGAGGTTTTCCTAAATTTTCCTTATCTCAAAGATACATATTGTTTCACTACTTACTTGGTAAATAATAATAAAATTTGAATATATTATTTTAATAAAATTGTCAATAAAATCTATTTTTTTTGTATTAAATCTCAGAGGAAATTCTTACACAATCACTGAATAAACAGTTCAATATTATGGTACAAAATATTTTTTTCAAATTATCTTAGATAAACTGTTTTTTTTTATTATTACATAACTCGAATTTGATCTTAACATAAAATTAGTTTTTGTTTATTCTAGTTAATTGGAACATATCCACAGTCAAGCAGATATTTTGCTAAATGTAGTTATTTATCAAATTAAACGATATTTCGACATAAACTTGTGTCATAAAAAAACAAGCGTAACGTTCTGGTTTAATTAAGCCGTTTCTTGTCAATTATAGTTTATTTCGATTTATATAAATAATACGTTTTTTGTACCATAAAATTAATTAGCATATACACATATACATATATTATAAAAAGTAAGGACAACTCGAGTAGCCATTTAAGGATTTTTAATCAAGTCGTCTGGTTTTCATACTAATAAATCTATTTATAGAGTTCACTTTGAACAAATTGATGCTTCGAATTATCCATATTAAGAATCCAAAATAGAGCATTTCAAGTCGCTTGGATAAAAATCCAAGAGGCTATCAAATTAACAACCACACGTCAACTTTTATTAGAACTTAAAATACAATTTGACTTTAATCATTGAAGACATATTGGAAAAAAATGGTGTTAAATTTCATTGAAGAATGCGTCGTATAATATACTTTATTTGATTTTGATTTAAGTAGTTTGTGTTAAATATTATTTGAACACGAAACACGCACGAGTTAGTTAGTGAGTTTCTTAGAACTATCATTAATTATCAATAAAGAATAAAGTTCACGTTCACATAACACGTTCAATCATCAATCACGACGTATGTTTGTTAGTCATTACAGCTATAATTGATGTTTTACGTTCAATGCAAGCAATTGTGTCATCATATGTGGCCAAACTATACAGGGTGAGAAAAATATGTTAAAAAATAATAAGTAGCATATACACGAATTAATTGAAGTAAATAATTTGCTTGTTAGTAATGATTACAATTAATATAATAAGCATTTAATTGATATGTGTATGTTAAAGGCGTTGAAATGCTCAAATAATTTTGTTCCGCTCATGGTCCTCTAAGTTATCAAAAAATAAAATTAAAAAAATTAACACAAAGAAATCGGATGTCGCATAGACAAATAAGAATATATTTTGACATCGTTACATGGCTCTCGGGGGTTTTAAATGCCGTCAAAGCCTTTGGCGTCATGTCAGTGGATTAAAACTGGAATTGGATTAAAACCGCCGGCATTGTTTGATATACATATTAGAAAATCTTCGACTAACCGTCGAGGAAGATGTAAAAAATTAGACATTGCCCACGCACCGTCGCTTTTTTTATCTCACCAGAGAATAAACTCCCATAATAATTATAATAATTATGTCAGTGATTGATGACCATTAAGCATTGACATATTTATTTTACTCGGAGTGATAACTAGAATAATTTGATTAATTATTAATTAAATCCAAAAAAAATACATTTTTTGTTGGCTCTAATTTGCTTTGACTTTTGAATAAATTTTAGACAACTTTCAATATGTACAATATACTTATCAGTTGTCTTGTATGTTAAGTAGTGATTATTTGAAACAACTAACCCACTTGCGAACTTATTAAATTTAAATATTAATATCGATTATATTAGGTGAAAAATAGCTATCTATAATTGCTAATTTTATAAGAATAAGATGAACTTAATGGTTCACTAAAACTATTCAATATCTTAAAATTTATTCGTATCTTTTCTTTTCAAAAGTTTTTATGATAGCTTGTTGCTTCAAATTTCAGATTATTACAATAAAGTAATTTTGTTAATTTTTAAGTAAGTGCTTCAACTGCACTTAAGTCATTCATATATAAAACTAACCTTAAATGTGTCAACTGCACTTAAAGAATGTTTTGTTTATAATTTTTCGGTAGTCCATAGAATCTAAGAATTCTGGAAGAGACTTAACTTGAAAATAATTCGTGTTTGATTTTATATGAAAAATGTTATTTTTTAAAGCAAAAGTTTAAAAGTCTTACAACTTTTTATTAAAAATAAAATTATCAGATCAAGATATTTTGGTTGGATTTTACGTAAATTTATTTTAGAAGCAATTAAAATTTTAAAAGAAAACGAAACACTTCCTCAACATATTTTAGATCTAAAAAAAACATTGTTTTATTTCATTTACAATAAAAAATTTTACAAACTAATTAAAGGAA
Source organism: Plectrocnemia conspersa (assembly GCF_051122295.1). Classification (NCBI taxonomy): domain Eukaryota; kingdom Metazoa; phylum Arthropoda; class Insecta; order Trichoptera; family Polycentropodidae; genus Plectrocnemia; species Plectrocnemia conspersa. The sequence continues at coordinate 10,664,857 of NW_028277171.1, read as the reverse complement.
CACCTATAAGATCACCTTTGCCACCAATAATTGCAAACCTTAACATAGAAGATTTGGAAATCAGAACTTTAAGTTTTTTGAATATATGCTAAATATTTGGCTCCGATACGTATACGACTCATTTGCAATATAGTCACATGGATTTGATAACTTCGAGTTTTTTCTAAATCTTTTAAATAATCAGTATGCTAAAAATAAGAAGGCACTATTAAAATTGAACATAACAAATTTTTATTTATTGAAAAAATAATGGAACTTTTGGACATACAAATTAAAAGAAAAAACACATACAAATCAATATTTAAATGCTAATTCTCACCATTATCCTTTAAAACTAATTTCTATAGCAGCCGTCTTTTGTATAGAGCATTTAAACTTTCAGGTAATGAACATAAATTTAAGGAATTTAAAAAGTCAAGTAAAAGATTTACTCATATCCGTAATAAAAAGAAAGATGGAATTAAAAAAATAAATTCTATTAAATGGAAAAGACAATATATGTAATGAATTAGAAGAAGTGTACCAAATTCCTGTGGCAATTGTGACAAAATTTATATTGGTCAGATAAACCGTAGTATTTCAAAATCAACTTTGCCAAACTACTTTTAATAAAAATCACCATATGTTTTTTTTATACAACCAAAACTTAAGATTAATTTAAAAACTCAATTATACGAAAAATAGAGAAGTAATTGAAATCTAAAATATTTTTTTTAATAACTAAAAGAGTCAATGCGAAAGCTATTTAAAATACTTGGTTACCAATCTAAATTAAAGCTTAATAAAATTCCCACAAATATAAATACATTTAAACCAAGCATTTTCATTGAAAAAATCTCAGGTATGAGCATTTTATACGATCGCGCCATCTCCGAGAGCTGCCATTAAATTTAATTAGCTATTCCTCATTTGGCAGTAGTACTCAAGTGCGCTTTCCTTTTCAGACTTACCAGTCACTCAAAAATGGCTACAAGAATCCAAAGAAATGATATATAGGGAAATGTTTAATAGAAACGTCTGTCGGAATGCGTTCCTAAAACGCCCGAAGGAATCTTTACCGGTAAACTACAAACGAGATCGAAATCCAATGCATATGTATTATTTTTGACTAAGCTGCGATAAGCAGTACACATTATAATACAATTATTGTGTAATATACATTATGGCATATGCGAAAGTTTTTTAACGTATATTATCTTTAAAGCGATCTGTTTTCAATTCAGGATTAACTTATTATCTTATTAGGCTTCGTAATCACCTCACGTGTTAACCGGCGAATGAATCGTGTTGAAAAGTTGGAGTTTAGATGTTTATCTAAATCGTAATATTTTTTGTATTTTTTTTATAAAAACTTATGTAAATATATTTAGCCCAAGAAACGGATGCTTTTAACAAAAGTTTCTTAATTATGTTGCAATGTTTTTTAAAGTTTAGGATTTATCTATTTACACATATGATTGGGTTAAAATAATTATACGTGTTTAAGAATATACTATATATGATATAGTTAAATATGAATAATATTAGTGTTGGCTAGCAGGAATTTGTATACTAATTCCAGAATATTATAAATGTTGTAATTAAATGACTAACTCGCGTGGTTTAGTTATTTTTAATGATCTTGGCTCATATGTAATGTCCAAAAGTCATATGACTTCAATATTAGTAATTTGTAACTATTGATTATGATAAATATTAAATAATATATTACAAGCAAAAGCTTTAGTTTGGGATTAAATTGAAAATGCTTTAATTAATTTATATGATTTTATAGCTTAAGAAATTTATTTTGTGTAAAAATATATTAGTAATAAGTACATTTAGTCATAGCTGCATAATAATATATTCTAACTATAAATGCAAAATCATACCTTAATTGAATTTTCAAATAAATTTCTATATTATAAATATATTTTATGGTGGTCTAAGCTTAATAACAGTAAACTACTTCGTTGATATTGCCTGCGAGTTATAATTGAATCAGAAAATATTATTTATAGCCGTCTCCCGAGAATCCATCATGTTTAGTCATTGTGGTCAACAGGTATGTTTATATGCGAAAAAAATAGTTATTCAACATTTCGCAACCGGCGTGGTAAAAATACGCCCCGAGGTTAAAAATTACGCCGATCGTTCAGTGCTTATGTGTGATTTATATCGAACATAATTAAGTTGGATAAGATTTGACAACCCATGTCAAAGGCCAAACTATGCGTAAAGACCAATTTCTGATTTTTTGTCTAGGCAGTAACAACACACACCCGAGGAGTTAATTTTATCTTCGACATAGCACAACCCATTGTTATAAAGCCGACAATGTTGTTGATCAAACACCACAAGCCGATTATTTATATGGTGTACTGTAAAAATCCAAGCGTTAAAGTTATGCAACATCTAGTTTAAAATTGGGCGTGAAGAATAGCTCGTGATAGTGAACGCCCAATGTATATATATGTATAATATAGTATATAAGAATAAAGTGCATTCGAATAATATGTAAATTAAAATATTTTAAGAAAAGGCCCTGTAGATGGACCATGTATAAAATCTTAAATAAATCTTGTCGAACAAGACTCTTGGATTTCAACATTTATTTTTGATCTTTCACAAAACGGTCTCTGATTGTAGGTGTTCTATCATTGTCGCTTTTGACACGCTTCATATATTATGAATAATTTAAATTCAACGAAAATCTAGTTTGCCTATATGTGATATTTATTAAAAAGACTCAACACGCGATTTGTTTTATTTATGGTCACTTCCATTATGGCAGATATATGGGGTCAATAGATCAAATCAATCAAAACGCGAACACGAGTATTACAAATGTATTTTTTTGTTAGTATCAATACAAACAAACTCTAACCTTAATTGTAACAAAAAATCGTACGTTATAATGTTGTTATTTTTTTATTATTATGATTTATTATCCTATTAGTAACGTTACAGTATTTTAAGTAACGACTTATAAAATAATTATAATTCGAATTTTTCACAATTAAAGTACTGGGTGGAGCCGCTTGAATATTCATGAAGCTGATACCGAAGCAAATTACTGTGATTACACAGATAAAAACCCATCTCACTAGATTCATTAGGCCGCTAGGAGTGGCTCAATATTTTTTTATTGATTAGCAAATTCAAAAATTTTCCGATGGAATTGATTAAGCAATGCACTTTAAAAGTAAATATGTTTTATAGATGTATATAAAAAAGTTGATTATGTATCCGATCACCGAGAGAGTTTCCATCCGGCGGATGTCACACTTGTTGGTAGAAGCTAGTTTATTTATTTGCTTTTTTTAATGTTTGCAGAGTGTTACCGGACGAGATCTTCATCACGATGTTAATTTTTGAGCATCACGATGTTCATTATCGATGTGCAAAAATCAAAGAACCAGAAAATCAATTAGCGTGTCTGATTTTTACGAATGCCGGGTTTGACGCTTAGCGAGCGTCGATGTCTTTTGATGAACTATCACGATAACATTTGTATTAGTTTTATTAATTTCTTATTTATATTATATTTTATTGATTTTAAATAATATACAATTATTTAATTATTAAAAATATATAAAATTATATAAATTTCAATATATAATATACATAGGTGTACTCATATAAATACTACATAAGCCAAAATATTGTGGCATTCTATTTATATATTATGTCTTTTTAATAAAATATATTCTTTACATATATATTTATTTAAAGCATATGTTTAATATTAGATAGATTATTATTTTTATTTAATTGCACTTGCAATATTTTTTCGTTTCGTTCACCGAATAACCTCATCTCTACTTCTTAAATTTTATTTTAGATATTGCTCGGATAAAAAAACTTCCAAGATGCAAAACAACTCTGCATTTCTTGAAATCGAATATCATACAGTAACTTTAAACATATTCTAAAAAATAAATCTCAATAAAGTAGATTCTAATTTGAGTTTTGGGTAGTTATATTTATGCAGCCTCATACAATAACCCTTTCACCTTACATTTGACTTTATGTACAACGTAATGAGCAAGCTATTCTTCTGCGCGTCTTCAACGCATAAACATAACACCAGGGGTCCCAACACCTCAAAAAAAGTCATCATAAAAACTATGTCAAGAACATTATGGTAAAATAAATTATTAAATTAAAATTGTACTATACAGATAATGGTTGGAATAATGTCGGATCTTTTCGGTCTTACTATCCAGCCTTTATTATTTTTCTTAAAGCCACTTCTATAAACAGTAGGTATAAAAAATACGTTGAAGCTATCATTTAGTATATTCTGGTTTCTAGTCAAGAATAATATTTATTGTAATAATTAAACCATTTTAATATATTTTAAGTAGTGTTGCATGACAATTTATTTGTTTTGAACTTAATTATTTTGTAGTAAAATTACATGAAAAAAATAATTAATTTTTTAATGAGACTAAAAAATAATTATTTTTAATTAGACCTAATAGTGATATTTTTATAAATTTATAGTTATATTATCTATTCACAATTTATAAAAATGTTTCTTAATGATTTTTACTTATTCTTTTAATTCCATGCGGAGTTAATAATATTTATGAGATTTAAAGTATCATTCAAAATAAAATAAAATTTATCAGTAAAGTGTGACACATAATCGACGTTATTCTGGGTTTCTTGGCTAATATTTTAAAACTATTTATTACGCCGAGACATTAAGAATAAATAAAAAATCTTTAAATGTCTTTTTCTTTACTTATTTACGACGTTATTTTGTGTTGACAGTTATTCTAAAATTATTTATTAATGCTAGACACAAAGAAAAAATAACACTTTTAATATCTTAATGATAAAAATCTAATTTAAAGTGTTTTAAATAAAGAACAAGGTCTCTGGGCAAATATTATAAGCGCCTGATTATGAAAATCGTAAAATATTTATATATTTTAAGTTAGCTATAAACACTACTTAAATAAACAATGCGACTGCAGAATATATTTAAAACACACAGATTCGATTATTTAAATTAAAATAGATAAATTAAACTGATTAAAATATTTTAGTTTTTTTATACAATGAAGAAGTATGCAACATTGTATAAGGTTTGCAAAGACTGTATTTAATTTTAAGTTCTTGATAACTATAGCACGTTTAAAATAGTCCCTAAGCACATTTATTGCTTTATACGTATTGTACATACACTATAAAGATTGCTTCTCTATGTTTTATTTTATTTTAAGAATTTGCGTTCTTACCTATCTAAAAAATAGAGCTATATACTAAATCTATACATAAGAAAATTATATATCTTATAAATATAAGTAATACCACTGTCACGCCTCGTAATCACGCCTAACAAATTTTTAACCATTTGTCGATCACAAATAGAAGTACATGTTTAAGGTCTTGTAACAAAACGCCCCAATCTGGTGTGTAGGCGGGGTACGAATTATTGGTATAATATATTTTTAGGTCGACACACTGCACGTTCTAGGCCTTAGTAAATCATTCGCTTAAATGACCATGCCCTAAACACAATATCATGAATGAATCGTTATACTCCACGGTATATATTTTGGTAAACAGCGTCAAGGTACTTAACAATGATTTTTAAGTACTTTTGAGTGGACCTATATTTGTTGACTTAATTTAAAAAAAATAATACTAAATCTCTCGATTTTTTTTGGTTAGTAATTATCACAAATAAATCAAATAAATAATTATAACTGAAGAGCGCCGTAGATATATCTTTATCTTGAATCAAGACCGGTATATGTTTTACTGTATAAAACACGCGACTATCCACTCCTTATAGTTTAATAAAAAAATTCTATAAATCACAAAAAAGTACAGTGCATTCCTTATGTTCATTGAGTACGCCTGCGGAATATATAGTATTAAGCATTTGTGAAAGCTTCTTGTACTTATAAAAATGTTTTTATTTAAGTAAATATATATTAGAATACATTTTAATATTTATTTATATAATTAAATATTGTTCCAAAGGTTCCGTTTCACTTTTGTAAATCTAGGACAAACTAAGGTAGGCCAGGTACCTTTCTAGTATTGAACACATAATTGCACCTCTTTACGTCACATGTGTAAGTTAATGGATATCTAAGATACGAAACTGTAATAATTAAGTATAATAAAAATAGTAATTTATTGCATTCATAAAATATTTAAATGATTGTATCGATTGATTGAATCCGTTTGCACAGTCACGTTTTTATTGTTGTTATCAAATATTTATTTATTTGAATTTTATGTTGTTGTTGACCCCATAAACCACAACGGAATATTTGATAAGATAAGATACTTTTATGATTAGAGTTTTTATGGTTAATAAAACTGATATTTAAATCTAAACACAAAGAGAACTAATTAAGAATTTTTATTACCGTCGGAATTTTAGAAAAGATTCTATAGTAAAACGCAAATAATAATCTGATTTAGTTTTCTGGTCTTATAGTTAATCTAAGCTGAAACTGAAGTTTATTTTTCTTAGAAAGAATAAATTAAACCTAATTTAAATAATCTTTTACTTATATTTTTATGGTATTGCTCCATGCAAATTGCGATTTAATTCATTTAATATATTACAGAGTTTTATTGTGTCAATTAATTTTAATGTGTAATTTTCTTGTTATTTTGTATTTTCAGGTATATTTATTTTATAGACTCCCCTTTTGATAATTTACCGTTTACATTTTATTTTCATGGTGTTTTAGTCTTGTTCTTGTAGTTCATGATTTATATAACACATACCAATGAAACCGACGGTAAAGAAATTCTCCAAACTGCATAATAAAGTTTGGTTTAGAGTTATGAGTACAAAAAATATTTTCCTCTATTAATATAATTTTATAGATAGCTTTATAATTGTCCGTGATACAACATTAATCCTACAAATCCTATTATGTAATTGATTCAATTTTACATTCACACCCCGAGGGACATAGCTACTAAGCTTCAGACCACTATGTTCAAGGGTTTCAGGATAATTTTTATCAAAAACCTCAAGGTGACCTTAACAATGCCAATTGCGGAGGTGTCGCTTGATGAATTCGGGCCTCGGGGTACGTTTTATTAAGATCGCAAGTGTACGGGCCAGATTGTAATTGCAGATCTAGTGTGTCTAGGACACTCGGTGGCTGTGTCACCTGGGGCTACTCAATGGGTAGTTGGTACGCCATTGGCTCATTGTGCGGCCAATAATTAATGACCTTGCGCAATCGACTTGGTCATATCTCAGCCAATCGGCTGCCGATCCGATCCCGACTCTATCACCAGACATTAACACTTGTCACCTGTTATCGAGGTGAGGTGAGTTAAAGAGAGAAAGATCTATTTCGACGGTCGATGTCGCTTTCGCTTGACTAGGAGGTGGTGTGTGGCTTGGGTGCGAATTTGGGCGTCAAACTGGTCCACCATTTTTTGTTTAAATATATTTCTTTACTTAGTTGAAAACTTTCTAAAATTAATAAGCGTTATGAATTTTTTTCAGTAAAATGTACGTGGTCCGCTTTATTTTTTGTAATGTTTATTTATTTCTTATTATTCTATACTTCTTCAGTATATATTTTCATAGTATACTAAAATATTTTTTTAAGCTCTGTCACAGTTAAATAAATACCCATTTTAAATTTTAAAATAAACATTCTATGTCCTTCTATGTTAATGGAGAATATTTCAACCAGCATTTTAAATAAATCGATCTCTCATTTACAGAAAAGTAAAATATTATTTCAATATATTAATTACGACAGAGCATAATAACTGAAAATTTAAAAACAATTCTCATATTGTACTATGAAAATGTGTACCAAGACATATTTTCTAACTCATGCTCTTTTTCAATAAAGTTTGAGGAAGCAATAAATCACTAGGTGCTAATAAAATACAGCGAGGAGTCAGAAAATGATGTATTATTATAATCAATTCTTTCCGATTTCGAACATCTGTTCAGAAAATATTTTACTACAGTAATCACAGAAAAAAGGATAAACATAAGCCTTATTTAAAACCTGTGATGCACTAATTTTACGGTGCTTATAACTGGTTGCAACCGCAACCATAAATTTAAAGAACCATATAAATTACTCAGCCCAAAATGAAACGCTAAAAAATAAGACTTATTAGCGTATGCGAAAACAATATAAAAAATCTACTCGTTGCATATATGTACGTAGTTCCAATAGAGATGTAACTAAATACATATATTTAGACGGGCTAAGACCACACACTAAATATAAAATGCCGGATTGAAAAATCCTTGACAACATTAATCTGAATAGAGAAGTATATTTGAAGGCACGACTTGCGCTTGCTTTTAAGTAACATTTAATATATTTTAGTAGTAAAAACACAAAATAAATAAGGGAAAACGTAAAATCCTTTATTCACCAAACATAAATAAAAAATACATAAATTAATTATTTAAATAAACAGCAATAGCTTAGGTCGCTGACTATAGACTTTAAAGAACTACATAGGTTCAAATATTTTGTGGGCCTTGGTGTTTTTCTATTTTTATCATGTCTGGGAAAGCAAAATTTGTGTTCAATATATAATTTTAATACCGATCGGTCAACACTAATTAAGCTTTTTTATAATCTTACAGATAAATATCGCGATGAATAAATAAAATTGAGCTATATCGTACATATTAAGTATTGAAAATTATCTAGTAATTATCTGATAGAGAATATCAATTCAAATATCAAAAAATATATATTAACCTTAAGACTATATAATAATGAGAATGGTAAGATGCTACGTGCTCTCTGTTCTTTTTTACCAGTGAATGAGCAACCGATGTAAATAACCCCAAAATGGACATTTTCTGGGTAATAAAAGCGGAAACAATGTATTATTATTTGTACAATTTAATATCAATTGAGAAACAGGTTTTTTATCATATTTTAATTTTATCACCTGATTGATTTATTTAAATTAATATGCCAGAAAAGCCTGAAGTTCTTTGTCTATAAGCTTCTGAAATGTGGATCTATCTCTATATCTGTGTCAGTTTGATAAGCAAGTAAAAGATTGTGATGAAACATTTTATAAAAATATTATTTTTGATTATATTTTTAGCAAAAAGATCATTTTTTGTAATAATATTAATAATATGTTTAAAATAGATAGATCTTAATGTAGGATAATTTACAAATGCTATTTTGTCAGTGATTTTTTTAAGATTTGTTCCATCGAAGCTGTTTGTTAAAGTTTTCTAAGTTATGTTATTCTGATAGGTAAATAAATATATAATTAACCCATGACTATTTGCCAAAGTGCATTAAAATTGTATTTCAAGTGAATATTATATATAATATATTGAATATTTATATACAAATCATTAGGTTTGACGGAAATATAGAATAATATACAATTGCTATTGTAATATTATTAACAATAGTAACAACAAATTTTGGTTCAAACTATTAATAGAACACATAAAAAATATTGAGAATTATTACAAAAATATTGACATATAAAATCGTTCAATATTCAAACTAAGATAATGCTAATAATGTAAAAATAGATAAGAATGTTTTAACCCTTTTTTTATTTATAACCAATCAACATATTTAATACAGCGACTTATTTGCGATAATTAAATAGAAAACTTTTAAAGTGCAATTTTTAATATTTGTTAATTGTATTTGCAATGGTAAAATCAGTACACGTCAAACTGTAGTCACATAGCAAGAAAATATTAAAATGTTTTTAAAAAATGGTTGGAAGTCACTAATCTACTATGAACAGATCAAACCCATTTCAAAGCCAAATATTAACGGCAAATCTTCAAAATACCTTTGAAGATTTGTTAAAAAGCATTAATTTATGCACACGATATACTTCTTATGAAATGGACGCATCAACTGAAATTTAAGTTATAATAAATACTTGCCGTAATTTTATATTTCGGATTTCGCCATTTTGGAAATATAACCGAGCTTGCTAGCATTGATTAAAAAGAAAAGAAAGAAGGAAAGCAAAGAAGATGAAAAAAATATTCGATATTTAGATAGTATTTCTCTATATTATACATACATATATAACCTATTTTCTTACTGTAAATATGATTCAGTTTACAGTGCATTAACTATGATTAGTTATAGAAATTAGGAGTAATGAATGTAAACATATTTAACTTTAATGTTTTTTAGGTTTAAATTACAGTTCATATACTTATACACATATTCCATAACTAGTTATAAAATACTATTTTTAGGACACATATTCCTTTATATAAAAATAGTGAGTAAGTATATCCATTAGTATAATAAGTAAGAAACTAATTAAAATGCAAACTAAAGAGCAAATAAAATAATTTAAAAATATATACTACATTTTAATTAGGAACTATTAATATTCTGATTCTAATATATTTTATAATATCTTTATATGGGTAATTTAGCCTAGGTTTTAAACGATGATCGCTTTGTATTTACTTATAACTAGTAAATTAAATGGCAAAATTACTTATTTTTATTTTGTAATTTAAAAATTTGTAATTGAGATTGTTTTCATTTAAAATACAACAAAAAATTAGGTAAAAGTAACTAACGTTTATATTATTACGTGTGACTAGCCCAAACATATCATTATTATTATTTTTTATTAAATACAAATTATGCACAAATTTGGCAATAAACGTTGAAAAAGGTCAGATTTGATAGACGATGGTAGTATAATTACAATAAAAACGAAGGCTTTTCCAAGGCGAAATGACAAAATAATTTTTATAAGCAATTGTGTGATATATCAACGCGTATAAATCATTGCGAATTGGCGCTAGTCGATTCTAGGTTACAGTGACGCACAGCCATGAATTATTTGCGTAACCCAGACAATAATGATCGTAGACGATCTGGTGTCACCTTGATATGGTAGTTTTTTTAAAAACATCCCTATGACTCATAATAATTAAGAAAATGTAATAAGATATATTTTTATAAAGTGTTTTATTGGTATAGTAAAATAATAAACATATATTTTTTAGCTAAATTAATAAAGACTATAAAGTTTATATTTATATAATAGGCACAAAAAAATATATTGGCACTTTATACCAATTAACGCATTTTCTGATCATGACACTGAAAATGGCACAAAAAATCACCGATGACTCATTGAAAATTGAATTTTCGACTCAATCAATCAATCAAAATAACGCCCCACCGCTACCAAAATTCTTAACTATTTTTTTGTTGACGATATCGGCCAAAGATTGAGATTATCACCGTTTAACGAGTTCAGTTCTAATTCAAAAAAATATTTTGAACCGATGGTCCAGTGAGATAATCGATTGTCGTGGATAGATATCATTAATGTCATAGCGATTCATCATCAATGCCACAGAAATGGTACATCAATCTTCCAACACCGCCAATTTGTCACGCGGTCGACCTTTTTGTCATAATTCGGATACACCATGTTCAAATCTGACCAAAATTCCATAATAACACGCAATCATTTTGTAATTTACGAGCGATCTTATTATATATTATAAAATTGCCATATTGCCCCAGAAGCTTCCATTAAAAAAATGCTTGATCTATGACCCTCACCTAACCGTTCCAAATTCCTATAATAATATATCTTAAATTATATAATTTGTGGTTTGAATCTATTATTTATAATAATATATTAAAATTAGAATTGTCTCATATATATTTTTGATAGATATTAAAAAAATAACCAACGACAAAGAATGATTCGAATGACGCATAGTAGTTGTGTAACTACGCCTGTTCTTAAGGGACATTCAATATTCGTGTGTGGGTTATGTGACTTACATGTGCCACATTGTTTTCATAGCCAGCCGGTCATATATACAAAATGGTATAATTTAAAATGCCCCATAGCAATCACGAAACCGAATCACCGCAGACCATTAAAATGAGCGATATAAAAGTTTGTCTAGATTTTTTTTTCTTCCTCCCAAGACGTCTATTTAACGTAGCCGCGATGCCAAGACAAGAATGTAAGTGGCCTTTTAAAGAAGTTCACTCAGGTGTGCTATATGTTATCATCTTAAATGCCTAAAGGTAACTAACACTCTGTGTTTAACGATGTTGTTATCGATGCTGATCACGTTTAGTGTGTCGGTGTATAGTTGGTTAGGATAAATATATAAATAAATATTTTATATTTTAACAATACACATTTAATGTCTTTATAAGAAATACTCTTTTATTGTAATTAGTAAATATATATGTTACACATTTATTGTACAATAAATCTTCTGCTGTAACAAAACAATTGTAGAAAAATAAAATATAACACAATCAACAGCAACTATATAATTAATGAAACACTAGACTAAATTCAATATATAAATTAGCGGCTATTATCACAATGCACGACCTAGCGCAATTTTATTTTAATTATTCATCACGATATTTACCTCTGAGATGAGAAAAATCTAAGATAATCATATCTGTGATTATTGATCAGAATTATATTTATATACTAATTAGATAATCCGATCTTCCAGCCACGATAGAAATTTAAAAACCATTAGAATTATTATGATATACCCAGATACTTCTGTTTATATAATTTATGGTAATACTATTATTATTATATATTTATTTAATTAATATATAAATGAAATTAAAATCTTAAATTTTTTTTTTATATTCACAAAAAATATAAGAGTCGGCAACTATTAGCCGAAAAATATTTTGGTTATAAGCGCGAGTGAGCGATTTCACTCCATTGTTGGGAGGAAATAACTGGATATAAAATCTAATCTTAGGGTAAACGTTTTAGTTTTTAAGTATTTTTATTATATTTTTAAATAGTGTTTTATATATTTTTTAACAAACGCATCAGTTTACGACGATGGGTATGTGTTAAACATTCTATACAGACAAAATTCAGATGTCAGTACCAGGTGGCAGTGTAGAGTTTGGAAGAGTCTAGGTTAATGTAAATTGGCTGTAGTAGGCAGTTGGGATTAGGATAATCATTGTAAAAAAAAAACAGTTTATTAGTAGAGCCTCTCTGGTCTCTGATCTCTGCTGGTATGTTTGTGGCGCTTTAGTGAGTTGATCACATTTTTCTTTAGATGTAGATGTGTACAAGTTTCAAGCCGTTTCCTTACCAAAATTTTGAGGAATAAAAATAAAACGCTAATATAGTCATACTAATAAACTGCCTATAACGTATACCCCATCTTATGAAGAAACAATATATTTTCTCGGGTGACCATTTATAAACAAAACCATTGTGATCACTTTCCCATAATATAAAATTTTTTAAAAGTATTATTCTAAAAGGAGATATTTGAGAAAAAAATTTGAGTCTGAGTGGCCATTGTAAGATTAGTCACTTTTTAAATTCTAGGATGTTCCAAATTTGAGAACAAAATCTTTATATTGAGCATAAAAATATCGTTTAAACTCTTGACACGCGTCTCACAGAGTACGATTACGTAACTTGCTTAGTTGTAGTTAATGTTATGGCAACGTCTTAAAAACTCTTTTGAACATCTTGTGAACATTGCTTATTTAATTTTTTGAAAGTCCGATGCTCATTTCTACTTCTGGTAGTTTTCATGTCGCGTTTAATTAAATGACGATTGATTAATAAAGCATTTTGCTTTAAATAACTATTTGTACCTCAAAATTATTTCGAATACAATAATATTTATATATTATACATTGCAAAACATTTGCATTAATGATTTGACGTGAGAATGTTTAAAATACTTTTAGATTGCGAACCTTAACAATTTAATAATAAAAATATATCGGATGCATTTTTAAGTCTGTTGATTTCATAAACGTTAAAAATATTTTTACTTTAAGGTTAAATATTATTTTTTACAGATTATTCATTTTTCATATATTAAAAATAAGACAATAAAAGTATGTGTTTATTTTTTTTAAAAAAGTACTAATAAATCAAAAAATGCATATTTGTTTACATTTATATATTATATTATAGTAATAAATTATAGGGGCAAAAGTCTATTAATTAATCATACAACTAATTTTAATTTTATTATCTTTTTGGAGTCCATTTTTTGTTTACATTCTTTAAAATATACTATAAACAAAGCATAATAAAAAAATAGTTAATGGTGATTAAAAAGCATTTTTTTACTCTTGTAAAACTGTACGTTAATCGACTCATATAAGCGTGCATAATATTTAATATCATAAAAAAATGAAATTGAATCCCGAGTACATAGTGATTTTAACTGACTATATATGGTTGCGCGGTTAGAACCAACTTTTATTCATCGCAAATAACCGGTCCGCAAACCGAGCAGTAAACTGGTTGGCGCGTGCCATTGCGAATAAAACATTAACAACAAAACCTAATAAAGAACCAAAACAATAATAAAATTAGAAATATACAGCTTTTAAAATATGCTTTTCTTATAGAAGGGAATAATAAAAAAAATATTTATTACCGGCAAGGCTTGATTAATTAACTAATTAATACATTCGGTAAATGAATATTCAACGCAGAACTTCTATGAATATTCTATGACTTTTTTTGTTTTCATAAATATATTACATTAAAATAATAATCTAAAACATACTTGTCTTACAAAACGTATATAGTTATTTTGATGTATATAATTTGCAATTAAACATAAAAAGCGGTTGAGTGGGGAAAAAAATAAATTGCTTTTGTACGCAGGAGGTTATGTGTAGTGTTATAATTATTGCAATTCTGTTAGATTGTCTAAAAATAATACGTTAGGTATAATTTTAAAAAATAAATATTTTTTGCTGCAAAAATATAGCACGCGATATATCATTAAAATAAAATATGTATTTAATTATTTTTTTATATTTAAATGTAAGAGCGAAACTCGTCTCGAAATTATTTTGACTTTTATTATCCACATTTGATAAGAGAGTACACTTAAGTTGATAGGACATGAATATAAAACAAGTTCGAACCGAAATGTGTCTCATAATATGGCATTTCATAGAGTAGGCTGCATTCTTAAAGCGCTGTAAAAAATAAACTAGAAAGAATATCCGGCAATTAAGAGCAACTATTTTTTTTATAATATTAAATCAAAAGTCGACGAACGAAACGGACGTATTTACGAAGCAACAACACATAATCATTTAATTGAACGTCTAAAAAATAAATATGTATAATAGTAATTTTTTATCGCTATGATTATACACATGTAAAATGACGTAAACCAACAAAAGCTCAGGCGGAAGCTTCATGACTGTAATTTAAATTTAAGTTTACCGTCGAATGTTAATTTTTACAGTTAAGCACTCTTTTAATTACTGTACAAAATATGCACTTTATTATATAAATATGATTTTATAAAGTACTATATTTCAATCACGATTTCATCTTTTTTATTTGATACTAATTAACAAGGTTTTAAAGCCGACTAAACGGATTTATATACCAGTCACGTATTAAAATAGAAAACGTGCGTTTTTATATTCAGTATCTTGTTAACTAATGCTTTTCTTAATATAAAATAGTTAGCTCAGTGGTGATGAACCTTTCAGTCATAAAATCTGAAATTGTTATGCATTGATGCAATTGTTTGTAAAAAATCTACATTTTTTTCTGACAAAAAGTTCAGAAATACAATATTTGGAGTTTTAAATATTAATTATGTCATTACATACAAGTTGTCTTTATTATGATTGTCTCAAGATAAGTTACTTTTTAGAATAGATAACGACAGATTATTTTAATTACAAAGTTTTTTAATGAGCTTTTTCATTGCTCTACGTTGTAATATATTAAATTAATAGATAACGGTATAATACGGTACACAAAATATTTATTAAGACCTATTTTAATTGACCTGAATAAAAAGCTTAATAAAGTGTTTTTTATAGCAAAAATAAATTACCTAAAAATATACTTTAGAAATATTTTATAGAATAATATTTCTTTACTCTATGGGTTAAACTATATTGTTCAGATGCACTATTTACTCGAATTATACATTTTAAATATAAGGTAAAGTTTGTTAGATATAATACTACATATTCATCTTTTTTGGTACAATTTATTATATTCTGTGCTAACCATTATTATTTTTATTGCTAATGTTAATTATGAGGTTAAAGTTATAAATTACATCAATTATGCGCTTATTACAAAAATGTATTTATTAAAATTTAAACTC